>NC_063348.1:41596841-41645069 GCF_021869965.1 Rhincodon typus
CCCCACCCCCCCCCCCCCCCCCCCCCCCCCCCCCCCCCCCCGCCACCAAGGGGGACACACTACGCCCTCCAAAGACCTCAATCCCACCCCCATCCAAGAAGCCATACTCCCCCTAGCCCACTGCCTGGAAGTAACATTCCTGCCCAACCTGACACTACTTTCTACCCCAGCACTCGCCAGCACCACTTCCCCACAGCCAAGCACAATATCCCTTATTTCTCTTCCCATATCTCCCCTCTGCTGGAGAAGATATCCCTTATCTACCCAAAATACAGTACTTACAAGCAATTAGTCCCTAATTACAAGTATATAATTATGAACCAATTGCATATAACTCTAATAATTATAACTCTAATCCCCTTATAAACTCACTTTTACACACACACACAAACAGACAGAGATAGGGAAAAAAAAACATGGGTTATGAATAGAAGGGAAAACTGGGAAAGCATTCAGTAGTTCCTATTTATAAGGGTTGCTGAGATGGCACTTAAGATTCTTGTGCCAGTCAAAACGCTGCTTCTCAGTCATGCGTCTCTGGATGTTTCCATTGGTTTGCAAGAGGCATAATGTGGCTGGTTCACTTATTAAAAAGTCTCTGATTTATCAATTAAAGGTCATACCTTACAACAACTGTTGAAGATAAACTGGTTTTCTTCAAGTGCAAGTGGCTTTCACTGCAGAGAATAGGGAGAGAGCTCCTAAACTGGTGGTGATCTGAGGGCTTCTCTGTATCTTGTTCACAGCTCAAAGCTGTTCAGCTACCTGAGAAACAATTACATAATTGTTGACAGGCAGAAGACCTTAGTCATTGGTAATTGGTCATTAATCTACAAAACAAACTGCCTCTTGTTGCCACCTGAATCTCCATTTGTACACAACCCTTCTACCGTTCAGCTGATGAAGTCTGCACTACCACTTCAGATCATGGCTGATCGTCTCACTGCAACTTTACTGCACCATCTCCATATCCCTTCATCTCATTATTCTCCAATTATTCTTCAGACACCCTTGAATCTGCTCAATGATTGAACTTACACGACCCTCTGGGTAGAGACTTCCAAAGATTCACCCAGTTTTATATATTTGTTCGCAACAGCCCCATACTCTTGATCTTTGGGCATACTGTGCAGTGGGGATATAGGGAATGATGTTGGGTGAGTAATTTGGAAGTCCTCCTTGTTAGTCTGCTCCTGGCCCTAGCAAATATGGCTACTAATAGGAACAGGTCAGTGAGTGAATAAATTCCCCCTCGTCCCCTCTTAAATGACACACTCTTTTCCCAAGATTTTTGCCCCTTTGTTTTGGAATCAACACCCTATCTGTTCCAATTTGTCAGCAACCAGTACTGTAACCCACAGCTCTGCAAACAGTGTTCCTAAAGAACATCAAGTTACATGTTTTCAAACCATACAGGAACCCTTTATTGTTTCAGAGATAGTAGGAACTGCAGATGCTGGAGAATCTGAGATAACAAGGTGTAGAGCTTTTCCAGCCCCACCACACCCAGCACTTTTCCCTGCAACCGCAGGAAGTGCTACACCTGCCCCTACACTTCCTACTCACCCCCATCCTAGGCCCCAAGAAGACTTTCCACATCAAGCAGATGTTCACTTGCACATCTGCTAATGTGGTATACTGTATCCGCTGTTCCCGTTGTGGCTTCCTCTACATCAGGGAAACCAAGCGGAGGCTTGGGGACCACTTTGCAGAACACCTACGCTCGGTTCGCACTAAACAACTGCACCTCCCAGTCGCGAACCATTTCAACTCCCCCTCCCATTCCTCAGATGACATGTCCATCCTGGGCCTCCTGCAGTGCCACAACGATGCTACCCGAAGGTTGCAGGAACAGCAACTCATATTCCGCTTGGGAACCCTGCAGCCCAATGGTATCAATGTGGACTTCACAAGCTTCAAAATCTCCCCTCCCCCTACCGCATCCCAAAACCAGTCCAGCTCATCTCCGCCTCCCTAAGCTGTCCTTCCTCCCACCTAACCCCTTCTCCCACCTCAAGCTGCACCCCCATCTCCTACCTACTAACCTCATCCTGCCCCCTTGACTTGTCCATCCTCCCTGGACTGACCTATCTCCTCCCTAACTCCCCACCCACATTCACCTTTACTGGCTCCATCGCCGCCTCTTCAACCTGTCTGTCTCCTCTTCACCTATCTTCTCCTCTATCCATCTTCTATCCGCCTCCCCCTCTCTCCCTATTTATTTCAGAACCCCCTTCCCCTCCCCCATTTCTGAAGAAGGGTCTAGGCCCGAAACGTCAGCCTTCCTGCTCCTCTGATGCTGCTTGGCCTGCTGTGTTCATCCTCAACCACTGAGGGGGGGAAGTTGCGTCCTTGAAAAACGAGGACATCTGAGATGTACGGGAGTGGAATGCCTCATCCTGGGAGCAGATGCGGCGGAAGTGAAGGAATTGGGATTAGGGGATGGCATTTTTGCAGGAAGGTGGGGGGGAGGAGGTGTATTCCAGGTAGCTGTGGGAGTCGGTGGGGTTGAAATGGATATCGGTTTCCATGTGGTTGCCAGAGATGGAAACAAAGAGGTCCAGGAAGGAGAGAGAGGTATCAGAGATGGTCCAGGTGAACTTAAGGTTGGGGTGGAAGGTATTGGTGAAGTGGATGAACTGTTCGAGCTCCTCGTGGGAGCACGAGGCGACACCGATACAGTCATCAATGTAACGGAGGAAGAAGTGGGGTTTAGGGCCAGTGTAGCTACGGAAGAGGGATTGTTCCACGTAACCTACAAAGAGGCAGGCATAGCTTGGGCCCATGTGGGTACCCATGGCCACCCCCTTTGTCTGTAGGAAGTGGGAGGAATTGAAAGAGAAGTTGTTGAGGGGGAGGACGAGTTCGGCTAAGCGGATGAGGGTGTCAGTGGAGGGGGACTGGTCGGGCCTGCGGGACAGGAAGAAGCGGATGGCTTTAGGCCATCTGCATGGGGAATGCAGGTGTATAGGGACTGGACATCCATGGTAAAGATGAGGTGTTGGGGACCAGGGAATTGGAAGTTTTGGACGAGGTGGAGGGCTGGGTGGTGTCACGGACGTAGGTAGGGAGTTCCTGGACCAAGGGGGAGAAAATGGAGTTCAGATAGGTGGAGATAAGTTCGGTGGGGCAGGAGCAGGTGGAGACAATGGGTCAACCAGGGCAGTCAGGTTTGTGGATTTTGGGAAGGAATCTGTCTAAGGCACCTGGGTGTGGACATAGCCACAAAAGGGGGACAGGCAGTCAGCAATTCTGACCTGTTCCTATTAGTAGCTATATTGGATAGGCCCAGGAGCAGACTAACTGCTTTACTTCCAAATTACTCACCCAACATCATTCCCTACATCCCCACTGCACAGAATGCCCAAAGATCAAAAGCATGGGGCTGTTGCGAACAAATATATAAAAACAGACCCCTGAAAAACTGAAATGATTGTATAACCTTCCAGAACCAATGTAGACATGGAACATGAACAACACAGCATTACAGAAAACATAGTCTGGGAACTGGTGATGCAACTCAGTCTACAATTGTATGGGATTGCTGCGTGCAACACCGTCCACACCAGACCTGCAATGGAAAACAGAAGGACTCCCAGGCTGAAAGCTCCCCACTGAGGACCTCCACCACTGGCGCTAAAAGAGAAAGTCCGAATGGTGATGAAGCTGAAGAGGTGGGTGTGTGCATCAGGAGTTCATACAGGAAATCCCCAAGGAATTCCACTGATTTACTACCCTCCAAGAGAAGAATTGTTTCCTCACCTCTATCTTAAATGCACAATCCCTTGCGCTGAGATAATAGTCTCTGGTCCTGGACACTTCCACAGGGGAAACAACCCGTCAGCATATACCCTGTCAAGTCCCCTAAGAATCTGGTTCATGCAAGTTAGGAACTGACACCATTTTTAGTTAATTAGAATTTTCCATGAAACAAATACTGATATTTAATGCTTCCATGCAAACACTGACTCTTGGACACCAACCCCCACCCACCACCACCACTACTTTAATACCCTCTCTGGTGCTAGACCCAAGTTTTCATGGGATTTCTCAGATGCTTCTAGGCATTACTATCTTTCAGTAATAAACTGAATCTCCTATCACTACTGCTAGATAACTGGATCCTCTCTCTTACTCTACTACTCAATCTTCCATCTCCAAACATCAGCACCCCACAACAATACAGCTACACCTAACTACTACTTTCTCAATAGTACTGGATTTCGTCTTTCCTCACATGCTTCCAGAATCTTACTTCAGAGTATAGCTGAAATACTGAGGAGACTTCAAATGAATTTGAAAGGGCTTTCAATTGAATGAACCCTCAGGATTTTGTAACATTAGAGAGCTCTTGGAGGGAAATAAAAAGTAAGCTGAGTTCATAAAATATGCAATTGTAAACTTTAGTGTTAATAGTACTTTGTTTAAGTCTTTTTGGTATACAATAAACTTTGTTTTTGTTCAAACATGGAAAAAAATCTTGTAGGTTTCAATAAGATTGCCTCTCATTCTTCCAAACTCCAACGAATACAAGATCAACTTATTTAACTTCTTAGACTGGACAGTTCCTCCATACCTGGTTATCATCCTAGTGAACCTTCTCTGTTCTGCTTCCAATGCTTGTATATTTTTCCTTAGATAAGGGGCCCAAAATTGTTCACAGTATTCTAGGCATCTGACTAGTGCCTTGCACAAACTTAACAAGACTTCCTATTTTTATACTCCATTCTCTTTGCACAAAAAAACCCTTTAAATCCCTCTGTGCTGCAACATTTCTCCATTTAAATGATATTCAGCTCCTCTATTCTTCGTGCCAAAGTAGTTAACCTGACATTTCCCCAAATCATATTCCATCTGCCAAGTTTTTACTGATTCACTTAACCTACCTAGATCTATCTGTCGACTTTGTGTCATCTTTACCACTTGCTCTCCCATCGTTTTTGTGTCATTTGCAAACTTGGTGATAGTACAGCATCCCTCATCCAAGTCATTTATATATATTATAAATAATTGTGGTCCCAGCACTGGTTCCTGTGGCACACCACAGGTTGCCATCCTGAAAGTGCCTCCTTTATTCCAACTCTCCATTCCCAATTAGTTAGCCAGTCCTTTAATATATCGTATGTTATCATATTAAGTAGCCTTGTATGGTACCTTATCAAATGCATTTGGAAATCCTCATATGTTACATACATTGGTTCTCCTTTACCTGCTTGTTACCTCCTCAAAGTATTCTAATAAATTTATTAGGCATGAATACGCCTTCATGAAGATATGCTGACTCTGCTATATTATGACTTTCTAAATAGTTTGCCATTACATCCTTTATGACAGGCACTAAGATTTTGTCAATGACATATATCCTCAAGTGTACCGTTGAAATCATCCCTGGGGAAGATGCACTGATCTTCACCAGTGGAGCCAAGAAAAGCAGACACTTCTTCAAGGAAGCACTTTGCTGCAGTGCAACCAAAGGCATGTACACATTCACAAAGTGAGGTACCACATCCCCTCTAGGTAGATAGTCAGTTGCTAGTTCCTCAACCCCCAAAGATTTCCAGCTTTAAATGTGGATTGAACAAGGTAGCCATCCCACCAGAAATCAAGGTGAAGTGACTTATGTAGACCCCTTCTTGCCATTTCATGAGTCACATAGCTTCATCTCATGGAATAGTGTGAGTTTCCTACATGAGGCACATTCTTCCATTCTGGGGGGACCAAGAAGTGCTGTGGCTCCCTGCTGCCATTAATGTTGAGGTTGGTTATGGTTGCCTTGATGTCAAAAGCAACATGTAACCATCATCAACAACCTTAGCGTACAGAAGAAGGGAGGGCACATGAGGCTCTCAGTTCTTTCAGAAGCCAACCAAGGAACACACTAAACCATTCTGGGGCACTGTGAACTGCCCAGGCAGATAAGAGAACCAGCTCAAAATTCCCCCTGCTCTTCAAATCTAGCCAAGTTCTATCCCAGTGACCAGGTTGTCCGTTAAGAAATTCCAAAGTTCACTGGAAGAACGAGGGGACTACTCAGTGGAAGGCACCAAAGAATCCAAATCACCTATGGAGACAACCTTGAGAAAAACTGTGGAAAAAGTGATAGCCGGCAAGTTAGTTAACCTGTCACCTTCGGGAATCTGTGGACAAGCACCTCAAGATTCCTCAGTTCTACTGCACATCAGACTCCAGTGACACAAACAGCCTTCTGCCACCATGATCTGTCGCATGCCACAAAGCTAATTTTGAATCCAACCTGATATGTTATCCTGAATCCTATTAGCTTTTACCTTCTTTATCAGTTTCCCATGCAGAACCTTGTCAAAGGCCTTGCTGAAATCTATTAAACTGCGTCAACTAGCCCATCCTCATCCAAACACTATGTCAATTCCTCGGAAAATTCAACCAGATTTATTTGGCATGACCTCCTTGGAACAAAGCTGACTATCCCTGATCAAATTTTGCTTCTCTAAATGAAGATTAATTTTCTCCAGTAGTATCCCTTCCACTGATCGGAGACTCACTAGTGTATAGTTCCCTGGTGTATATCTACCAACCTTCTTGTAAAGTGGAACCACATTAGCTGTCCTCCAGTCCTCTGGCACCTCCCCTGTAGCCAGAGACAATTTAAAAATTTGGGTGAGGGCCTTTGTAATTTCCTCCTTCATCTCCCACAGCAGCCTGGGATACAAATCATCCAGATCTGGGGATCTGTCCTCTTTTAAACCCACTGAATTCTCCGATACCTTTTCAGCTCTTATAGCAATCTGCTGAAGAACTTCACAGTACATATTCTCAAAAAGTTTTGTATTTGCAACCCTTATTTTCCTGAGTAAAACCGATATGAAGTCCTCATTTAACACTCTACCAGCGTCCTCCGGCTTCATGCACAGATTGCCCCCATAGTCCTGAATGGCCCTACTCTTTCCTTTGTTATTCTCTTGCCCTTGATATATTTGTAGACTATCTTGGGATTCTCCCTGATCTTGCCCATCAGCGTTTTCTCATGCCTCCTTTTGGTCTTCTTATTGCTTTTTTTAAATGGCCCCTGCACTTTTTATACTCCTCTCGGGCCTCCAATATTTTGCTCCCTTTGTACCCACTATACATTTCTTTTCCTTTTTATCCAGTTCCGAAAATTCCAAGACATCCAGGGTCCTTTGGACTTTTTGCTCCTATATTTCACCCTAAGGGGAATATGCTGGATCTGTACTCTCCTCTGTACCTTTTTCGACTGTCTCCCACTGTTCTATAGATGTACTCTTGCATAGCTGTTCCATCTTTTTTGGTCAGATCCTGCCCTATTTTAATCAAATCTTACCTTCTACTTTATCTTCTACCTTACTCCAGTCCAAAACCTTTTTTTGCATACCATCTGAATCCTTTCGCAGAGCAAGCATAAAATGTATGGTGATCCACTTGCTATCATTAAAATGCTCCTCCATTGCCACCTTGAACACCTGTCCAACTTTGTTGGATTTAGGTCCAGCACTGCACCATCCCTTGTAGGATCATGTACATGTTGATATAAAAAGCTCTTCTGAATACATTTCAAGAAATTTGCCTCCTCTAACTCCTTTATACTATGATTATCTCAATTAAATATTGGGATAGTTGAAATCCCCTAATATAACTAGCCTGTTATTACTTTTACACACGTTAGTGAATTGACAAAATATCTGCTCCTCAATTGCCTGCTGACTATTTGGGCGTCGATAATACACTCCTAACAGTGTGACTGCCCCCTTTTTTTATTCTTAAACTTTACCCACAAAGCTTCATTTGACAATCCTTCCAAGGTATCATCCCTCCTTACTGCAATAACTCACTCCCTAAATAATAAAGCAACACCACCTCCACTTTTGTACCCTCTCCTGTCCTGCCTGAATATCCTACACTTCAGAATATTGAATTGCCAGGGTTGTCCCTCCTTCAACCACATCACTGTGCTGGCAACAACATCACAATTCCACTTGTCGATCCACATCTTTAACTAGTATGTCTGACCTCTAATATACCTGCATTAGAGTAGAGGCCGTCCAGCCTCGCCTTACTCCCTGGAGACACATTATGACAAAACTCCCTCTGCCTTGGTTCCTCTTCTAAGTTATGCTGTGTCTAATGCACTGTGACCCCTGCTGAACGAATTTAAAATCTTCCTAGCATGCAGCGCCGGCAAACCCTCCACAATAATGTTAGTCCCATTCTGGTTAAGGTGAACACTGTACTGCCAGTAGAGGTCCCAGCTTCCCCAGATATGATCCCAGTGATCCAGGTATCTAAAACCCTCCGCCCTGCACCAACTGTTGAGGCATGCATCATCTGTTCTATTTCCTATTTCTGTGTTCACTAGCACGTGACATCAGGAATCATCCTGAGATTATAACCTTCAGGGTCCTGCTTAATCTACTGCCTAGCACCCTGAGCTCTTGTTGCAAGATCTCATCCTTTGGTCTACCTATATCATTGGTACCGATGTATACCACAGCCTCTGTCTTATTACCCTTGCCCTTCATGATGCCCTGAAGTCACTCAGTGACATACCTGATCCTGACACCAAGCTGGCAACACACCATCCTGGAGTCATCTGCAGCTGCAGAAACATCCATCTGTTACCCTAACTAATGAATCCCCTATTGCTAATTACTCTTTATTTCCTCTTCCACCCTTCCTGTACAGTCAGGCTGCTTGTGGTGCCAGAAGCCTGGCTCTGACTGCACATCTTTGAGGTACCAACACCCCCAACAATTTCCAAAGCTGCAATCCAATTAATGAGCGGGACCCCAGTGGACTCCTGCACTACCTGCCTGCATCTCTTTGACTGCATGAATTCTCATTTCCATTCTCATTTTCCCCTCCAGTCCCTTCAGCCTGTGATGTGACCACCTCTCTAGATGTGCTATCCACACAAGTTTCAGCCTCGCAGATGTACCACTGCATCTCCAGCCACTGCATCTCCAGCCACTGCTCAAGCTCTGAAAGCCAGAGCTCAAATTTGTGCAGTTGGGAGCACTTCCTGCACACACGGTCATCCTGGACACCAGTAGGGTCCATGGCTCCCCATGTGTGACAGGAGACGTGTTCCCTGGCCTGCCATAATTTAATCCTCTTTAGTGTTATTAGTTAAATTTATCCCTAAATAATTTTACCCTTCTAAATAACTGCTATTTTGAATAAGTTCCTAAAGATAGTGCCTTTAGCAGCCAATCAGCTCACTGCTTTCGTGCGACATCAGTCCAATTTTTTTTCCCCAGTTCAGGATGAGGGACTTTGTGCTCAGTGCAGATTTATCCTCACCGCTCCGTGCCCCTCTTCTACCTGCTTCCTAGTAAGAAGGCCCAAACACTCAGTTGCAGATCAATATTTGCTGCTCTGTGCCGCTCCTTCCACAGGCTTAAAAACAGATCACCTGGCTCAGCTTTAGGATTATACATGTACGTATGATTATTTATATAAATGATTGGCAAAGTCTCAGATTATTTATTTGTATGATTGTCTATGTCGATATAACTATTTAATGGTAAAAGGTAATGTCACCATAGTCGAGGAGGACCATAGGACTCTCCTCTCATTTGAGAGAGGCAACTGGTGATGGTTTAACCAGAGGGTCAGCACACCTTAGGCGAGGTTAATGGTAACTTTAGTTGGTGTGGGAAGTGAACCTGCACTGCTGGCATCACTCCATGTTACAAACCAGCCATCCAAGCTTACTGATCTCCTATTTAGTTGTTGATCTTTTTTAATCAATCTGTTCAGAGATGTTATTATACACCTGATGAGGGGAGGTGATGGCCTAGTGTATTATCACTGGACTGTTAATCCAGAGACTCAGATAACGTTCTGGGACCTGGGTTCGAATCCTGCCACAGCTGATGGTGGAATTTGAATTTAATAAAATATTTGGAATTAAGAATCTAATGATGACCATGAATCCATTGTCAATTGTCAGGAAAAACCCATCTGGTTCACTCATGCCCTCCTTACCTGGTCTGGTCTACATGTGACTCCAGACCCACAAAAATGTGGTTGACTCTGAACTGCCCCCTGGGCAATTAGGGATGAGCAATAAATGCTGCCTAGCCAGCGATACCCTCATCCCGTTAATGAATAAAACAAACCTCTGGAGCAGGTAGGAATTGAATCTGGGTCTCCTGGTTCAGAGTTGGAGATAGCACATCAAAATGTTTATTTAGTTGTATTTTTGGCTATGTTTACATGGTTATTTGGTTGTATAGTTGTCCATGTTTATACGATTATTTTGCTGTATGGTTGCCTATGTTTGTATGATTATTTAATTGTATAGTTGCCTATATTTATATGATTATTTAGTTGTGTAATTTCTTATATTTATATGATTGTGTAAATTTAAAATTCATTCGATCAATATTTCGTAATTCTGCGGCCGTGCGCTTGCTGCGTCTGCGCAGTTGCCTAGACGTGCCTGCGCACCGACCCGAAAACAACAGTCAGGGCCTGGAGCTGAGGGTGAGTATATCGGAGCAGGAAAACTGGGCCAAAGGGGTTTGAAATAGAAGTGATGAGCGGATTAAAGAGGGAAATCAAAATCCACAATGTTTCACCAACTGTGTGCAGATTGCCGAAATGGTTGTTGATCGGTAGATTGGGCAGAAGAAATGACCTTGAGCCTCGGTGCCATGGCGCTGCAGGGCCCGGATGCCGTACGGTTGGACAGCCGTTGACAGGCCGGATGTTCCTGGGGTGGGTGTCTGATGTTGGCCAGGAGATGGAGGTAGTGGTCCCCGATGTTAGCGAGTGAATCTGACGTACCCTAAGTATTTTTTGACCGAAAGGAAATTAAACTGAAGGTTTATCGAGCGCCTTCTCCAGGAAGTCATAGAGTCATACATCACAGATACCGGACCTTCGGCTCACCATGTTTATGCCAACATGTGGAGGTGCCGGTGTTGGACTGGGGTGGACAAGGTCAGAAATCACACGACATCAGGTTATAGTCCAACAGGTTTATTTGAAAACTCAAGCTTTTGGAGCCTCAATCCTTCTTCAGGTGTTAAGTGAGAGAGATAGTATTAGACACAGAATTTGTAAGTAAAAGATCGAAGACCATCGATGAGGATGTACTAAACAAACGTAAGATGCTGTTAAATCTAATCAGTTAGAAGGTTTTAATTGATTAATATGTATATGTAAATCCTGAATTCCTTTCAAATCACAGTCCTGAGAGAACCTCAACTCGGATCTTGGGTTCATGTCGCACTACAGGTAAACCAAACCACAATATACATTCTCTCACACGCATACGTACACACACACATTCCCATTCACACAAACAGTCTCTCTCTCCCACACACACACACTCTCTCTCATACATGCACACGTGCACTCTGTCTCCTCCCCCACTCCACACGCGCACGCACACACACGAATCTGTGGGGTGTACTTGTATTTGCAGATACATTTTGTTTTGTTCAAAAAGCACACGATTTGATTGACTGTTTATAATGTGGCATTTTATAAATTCCTACTTTAGGAATAAAACCAGTCTGACTCCAAACTAAAACACAAACAGACTCTAAACAAGATCTCACATCTAACATGCATTGTCTGACCTAAAATGTCACCTCTTCTTTATGCTGATAAAACCTTTTAGTTCTCTCGGGACTATGACTTGAAAGGAAATTTGGGTATTTACATACACATATTAATCAATTAAAACATTCAAACTGATTAAAGATTTAACAGCATCTTAGGTTTGTTTAGTACATCCTCATCAATGGTGTGAACCTTTGATCTTTTACTTATAACTTCTGTGCCTGATCTACCTCTCTCACTAATGCCTGAAGAACGAGACTGCAAAAACTTGTGTTTTCAAATAAACCTGTTGGACTATAACCTGGTGTCATGTGATTTCTGATCCTGTTTAAGCCGACTAACAAACACCAAATACACTAATCCCATTTACCAGCACTTGGTCCATAGCCTACTGTACCTGGCATTTTAAGTGCTCATCCAGATGCTTCTTAAATGTTGTGAGAGTACCTGCCTCCACCACCCTCTCAGGCAACATGTTCCATATTTCCACCATCCTCTGGGTGAAATTTTTTTTCTCAGATCTCCTCTAAACCACTTACTCATCGTAAACTTCCATTTGAAGTCTCGTTCAAAAGATTACATCTCTGATAATGCAGCAGTTCAGAGCTGCTCTATGTAGATGTAGGGAATTGCAGAGACACAGCAGGTACCCAGGGATGTTTGCTACATATTAATAAAACTCTGCCTGATACTTAAGCGGAAATTGAACAAGATTTTGTACTAGGAAAAGTTATGGTGAGAAGTTGGTGATTAGGAGAAGAAAGCGAGATGTAAGAGCACAGCAGTGGGGATTAACTTTGTGCCTGCAAGCTGAATGATAGCAACTGTGACACAGGAGACCATTCGGATGATAGGAATAAAAAGGAATGTGGAGCTAGCAACTAACAGAGTAGTTAGGGAGATAACTACTGTTCTGTCCAAATATGACTTTTTTGTGGTTGCAGATGTGTTGTCTACCCGCTGTTAGTAAGTTTCCTTTCTCTCTTAGAAGAAACATTCAGGGCATTCAACTCAGCAAAAGAGATTAGTTTGTGAAACTTCCACACCAGGAGAGTTTGGTAGATAGCTGTAGGATATGAGAATGCAGAACAGTACAGTACTGACATAGACCATTTCGCCCACCATGTCTGCGCTGACCATGATGCCATTCTAAACTAATCCCATCTGCCTGCACATGGTCCATAGTCCTCTATTTCCTGCCTGTTCATGTGATTCAAAATGCGTCTTAAACATTGCTATCATATCTTCTTCTACCACATTCCCTGATAGTGCGCTCCACCCACCTACCACCCTCGGTGTAAAACAACTTGCTTTGCACATCTCCTTTTAAGCTTTCTCCTTCTCACCTTAAACCAATGCCTTTTAGTATTTGACATTTCAACCCTGGGAAAAAGACCGCCACTATTCATGCCTCTCATAAGTTTATATACTGCTATCAGGTCACCTCTCAGCCTCTGATGCTGAAGCGAAATCAACGCAACCTCTCCTTATAGTTAATACACTTCAATCCAAGCAATATTCTGGCAAATCTCTTTTGTACCCTCTACAAAGCCTCCACATCGTTCCTGTAGTGTAGAGACCAGAAGTGCACACAATACTCCAAACGTGGCCTAATTTGCCACACTTGCCTTCATCAGTCAGAATATTGAGTACAGGAATTGGGACGTCATGATACAGCTGTACAAGACATTGGTAAGGCGACATTTGGAGTACTGTGTACAATTCTGATCATCGTGTAAAAGGAAGGATGTTATTAAACTGGAAAGGGTGTGAAATAACTGCACAGAGGCCAGGTTCTGACACCAGGTCACCCTTTATTTACTGGTGCGCAGTACACTGGCTGTGGCCAGCCAGCTTGGACACTATCCTCAATTAAGCAGATTCTAATCTCTTAGCTTTTGTTTTGTTTTTACCCTTACTCTAATGCAATACCGCACTAGTTCTTATGTTCCCCAGCATCCATGTTGTGTGTGCGCGTGTGTAGGTGCAGGATACAGTGAGAAACACCAGTTGTGTAAATAACTCTATTAATATTCCACCACCAGGAATCTCTTGGCTATTCCGGCGCTTCCTTGAATTAAGTCGTCTCTTTTGCTTAGAGGAGGCATTTGGCCAGCATTGGCATTCCACCTGCCATTTCGCCCAGGTCGGGAAATATCAGGCTTAACCTGGTGCAGAGTCTTCTCCCCATCAGCAACTCTGCTGGAGCTATCTCTGTTGTTGCATCTGTGGTGGTCCTATAATCGAACAGGAACTAGGACAGTTTGCTCTCAATTTACACTATAGGCTGCTTCTTTAAGCCTGCCTTCAACGTTTGGACTGCTCTTTCTGCTACACCATTGGATGATGGGGGGTATGGAGCTGTCCTTATGTGTCGAATGTCATTGGACTTTAGGAAATATTCAAATCCCTGCTGGTAAATGACGTCCCATTGCCCGTGACCAGTACTTCCGGGAGTCCGTGTGTCGCAAACAATGCTCGTAGCTTCTTGATCAGCATCCCTAAGTTTGCTCAACGAACTTTATGCACGTCCAACCACTTTGAATGGCCTTCCACAATGACCAGAAACATTAAGCCCATGAAAAGACTGGCATAGTCGACATGTAGCCAAGTCAAAGGTTTACCTGGCCATTCCTACAAATGTGGGGATGCTGCTGGTGGCAATTTTTTGTCCGCATTTTGTAATGACAAGGCCATCTGCAGTGCCTATTAGAAGTCCAGTTAGACCTTGATTAGTAGGTACTTCTACATGGTTTCAGCATTAATCCCACACACCAAACGGTCTCTTAGCATTTCATTCGGGGTTTACCCAAAATCACATGTCTCTGCGAGTTGTCGTAACCTTGTCATAAATTCCAATACAGATCCCCCTGGTTCTCTAACAGCCGAATAAAACTGATAGCGTCTCAGGATTTGAAGAGGTTTGGGGTCGTAATATTCCTTAAATGAATTGTCAACTCTTGAAAGGTTTTAGTGTCTGGTGCTTCTGGGAAAGTTAAACCCCTTCTAATATAAAATGCTGTGGGTCCACATGCAGTCAGAAGGATCATTGTTATTTTTCATTTGCCCCAATGTCATTTGCCTGGAAAAAGTATCGCATGCTCTCGAAATACTGGGCCCAGTCTTTGACAGCAGGATTAAATGAGTCAAGCTTGCTGAATAGAGACATGATGCCAGAAATGCTTATCCGAACTCCAGTATGACAGTTGCAAGTGAGTGTGCCTCGGGCGTGTCCTGTTTCTCCCGTCACCACTGACGTAGCTGCATAGAGGCTGGGTCCCGTTACCAAGTCATCCTTTATTTACTAGTGCACAGGAGTCAATCCTCAACTGAGGAGATTCTAAGCTCGTGGTTATATTTTTTGTTAATTTTTTTTTGTTCAGCAGCAGTGCTAAATTTCCCCCAGCATCCTTGTTGTGCGTGTGCAGGTGTGAGACACAGTAAAAACCACCAGTTGCGCAAATAACTTTATTAGACACCCATGTGACTAAAGAATCAGTAGCAAGCAGAGCCTATGTGAACAAAAAGGTGAAGGGGAGGGTAGGGAACAAATCAAAATGGAATTAGAGGGGGAGATAAAGCACTCCACACCCCGCGGTGCCCACCTGTCCCGAAAGGTATTGAGAGTATTGATGGACACTGCATGCTCCTTCTCCAGGGACATCCGGGCATGAACATAGCCACGGAAAAGGGGCAGGCTGTCAGCTGTAACGACCCCCTCCATGGCCCACTGCCTGGTCCTATTAAAGGCCAGCTTGGCCAGGCCCAGGAGCAGACCAATAAGGAGATCCTCCGACCTGCCCACTCTCCTCTGCACCAGGTGCCCAAAGATTGAGAACGTGGGGAAAAGTGTAATAAAAAACACAAAAGGAGGTCTTTAAGATAACCAGAAAAGGAGTGCAAGTGCCCAGACCCAATATATACATGGTCCAAGCTCGTGGTTATATTTTTATTTGTGCAGGTATGAGATTAAAGAACACCAGGTGTACTAATAACTTTATTAACATACCACTACCAGGAAAAACACCCATGTGACCAAAGAATCAGCATCAAGCAGACCCCCTATGGGCAACGCCTATATGAAAGAAAAAGTGAGGGCAGGGGGGTAGGGATCAAATCAAAATAGAGTTTGTGGGAGAAATAAAACATTCCATACCCTGCAGTGCTCACCTTCCCCGAAAGGCAAGAACACCGGTGCACACCGCATGCTCCTTCTCCAAGGACACCCGGATGTGGACGTAGCTACAGAACAGTGGCAGGCTGTTGACCATAATGACCCCCTCCATGGCCTGCTGCCTGGACCTTTTAATGCCAGCTTGGCCAGGCCCAGGAGCAGACCTACGAGGAGATCCTCTGACCTGCCCGCTCCCCTCTGCACCGGCTGCCCAAAGATCAGGAGCGTAGGACCAAAAATAAAAAAAAGTCTTCAATGTAACTAAAAAGGGAGTGCAAGCACCCACACCCAATATATACATGGTCCAAGCTCGTGGTTTTTTTTTTCAAAAGTTTGACTCGAGCAGAGGTAGCTGCTCTGCTACTTAGAAAACCCTGAGCCAAAATCAAGTCACCTACGAGTGATTTAGCACCAGGCTCCCCACAAACATGCTGTGCATTTAACAAAGAGAGGTGGCACCCATATGGCTGTGCTCCTGCCCTGAATTGAGCGGCACTACGCACCAACCGGAGTCGGTTATCCCAGGCCAACCAGTGATCTGCAGCACGAGAGTAACGTTACGTTTAGGTGGCATTCTGACTTAGAGGCGTTCAGTCATAATCCCACTGATGGTAGCTTCGCACCATTGGCTCCTCAGCCAAACACCTACACCAAAAGCTCAGAGTAATACTGGTCAGCCAAAGCTTTCTTGATTGGCCTGGGTTAACGACCCCGATCAAGAAACTTGTAGTTAACAAGGTCAACCTGGTCCCAATCACTACAGAGTGCAAAAATGATTTACAAGGATGTTATCGAAACTGGAAGGTTTGAGTCATAAGGAAAGGCTGGGTAGGCTGGGATTCTTTTCTCTGGAACATAGGAGGTTGAGGGGTGACCTTATAGAGGTTTATAAAATAATGAGGGGCGTAGATAAGGTGAATAGCCAAGGTCTTCTCCCCAGGGAACGGGAAGCCAAAACTAAAGGGCATAGGTTCAAGGTTGAGAGGGGAAAAATTTAAAAAGGGCCTGAGGAGCAAGTTTTTTCACACAGAGGGTGGTGTATATATGGAACGAGCTGCCAGAGGAAGGTGTAGAGGTGTGTACAATTACAATATTTGAAAGATATTTGGACAGGTAGTAAATGTTTGGAGGTATATTGGCCAAATGCAGGTAAATGGAGCTAGTTCAATTGAGGAAACCAGGTCAGCGTGAACGAGTTGGACCGAAGGGTCTATTTCCCTGCTGGATGACTCTAAAGTTTTATTCAGCTCCAAAAGGGTACACTGAAATCAATCATATGATCATTATTAAATAAACGTTCTTGAAATATTTAGCTATTAATTAAATCTAGTTTATTGCTTATCATAAAATCTGATAATTACCTTGCAGGTTCTAAGGTGTTGCTTAAGCGAGCTATTCCAAGCATACTTGTAGTCAAAAAAATCGCCATCTTTTTGACATATTCTAATCTGTTATATTTCTTAATTCTACCCTACATGTATATTTCTCATTGATTTCATCCTTAATTGCTAACCCTTCACCTGCACCATTGTTCTTAACTTTCTGGAAATCTTATAACTCCGTATATTTTAGACTTATTCTTGATCACTTTGTAGCTGTGTCTCAGTAACAGCTACAATGTCATACCAATTAAGTTGAATTTACGATTGCAATTCATTGTTTGTTTTCATATACTGCATGTTTGTATAAAGACACTGAATCATACATACCAGAAAGTCACAGTCTTGATTCATGGTCAGAGCTAAATTAATCTCCAACAGTAGAAAAGTGGTGCACTGGTCTACTCGATGAATGGAAGCTGCACATGCTCTGGCTAATATTGAGTTTGGTTGTAATGCGCTTGTTGGTGAGTTGGCTTGTCTGAATTCACCACACTTGTATATTTAAAAATGGATACTCTGTGAAGTACCTAGGTTGTCATTATCTGTGGAATCGTATCCAGAACAAGCGACTGTCTTCAAGAGAAAGGGGGAATGCATTTTCAGTCTGTAATTGTTTACTTTAGAAAGAGGATTTGGTGATTATTGTGTAATAAGTGCCCTAATTTTGGAAATGTGAGCGAATTGTTTGTTATCACTGATTGAGATAAACTTGTTTCATTCCCTCTCCCAGTTACCTCAAGATAGTCACATTGATTTCATGTGGTGTGCTTATTTTAGAATTTTCAGCACCAAAACATGCCATTCAGCTCATTGTGGTTATCTGAGAGAGCTATCCAATTCGTTCCACTCTGCTGCCGC
The DNA here is from genome assembly GCF_021869965.1 of Rhincodon typus. Lineage (NCBI taxonomy): Eukaryota > Metazoa > Chordata > Chondrichthyes > Orectolobiformes > Rhincodontidae > Rhincodon > Rhincodon typus. The sequence continues at coordinate 41,614,824 of NC_063348.1, forward strand.
AATAACCATGCATTCTAATTACACAAAAATAAGGAAACTGTAAGCAGCATAGCAAAGCACAAAATTGAAAATTGATTTTGAAAGCTTAAGTGAATAGAGAAAAACAATGGCAAATGGATTTCGATGTAGTCAAATGTGAGCTCTTTGGCCTTGAAAAGGATGGAACAGGCTACTTTCTAAGTGGGGAAAATCTAGAAACAATGGAAATACTTTGGTTTCAGATACTTGGATCGTTCAAATGTGATGAGTGTACAGAATGTAATGAAAAAGACAATAGAATGTTGGCCTTTGTATCCTCATCCTCTAGAAGTCACATTATAGGTATAAAAATCAGAGTTAAACTATACTGAGCAGTTCTCACCTTCTCGTCTTGGTTGGATAGCAAATAATTGTCTTGAAGGGACTACAGTGAGGATTTACCACAATGATACTTGGACGCATTAGGTGGCGAGATTACACAAACTAGGGTTGTCCTGAAATTTACTAGGCTTCAGGGTAATTTGCTCAAAGTTTTCAAGGTAATTGAAGGAACTAATAGAGTAGGTAAAGAGAAATTATTTTCGTTGGTTGGAGAGTCTAGAACTAGAGAACGTCTTAAAATTAGAACCAGTGATTTCAATATTGCAATAAATCAAAGAGCTGTGGATGCTGGAAATCTGAAACAAAAACAGAAATTGCTGGAGAAACTAAGCAGGTCTGACAGCAGTTGCGGAGAGGAAGTAGAGCGAACATTTCATGTTCAGGAACCCTTCAGAACTGGATGGTAACTGAAGTGGTGTATATGCTGAAGACAGGGAGTGGGGGCATTGAAAGGTGTCATCCTGGTGGAGGTGGCAAAAATTTCAGCTTATGATATTTTGGACCTGGATGCTGGTGGGGTGGAAAGTGAGGACAAGAGGGCCATTGTCGGCGTTGGGGGAGGAAAGAGAGGGAGTGAGAGCAGAACTCCGGGTAAAGGGCCGGATGCAGCTAAGGGCAATGTTATCTATGGAGTTGGGTAGTCTTTGGTTGAGGAAGAAAGTAGACATTTCTGAGGCCCTCTGTGGAAGGTGGCCTCATCAGTGTAGATGCAACAGGGACAGAGAAACTAGGAAAACAGAATGGAGTCCTTACAGGAAGCAGGATATGAGGATGTATAGTCCAGATAACTATGGAAGTCTGTGGGTTTGGAATGGATATCAATAGCTAGCCTATCCCCAGAAATGGAAGCAGATGCTGAGGAAAGGAAGGGAAGAGTCAGAGATGGTCCAGCTGAAGGTGAAAGCAGGATAGAAATTCAAAGCAAAATTGATTAAATTTGTTCAATTCTGGGTGAGAGAGGGAAGCAGCACAAATGATGTCATCGACAAAGAATTGTGGGGAGGGACCTGAGTAGGATTGGAACAAGGAATGTTCCATGAACACTACAAAGAGGCATGTATAACTGGGGCCCATGCAGGTACAAAGCCATACCTGTGATCTGAAGAAAGTGAGAGGGGAAAAATGAGTTGTTCAAAATGAGGACGATCTCAGCCAGGCAGAGGAGTGTGGTGGTAAATGGGTACAGTTCAGGCCTCTTTTCCAGGGAGACGGCAGAGAGCAATATTGCAGATACGAAACTGCATCGAACACAAAGAGTAGTAGAATTTGATATTTTCCTAATTAACCTGTTCAGAGGTATTATGACACACTTCTGGAGCTTTTGGGTCTTGAACCCAGCCTTCTGGCTCAGAGGTAGGGATACTCCCACTGTAACACAAGAGCTCAATAGTAGAATTTGAAGCTCCCCTCTTTAATTGGCAGTTGATCCAAGGTCAGTTGTTAATTTTGAATCTACTATTTATTGACAGATTTTTGTGAACCAAAGCTATTAAGGAATATTGAACAATGGCGGGTATATGTAACAAAAACAAAGTTGCTGGAAAAGCTCAGAGGTCTGGCAGCATCTGTGAAGGAAAAAACAGAGTTAACGTTTCAGGTCCGGTGACCCTTCCTCAGAACGGGTGGGTATATGGCGGGTATATGGATTTGGGTCACAGATCAGTCATGATATCTTTGCAACAAGGTGCAGGGCTGGATGAACACAGCAGGCCAAGCAGCATCATAGGAGCAAAAAGGCTGACGTTTCGGGCCTAGACCCTTCATCAGAAAAGGGGGAGGGGAAGGGGGTTCTGAAATAGATAGGGAGAGAGTGGGAGGTGGATAGAAGATGGATAGAGGAGAGGATAGGTGGAGAGGAAACAAACAGGTCGAAGAGGCAGGGATGGAGCCAGTAAAGGTGAGTGTAGGTGGGGAGTTAGGGAGGGGATAGATCAGTCCAGGGAGGACGGACAGGTCAAGGGTGCGGGATGAGGTTAGTCGGTAGGAGATGGGGATGCGGCTTGAGGTGGGAGGAGGGGATAGGTGGGAGGAAGAACAGGTTAGGGAGGCGGGGACGAGCTGGACTGGTTTTGGGGTGCGGTAGGGGGAGGGGAGATTTTGAAGCTTGTGAAATCCACATTGATACCATTGGGCTGCAGGGTTCCCAAGCGGAATATGAGTTGCTGTTCCTGCAACCTTCGGGTGGCATCGTTGTGGCACTGCAGGAGGCCCAGGATGGACATGTTGTCTGAGGAATGGGAGGGGGAGTTGAAATGGTTCGCAACTGGAAGGTGCAGTTGTTTATTGCGAACCGAGCGTAGGTGTTCTGCAAAGTGGTCCCCGAGCCTCCACTTGGTTTCCCCGATGTAGAGGAAGCACTCGAACAGTTCATCCACTTCACCAACACCTTCCATCCCAACCTTAAGTTTACCTGGACCATCTCTAATACCTCTCTCCCCTTCCTGGACCTCTCTGTCTCCATCTCGGGCAACCACCTAGAAACCGATATTCATTTCAAGCCCACCGACTCCCACAGCTACCTGGAATACTCCTCCTCCCACCCACCTTCCTGCAAAAATGCTATCCCCTATTCCCAATTCCTTCGCCTCCGCCGCATCTGCTCCCAGGATGGGGCATTCCACTCCTGTACATCTCAGTTGTCCTTGTTTTTCAAGGACCGTAACTTCCCCCCCTCAGTGGTCGAGAACGCCCTCAACCGTGTCTCCCACATCTCCCACAACTCATCCCTCACACCCCGTCCACGCAATAAGAACCAAAAAAGAATCCCCCTCATCCTCACGTACCACTCCACCAACCTCCAGATCCAACGCATCATCCACCGACACTTCCGCCATCTGCAATCCGACCGCACCACCAAAGACGTCTTTCCCTCCCCACCCCTATCTGCTTTCCGGAGGGCCCACTCTCTCCGTGACTCCCTTGTCCGCTCCACACTCCCCTCCAGCCCCACCACACCCGGCACTTTTCCCTGCAACCGCAGGAAGTGCTACACCTGCCCCCATACCTCCTCCCTCACCCCCATCCCAGGCCCCAAGAAGACTTTCCACATCAAGCAGATGTTCACCTGCACATCTGCCAATGTGGTACACTGCATCCGCTGTACCCGGTGTGGCTTCCTCTACATTGGGGAAACCAAGCGGAGGCTCGGGGACCGCTTTGCAGAACACCTACGCTCGGTTCACAATAAACAACTGCACCTCCCAGTCGCGAACCATTTCAACTCCCCCTCCCATTCCTCAGACGACATGTCCATCCTGGGCCTCCTGCAGTGCCACAACGATGCCACCCGAAGGTTGCAGGAACAGCAACTCATATTCCGCTTGGGAACCCTGCAGCCCAATGGTATCAATGTGGATTTCACAAGCTTCAAAATCTCCCCTCCCCCTACCGCATCCCAAAACCAGTCCAGCTCATCCCCGCCTCCCTAACCTGTTCTTCCTCCCACCTATCCCCTCCTCCCACCTCAAGCTGCACCCCCATCTCCTACTGACTAACCTCATCCCGCACCCTTGACCTGTCCGTCCTCCCTGGACTGACCTATCCCCTCCCTAACTCCCCACCTACACTCACCTTTACTGGCTCCATCCCCGCCTCTTCAACCTGTTTGTTTCCTCTCCACCTATCCTCTCCTCTATCCATCTTCTATCCACCTCCCACTCTCTCCCTATTTATTTCAGAACCCCCTTCCCCTCCCCCTTGGTCTAGGCCCGAAACGTCAGCCTTTTTGCTCCTATGATGCTGCTTGGCCTGCTGTGTTCATCCAGCCCTGCACCTTGTTGTCTCGGATTCTCCAGCATCTGCAGTTCCTACTATCTATGATATCTTTTGCATATCTGTACCAGCTCAAGGGGCGAAATGACCTACTTCTGTTCCTACGTTTCTAATTCTAAGGGTAGCGTACCTCTCTCAGGAATCACTAATATTTTTCTGAATGGGTCACTAAACTTAAATGAAAGTAATATGTGAAAACTAACAGGGAATGCACCTCATCAATGCTTATTGTATCCCAGTAGTGACAAAATTCAGAGTTGATTCAGCCAGTGTCTAATATTTCTTGTGATGTGTTAGTAAATAATTTTTCAGGAGCTTTGCCTCTGAATCAGCGGCTTCTTTCATCCATCACCATTTGCAGAGAATCCATATTTGTAAGGAGTCCTCAGCCTGTAGCAGAAAGATTTATTGAAACTTTTTTCTGTAAATTTTATGCAGATGATGTCTTAAATGCGGCTTGCAGAAATAATGGCCGCAGAAACTGAGCCTGCATTTTTGACGACTCCTAACCAGAAGACATCTCCAACGCCCATAGTTGAAGGCGGAGCCACTGTAGAAGAGAATTGTGGCCACTGGCTGGGTTTTTGGTATGGCTGGTGGGTGTGTTGGTGGGCTGGATTCTTCATTATTTCTGTTCCTATCAGTTTCATCTTCAGTTTTCTGGGTCGAAAACTGTGCTGTTTAATCTTAAAAGTGTCCAGAAATGTATGCCCGTGCCCAGTAAAATTGAAGTTCAGTTCTTCAATAATTAAGGATTTAGAGAAACAGAAAAACAAAGAAGAAGCAAACAATGCAGAAGGCCTTTTAGGAGAGATCAAAAAATGGAAGAACCTGATGCCAGGGATTATCCTAGGAGCAGTTATTGGAATCTTCCAGATAACAAATTGCATGATGTCTCAATATCAAGTTGGAGGAGCCATTTTTGGAGTAATATTTGGATTTCTGTTAATGATTATTAATGCTTATATTTTAAAATTGTGATCTGACACCAAGTTAGAATCAAACATTCAACAAAGAAGAACATTGTGGATATTCAATACTGATACTTTAAGTCTTTAAAGGAGTGGGAATGAATTATTTCTGAATGTAAACAACTATAACCTTTATAATCTACAAAAGGTTTACACTGTTATACTCTACTTGCCAGCTGCAACATACGAGGTTTTTGGTAAAATTAAGGAACATTTCTTTTGCTGCTTGCAGATTTTCAAAACTTTTGAGGTTTTCACCATAGTGCATCATTTTTATATCGAGACCAAATAATTTGTTTTGATTTACTGAGTGTGACTAACTGTTTCTGATCTTGTAGAGAAAAATGACCATCACAGTTATATCATATGTAATCACATTGAGGCATTTTTTTTTTAAGAATTTTATAGTTTCTGATGTAATAAAAAGCACTACTGTGTTTTCAAAGGGTATGCGCTCCAATAAACATACCTGGATCTTTCTGCAAACCTTAGCTTTTGTGGAGGTTATTGTGGATTAATTATTTCAATATATGAATAACAAGAATTTTAATATATTAAATATTCTGCATGCTTTACTTGAAAAGTACTTTCAATTATGTACAAAAAGCAGTTGAACCACTGTATGGCACTGTCTCAAGAACTAAAGTTATGTGCAGTGCTCATTTTTCTCACTTATGAACCAGGAATTATGTTAAACAGTGAACTTCAAAAAAAGTGCCAGAAATATACTAAAGATTGTTGAAGCATTACATGCCCTGATAATATTGTGATAACTTTGTTTGATCAATCTGGTAAACATGTTTGCCTTAGTGGATGAAGTTTACTTATTTTTTTGCTTATACATCAGGATAATTAAAGTATATATTATTCTCTAATTAAAATAAAATATAGCAGCATGTATGGACAGAGAAACGGCGAGATGTCCTTTCAAAAGAATAACTTACTCTGTATTGCCTACAATTAACCTTCAGTGCGAATGACAGCATTTTGTGTTACTATTTTGTAAAAGCCTCTCTTCAGTTCCATTGAAAGGATATAAAAACATTTGAATGAAATGTATTAATGCACCTTAGCCTTTTTAAATATTGCTGCAGAACTGTTTTCTATGCAAGGAATTCCAAAAAGTGCTTCCTGATACCATTGGGGTTAAAACTTCACAATGTTTTGTTGCCATGTCAAAACTGTTTAACATAAATTAAGAATTTAACAGGTTCAACTTTGCAACAGGACAAGTGTCACTTGTCTGACAGACTTCCAAGCATCTTAGATATGTTTTTCAACCGACAATACTAAATTATAGTTTTGTAAACAAAATCAATGGGAGAATAGCATTTCTGCGTACAAGTCGGTTGATTTATATTACCACAGAATTTGTCTTGTCCTTTCTCCACCTCCCATGAAAACCAAAAAATCTTAGCAAAGACATGTAAGAGTGATTTTGTTATCCACTCTTAAAATGTCTGATCTGTCACTGCCAGTTGGTGTTCTTTGTACCTGCACACATTAACTCAAAGAATATGCTTTCTCAACAGACCATGTCCTAAGAAAGCCAAAAAAAGTTAATTGATTCTTTTGCCAGTCAACACCATCACTTACTTAACTGATCAGACCTATTTCAAAATAGAAAAGATAATTTCTTATTGTATTGTAGTGGTAGGTTCTGTGTATATTTCAAAGTGTTATAATCATAGTGGAGACCATTAATTTTTGCAAAGAAATCCAAATTTCAAGTTTTAAACTAAAATAGTCACACCATTAAGTTTTAAGCAAAATTACTCTACAAGAGAGTGGATTTATAAATCTTTAGAGAGGCAAAAATTGGTTAGGGATCGTTAAGTATGGTTTTGTGCAAGGAAAATCATGTCTCACAAACTGAATTAATTGTTTTTTGAGGATGTTAACCAAAAACATTGAGGGGAAAGCAACAGATGTTGTTTACTTGGACATACAAACCACACATGAACCAGTCTCTGTGTAAAAGGTTGCCCCTCATGTCCTCTTTAAAACTTTCTCCTCTCACCTTAAAAATGTGCCCCCTATTTTTGAAATCCCCTACCCAAGGGAAAAGACCATTGCTATTCATCTTATCTATGCCCCTCATTATTTTATAAACCTCTATAAGGTCACCCTTCAACTCTCTCTGTCACCCTTCAACTCTCTAAGCACCTGTAAAAGAAGTCTCAGCCTATTTTTATAATTCATTCCCAGCAACATCCTGGTAAATCTCTTCTGAATCCTCTACAATTACATAATAATATAACAGGGCAATCAAAACTGGACATAATACTCCAGAACAGGCCTCACCAATGTCCTGTACAACTTCAACATGACTTCCCAACTCCTGTACACAAAGGACTGGGTAATGAAGGCAAGTGTACTAAATGACTTTTTAACCACCCTGTCTATACGTGATGCAAACTTCATAGAATTATGTCCCAGAACCCCTAGGTCCCTCTGTTCTACAACACTACCCAAGGCCCCCGTTTGTTGAATCAAAATGCAGTACCTTGCATTTATCCAAATTGAACTCAATCTGCCATTTTTCAGCCCATTGACCCATTTGATCAAGATTTGTAACCTTAGAAAACCTTTTTCACTGTGTGTCACCAATTTTAGTGCCATCCGCAAACTTACTAACCATGCTTTCTATATTCCCATCCAAAACAATTATATAAATGGCAAACAAAAGACGACCCAAAATTAATCCCTGTGGAATGCCACTGCTTAAAGGCCTCCAATCTGAAAAGCAATATTTTACCACCAATCTGTGTCTCCTGATGTTAAGCCAATTATGTATCCAATTGGCAAGCTCACCCTGAATCCCATATAACCTAACTTTACTAATTAGTCTACCATGCGGAACCTTGTCAAAGGCTTTAGTAAAGTCCACGTAAATAATGTCTATCACCCTGTCCTCATCAATCTTTTTGGTTTCTTTCTGCACCTCACCAGAGAAATCCACCCTGTCACTGACATTAAGTGGGCAAAAAGAGCTCACAGAATTAGTTAGAATCATCTAGAAAAGCAGGCAAAAGGAGCACGGGAGACAGGAACATCTTCATAAGTGGAGACAGCTTGACCTCACCTCCATACTAGAGCAGGCTGAGTTTATATATGAGGGGTCCTTTCAGTTGTCAGACCCTCCTGGTGCCTTAGAATGAACACAAATAGTTTGCTGCATTAGTGGAAAATGCCTTAGTTTTTGTAACTAAAGAAACCCTGAGAAATGTCAAAATTTCAATGTTTTGTTTGTTATCTCTGCAAAGACTATAAGGATATGATTTTAAAATTTTATATGTACTTGCAGATTTTTATGAATAAAGTATATTTTCAAAGTAAAAAGGAGCAGGCTAAGTTTGATCAACCTGTTCAGAGATGTAGTTATACACCAAGTGTGACTTGAACCCAGGGCTGCTGGTTTATTGGTAGGGATTTTACCACTGTGCCACAAGAGCCCTCAGACTGTTTGTCAGGTCAGTACTTTATAATAGTCAGCTATTTGTGACTGAATAATGACAACAGAGCCTTCGATCTTCATGGTGTGCATATTTCGTATTTAATTTTGATTGCCTTAACTGCTCTCAACAATCTCATTACTCCTCTTTGTGTTGCGATCTTTGTGTTGCGATTTCAGGAGGATATAGGAGTAATTGGATTAAATTATTATTATTACTTAAGTAAACAGGTACATCATTGTAATTTATTTTGGCAAAAATTGAGTTCAGAACATCCTGATTATTTGAGAAATTATTTGATAATTATACTGTATTGTATGAAATAAATTCTACAACTAAAAATGCAATTCTTTTTTTAAAAAGGTGGAAAATGGTACTTGAGATTTTATTTGGTTAATTTAGTGTTTATTTAGTGATGCTCAGGAACAGAGGCAAATGATCTGAGCAGAAGAACCCAAAACACCACTGAAAAAGAGACAGTCCAGGCACTTCAGAATCTTTCAAATACAGCAACCCAAACATTAAAGGAGTAGGTACAATAAAAGCCTCAAGTGAAGCATATTGGTTTAGAACATAGAATAGTACAGCACAGTACAGGCCCTTTGGCCCACGATGTTGTGCCGAACTTTTACCCTAATCCTAAGGTCTATCTAACCTCCACCCCTACCTAATACTATCATCCATATGCCTATCTAATAGCCGCTTAAACGCCCCTAATGAGGCAGACTCCACTACCCTCCCTGGCAATGCATTCCATGCCCTGACCACTTTCTCAGTAAAGAACCTACCTCTGATGTCTCCCCTATATCTACCTCCACTCACTTTAAAACTATGCCACCTCGTAATAGACCTCCACCCTAGGAAAAAATCTATGGCTGTCTACTCTATCTATACGTCCAATCATTTTGTATACCTCTATCAAGTCACCTCTCATCCTTCATCGTTCTAAAGAGAAAAGCCCTAGCTCTCTCAACCTTTCCTCGTAAGACCTTCCCTCCATTCCAGGCAACATCCTGGTAAATCTCCTCTGCACCTTTTCCAACGCTTCCACATCTTTCCTGTAATGAGGCGACCAGAACTGGACACAATACTCCAGATGTGGCCAAATCAGGCTTTTGTATAGCAGGAGATTTAAGAAAGCAGGAATTAATTGACCTTTTCCTGCAGATTTATAAGTATAGAAATGCCATATTTGTTGGTCAGGAAGTAAAACCTGCTTGTCTTCGCTCCTCCATTCATTTTAGTGTGCCTTTCCCTGTGACTCCACACATGTCCTATTTTGGGATGGTCATAGCACTTTCCAAGCAGCATTCTGGATGTTCCACCTTGGTAGAAGTAGATAAATTCTCTTTATTGCTTCTGACTCCTCCATTAAGGCACTCCTTAAAATTGATCCCTTTGACCCAGCTTTTGGTCTCCTACCATTATGTATCAGTGGGTTGAGTTAGCTCAGACAGCTGGATGATTTGATTGTGATGCACATTAAAGCCAATAATGCAGGTTCACTCCCCGTTCTTCAGTTCACTATCCATAGTAACTAAATACAACATTCATGTTAGTTCATGCCTGCCTTCTCACCTCATTCCATGCTTGGGGAGTGCCTCCCCTCTTGCTAAAAAATAACCAATTGTCTCTCTCTTCCTCTCCTAATGGAAAGACATGCTTATAGCCCTTTGAAAACTATAGTTCCATATTACATACAAAATATCTTGTCTTTTAAAGGTGCCAAATAAATGCATGTTGTATAACAAGTATCTTGGCAATGAGTGATAGTGTATTAGTAAGAGAAGGATGGCAACTTTTGACAAGTTATTTTCTGAAGTTTAAAATAACTTTGTGTGCTCAATGTGAGACTGCACGCATCACTGATTTTCTTTTCTCTACTATTGGCAGCTTTGCCTTCAATAACCTGGACCCTGAATTCTGAAATTAATTCTTAAAAACTTTTAGACCTCATTTAGTTCCTACTTTAAAATGGTTCTTAAAAACTACCTCTTCTGACCATCTGACTCAGCATTTCGGTGTGTGATTCAAATCCACACATTATTTAATAAGCATTTTGTATGAAGTGCCATGGGATGTTTTACTCTGTTAAGGGGGTGTATAAATGCAACTTGGAGGGAGTTGTAAATCAATGAGCAGAGGATTGATGTGAATAGGATTTGATATGCGTTAGAACATGAGCAGCAGTGTTCTGGATGATCTCAAGTTAACAGAGTAGAATGAGGAAGGCAGACCAGAAATCCATTTGAACCATCAGTTCTAGAGATAAAGGCATTGATGAGGGTTTCAGCAGCAGATCAGCTGAAGCACAGGCAGAGTTAGGCATTGTTAGTGAGGTGGAAATAGGCGGTGTACGGATGTGGAACATATAGACTGTCAAACACGAAAGCAAGAATATTTGTAGAATTTCTTCGGAAATGAAATGCACAAGTCTGCAGGAAATACCTGACTAAGTATTTGCCTTAATTAAAAGTAGAGGGTGTTTCTTAGCCATAATAATCCTGTTCTGTGTGCAAAACCCAACATTTCACCAGCAAACACTTTGTTTTGAAAGTACAAGAATAATATTCACAGTTTTAAATAGCAAAGTAACTATCCTGACTAAATGGAAGGGTCCACTTACAATCTCTTACTTTGTTTGTTCCTACACTGCTATATATCACAGTTATGTTTCATTGGTTCACAGGATGTCAGCATTGCTGGCTAGGCTAGCATTTATTGTCCCTTCCATCCCAATTACCCTTAGGGCTTTTCAGAGTTAACAATATTGCTCTGGGTCTGGAGTCACTTGTAGGCAAGACCAGGTAAGGACAGCAGATATCCTTTCCTAAAGGATTTAGTGAACCAGATAGGTTATTACAACAATTCAGAATGGTTACACTCAATAGAGTGGTTACACGTTGGCCATGAAGCCAACTTTCTATCACAGATTTTATTGAATTCAAATTTCACCATCTGTTATGATGGGATTCTAACCTATGTCACAGAATGTTGACCTGGTTCTGGAATGCCAGGTCCAGTGACATACCACTACACCATTGCCTACCCCTCCATCTGTAACAAACCTATCAAATCTTCACTAGTGTATTAAGCTAAATGACATAAAAATGAACTACATTCAACATTATTATTTTATCAAATTACCAAAATTAAAAAATCAGTATGTTCCTAGACCACTTTACTGGTCAATTTTGATAATTACAATCAAGATTAATACATCTTTTACATCCATAAGTGAATATAAGCTGGCCTTTAGAAAATTAAGTGATGATTATAAAGTTTTCAAGGTATTTAGGGGAATAGATAAGGTAGATGAAGAGAAACTGTTTCCACTGGTTAAATAGTCTGGGATAAGAGACAAGATAGCCTAACAATTAGAACCAAACCTTTCAAGAATGAAATTAGAAAACCTTTATTCAAAGATAGAAGCTTGTAAAACTCTTCTGCAAATGGCAACTGACAACTTTAAAACTGTGATTGATAGATCTTTGTTTATTGAAGATGTGTTTTCATTCATAAAATGTGGGTGTCAGTGGCTGGGCCTGCTGCTTATTCTTACTTTGCCCTTGAGAAGGTGATGGTGAGCTGCCATCTTGAACTAGCCCTGTAAGGCTGTGTACTCAGCCCTCTACTATACTCCTTATACACTAAAAACAGTGTGGCCAAATTCCACCCCAACTCCATTTACAAGTTTGTTGACAACACTGCCATTGTAAGTTTCTCAAACAGCAACAAGACAGAGTACAGGAAGGAGATTGAGTGTTTAGTGCATTGAGTGCATGATAGGGCAAATGCTCTTCCGAGGACCACAAGAAACTACAGACAGTCTTGAAGGTAGCCCAGTACATCATACACACCAGCCTTCCATCCATTGACTCCATCTATTATTCCCGCTGCCTTGCGAAAGAAACCAACATAATCAAAGAGATAGTAAGAACTACTGATGCTGGATTCAGAGGTAACAGTGTTGAGCTGGAGGAACACAGCAGGCCAGACAGCATCAGAGAAGCAGGAAAGTTGACATTTCCGGTTGGGACTCTTCCCAACCCGAAACATCAACTTTCCTGCTCCTCTGATGCTGCCTGGCCTGTTGTGTTCCTCCAGCTCCACACTGTGTCAACATAATCAAAGACCCCTCTCACCTCGGTTATCCTCTCTTCCACACTCTCCTGTCAGGCTGAGGATATAAAAGTTTGAACACGTGAACGGATTCAAGAACAGCTTCTTCCCCAGTGTTAGCAGACTTTTGAACAGACCTCTCAAATGTTAATTCTGATCTATCTCTCTCGGCACCTTCTCTGCAACTGTAACACTGTCTTCTGCACTCTGTTCTGCTACCTGGTCCGCTTACTGTATCTTAGTACATGTGACAACAATAAGTCAAACTCAAACCATTGCAGTCCATTTGGTGCAGGTACCTACAATGCCATTAGGAATGGAGTTCCAGGTATTAGACCCAGTGACACAGAAGGAGTCAGTGGAGTTCCATAATTGGATTTCCGAGTCAGGACAGTTGGTTGCTTGGATGGGAACTTGAAAGTGATGATATTCCCATGTATCTGCGTCCCTTGACCTTCTAAATGGCAGTGGTCACGGGTGTGGAAGGTGCTGTGTAAAGAATTTGTTGGCAGAATTTTAGGATAATATGTATGTACAAAGGCAGTTATAGAGTTAGGTGACGTATCAGCCATGATTATATTGCATGGCAAACAGGCTAAAGGGGCCAAAAGTCACACCCCTGCACCCTATGCACTTAAGTCCACAATAAGAGGCTATGAAAGCATAATGGCATTGGGAACATTTGCTGCAGGCCACAGGAAGACAGTTGAGGTGCTAAAGGCAAGTGACAAGAGAATGTGCAGAAGATTTTATGCTAATTGCTTCAGCCTACACAAAACTCTGCATTGTAGTCATAAAGATCTTCAGAAATACTTGAAAACTAGTATAGAGACTTGCAAAAAACATTTATGGTCAAATTAGTACACTACAACAACACTTTAAGTATAGGATTTCCATTTATTTGTTTGCCAAAGAATTTAATAGAATCAAAATACCTCTTTCCGTAAAGCTATCCATTTGTAAAAGCAGAACTCGGACTATACAGATTTTGTCACATGTCTGGATTCCTTGATATTTATACAACAGGAAACATTTGATTGGAAACTGTTTTCTCCTGACTTGAAAAAGCAGATTTATAATTGACGTTAATTATTATTTGAGGGATCATTGTGTTAATTATTATTTGAGGAATCATCATGTTGTCTGCTCTGCCTAAAGGCAGGTTTAGGACTCATTTTCTATTGATGCATCATCCTCAGGTGCTTTTTTTTCAGCAAATTTTGTCAGTGCTTGATTGCCATTGCCTTCTACTTTCAAAAGCAGAACAACGTGTTAGGTTTGAAATTTACCTTGGCCGTGGAATCAAACCTGCGTTGTTGGCATTGTTCTGAACCACCTATAAGACAGCCAGCCAGCTGAGCCAGCTCATCACACACGCACCCACACCACTAGCCTCACCCCTTTCAGTTTGAGAAAGAAAAGCTCTATTTTCTTGAATTTTGTCTGTTATAATTTTAGCAGCTAATTTTGAAGAAAGCAACTTCTTTATTGCCAAATCATTGTCCATGATAAGATCCTTGTTCAGAACTCCAGCTTTGTTCAGGATTCAAGTTTCATAGCAATATTAGAATGGTACCTTCCTTGAACTTAAATTTAAACTGTGGTGTGCTCATTGAGTTAGGCAATATAGAAACCCTAGAAGGCATAGATTATCATTTTTTATATATATAAAATCAACATTAATTTTTTTTAATTCACAGCAGTTTCTCTAAAACGTTTTCATTAACATTTAGTGAACTTCCATTTTTAGCACGAAAGGTAGCTGTAAAATTATAAATTGTATCAAAAAACTGTCCCTGCCATTTTGCTACATTTTACCAATTGCCCTTGCTGCTTGTGCTATTTTGTACACAAGTAATCTTGTTTTGTGGCTTTTCACCAGGTTGACACCTCATTTTTAAGTAAGCATGTTGTTGCTCCTGGTGCACCTTTTGCACCCTTCATTGAACCAGTGTTGATCCCCTGTTTTGATGGTAATGGTAGGGGGGGTATACGATGGGCCATTAGGGGTTGCAGATTGTAGTGGTGTAGAATTCTGTGCAGCTGATGACAAGAACATCATAACTTGAAAAGTCTTTCAAATACTCAGGTGCCATCTAGTGGAAAAACAAGACAAAATGTTTCAAACAGTCAAAGTTAACAATTAGCAAGAAAGGTGTCTATGCTTTTACATAGAATTTGCAACACAGTAATAGGCCAATCTGGCCTACTTATTCTGGTCCATCTCTGTTCAAAGGACCAAGCAGTAAGCTGGTGTTGCCAGGTTACTGCTTTGAGTTTCATGTTAGGAATGTCACTATCTTGTTTCTTTCCAGTGAGTGGCAGAAGAGGAAATTACGTGTTCATAGGTGAGGTGATATAATAATAAGGATGTAAATGCATGTAAGTAGACTTCTCACCACTGATTAGTGAGAATCTTATGTCATTATTTAACACTCGGTTGAAAAATGGGACTTTTTGCTCTTGAAAATCAAAAAGCTCCTCAATAGCCATATCATGCAATTTTCTCGCTAATGCCCACATCTGGGAAGATTCTGCCTAGTGTTTTGTGATATAGCATGTCATGTAGACCATATTGTAAAAACTGGTAATGGAAACATAAACATTCAATTAATGGCATTTACCCTTCAAATATGGATACAATGCTTATGAAGCTGGTACTGAAAAACACTGTCATGCAATGAACATAATGGGTAATACAATTGTGTTCTCTTAATGGTTTACCCTAACTTAAACAAAACTAGTATTTAATACAAGAACAAAAACAGAAGTTGCTGGAAAAGCTCAGCAGGTCTGGCAGCATCTGTGAAGAAAAAATCAAGGGTTAACATTTTGGATCCTGTGACCCTTCCTCACAACTAGTATTTAATATATTTGCTGTGCTATATCTTTATGGAGTTAATTTTATTTTAATATCTCTACATGGGATGCAAGTATCACCTTCATTTGTTGTCTATCCTCGTTTGTATTTGAGAATGTGATGGTACATGTACATTGCTGTTGAGAATGAGTTCTAATGTTTTGACACAAAGATGAAGAAACAATATATTTCTAGGTCAGGTTGGTATGTAGTTGGCAGAGAACTTGCAGATGATAAACATTTCTTGAAGTTCCATTATATATCTCTCTAAATTTCAAACAGGACAGACTAGTGAATAGGAATTGAGCCTCCTGGGTTTTGTGGACTGCATTGCCAAGACTCATGAGCTGCAAGTGGTCCAAAGAGCATGGTTTTCCAAGCATAATTGGACATGCTGAGTAACTAAGGCATCATGATGGTTTTTAATATATTAGGATTGTGCCAAAATATGTCCTAATCAGGGTAACAAAAACTGGACAGGTCAGACTGAAATGTGGCTTGATAGATCATATTTTGTTTTAATTTGGGTTCAATGAGGTAGTCTGTCACTGAAAAATAAGAACACAATGTTGTGGATTAGGTTTTACCAAAGCTAAAGTTTATTTGGCAAAAGAAATGAATATAAAACAGAATAGATTAGACTATTTACATTTAATACACCTTTAAAAATTTTGAAACATACTGTCAAATATAATTCAGTTAATCCCAAAATACTCCTTTACAGATTCCAAAACATCTGTACAGTAACCAAAAGCACCCCTGGAATAGTACTCACACCAGAGGAAAATGTTTCTGTAACACTTCTATAGGCTTAAGTTAAAAGTGATTTTAATTCCAGTTTGGAAAGTCTGTTAGCTTTTTCATGGAGCTTTCAAACATTTAAGTTTACTCAGCTTCAAATAACCTCTTCAGGATTTTATCCAAAAACTTTTGATCTGGGACTACCACTAAACTCCTTACTGTAAGGTAATCTAGATTTGCTACTTTCTCCTCTTCTCAATAGCACTGCTTCATACGTTGATACATCCATCTTCATCCAAGAACTTTGCAAGAACTGCCGCAAAACTGAATTTTAGAAAGTTGAAAATAAAACTTTCTAAGCTATCCCATTTCCCATAAGCTTAAAAAAATCCAGTGTTTTCTAGGCGAAACTTTGATGCACATTTGCATACTTTGCTTGGTCATAAACCCTCCGAAGGTAAATTAAAACCCATTGGTTCTGAAAGCTACTTCCTCAAGAATGTTTCAAAGAAATCATCATGGCTCCAGAAATGTTTATAAGGTAATCATTAATCTGTTCAGACACAGAAAAAACCCATTTGTTATTCATTCAAAAACTTAAAAATCCAAACTTAATATTAATGATTTTATAAATATAGCTTAATTAAACTGTTAACATCTCATACACTATTGGTGATTTAAGCATGCAAGGCAAATAAACATAAAATCACAGGGCTATAAAATAATAGCATAATCTTCATTTGGATTCTCCCTAACTTGATCTGATACAACCACTGAATTCCCATGAAAATGCAAAAAAGTAACTCTTCGCATTTTAAACATTTCAAATGTGATTGTACAATGCAAGGACTACACTGAGAAAAAGAACAAATTTGCATTTATTGAACACCTTTCACAAACCCAGGACATCCAAACTGACTTACAGCCAATTAAAATCTTTTAAAGTGTGATCACTATTGTAGGAAATGTGGCATACATTTTACACACAGCTCATTACAATTAGCTACATGGATTATTAAAGTTATTTAGAAAAAAACAACAAAAGCATTGGGGTTTCGTTTCTAGAGGGATGTGATCTCACCTAGATCCTTCAACAAACCTGTGACCTTCATCATCTAGAAGGATAGTGTAGCAGATGTAGGAAAATGACCACCTGCAAGTTCTCCTCCAAGCTATGCACCATTCTGACTTGGAAATATATTGCTATTCCTTTACTATCGCTGGATCATAGTCCCAAAATTTCCTTTCTAACAGTACTGTGAGTATACTTCCATTACATGGACTGTAGCAGTTTGAGAAGCCAGCTCATCACAACCTTCTTGAGGACAATTAGGGATGGGAAATAAATGCTGGCTGCTCAAATCCACAAAAGAATAAAACAGAATTGGGAAGTGGAGAACTTATGTAAAACTTATTTGGACCAAATTTGAACTGTTGTACATTATTTGGCCTCCGTATAATAAAAATGAAATCGATGCCTGAGAGAAAGTATGATTAAAAAAAATTAACTATTCTGATGTAAGGTAGATTGCAAAAAGAAACAAAAAGCCTTTGACTCATTAATGAGCAGGCAATGTGACCTGCGACCAAGTGTCCCAAATTAACAGCAATGCACCAGTCAGCCATCAATCCAAAGCATAGACGCATCCTTACTACATCTGGATCTGTTCCTAAGGGTAGGAGGCATATATGTGGAACAACTGAAGAAGACATTTTGCCAGATGTTGAACAACATGAGGGTTGCACAAAAAGGGCCAATGCAATCAGGTCAGTACGCCATTGTATGCAATTGGTACCATTGTAGATTATGGGAGGGTGGACGGTGAACTGCGACGAGGATGCAGAGATTCTTCAGCATGATCTCGACAGGTTGGGTGAGTGGGCAAATCAATGGCAGCTGCAGTATAATTTGGATAAATGTGAGGTTGGAAGCAGAAACAAGAAGGCAGATCACTACCTGAATGGCTCTAAATTGGGAGAGGGGGGTGTGCAGCGGGACCTGGGCATCCTTGTGCACCAGTCACTGAAGGTAAGCATGCAGGTGCAGCAGGTGGTAAAGAAGGCAAATGGTATGTTGGCCTTCATTGCGAGACGTTTTGAGTACAGGAGCAGGGATGTGTTGCTGCAGTAATACAGGACTTTGGTGAGACCCACCTGGAATACTGTGTGCAGTTTTGATCTCCTTTTCTGAGGAAGGATGCTTTTGCTCTTGAGGGAGGGCAGTGAAGGTTTAGCAGGCTGATTCCGGGGATGGCGTGTCTGACGTATGAGGAGAGATTGACTAGTTTGGGATTGTTTTTGCTGGAGTTCAGACGAATGAGGGAGGATCTCATAGAGACTTATAAAATTCTAACAGGACTGGACAGGGTAGATGCAGGGAGGATGTTCCTGATGGTGGGTGTGTCCAGAACCAGGGGTCACAGTATGAGGATTCGGGGTAGACCATTTAGGATGGAGATGAGGAGACATTTCTTCAACCAAAGAGTGGTGAGCCTGTGGAATTCATTACCATTGGAAGTAGTTGATGCCGAAACATTGAATGTATTCAAGGGGCGATTAGATATAGCACTTGGGGCGAATGGGATTGAAGGTTGTGGAGAGAAAGCAGAATTAGGCTATTGAGTTGGACGATCAGCAATGATTGTGAAGAATGGCGGAGTAGGCTGAAAGGGCCAAATGCCCTCTTCCTGCTCCTGTCTTCTATGTTTTCTATATTTCTATGTGTTGACCAGCCAAACAGTGGATGATTCTTCATCTTCTTCTGACAAAGTCCTAAAAGCCATCAATACTTGATTCAGTGTCTGAAGAGTAAGGCAACAAGGGTAATTTCACCAGTAATAATAAGGCCATTAAGCCAAGACCTGATACAACTTAACAAGACTGTACAAAGTGAAATCTATACAATTGCATCAGTTAATGTTAACTTAGCAACAGGTTTTAAAATTGATTCAAGGGATGTAGGTTTCTTTGCAAACTCTTTTGCGTTGAGAAGAGAAATTAGTGGTTTGTGATTTGTTTCAATCTTAAATCCTCTTCCATGCACATAATGCAACCCGTGATGTTGCTACTTTTGTAATGTCTTTCGGAACTTACTGTTTTAATTAAGTGCTATATGGAATAGCATCAGCATTGGAAATATACCAGAGGACCATGGCCAACATACTCCAAGATAGGAAATTGTGGTGTACCTTTTTTCTCTTCTCAATACAAGAGATTGCAATGTGGTCAACCATTCCTTTTGAAGACTCTGTATAATTGCAACCCAGAACTACACAAAGCAGAACAGGAGCACCTATACAGAGTCTTCAAAAGGATGGATACCTGAAAAGCACAATCTGCCATTACCTCCGAGACAGACCACAACAGGAAAACACAACACGACCAGACTCACTAATCATCCTACCACACCTTAAGGGCATTTCAGAGATGACCACAAGACTACTCAGACCCCTAGGTCTCAGAACAGCCCAACAAACCGACAACCACCCTACGACAACTACTGGCGAATATAAAGGATCCCATACCCAAAACCAGCAAAACTGGGGTAATATACAAAATATCATGCAAGGACTGTGAGAAACACTTTGTAGGCCAAACTTGAAGAAACTTGACAATATGGATACACAAACACCAACTAGCCACCAAGAGACACGACCAATTCTCATTTGTCTCACTACACACAGACAACGATGACACAAATTCGACTGGGACAACATATCCATAATTGCACAAGCCAAACAGAGACATGCTAGGGAATTCCTGGAGGCCTGGTATTCCAAGCAGAACTCTATCAACAAACACTGAATTAGTCCCTGTGTACAAACCACCAAGAAACAGAACTGGAAGTAATACCAAACACCCCAGCAAACCGAGGCATATAAATAACAAGCGGGACAGAACACCGACGCTTCACCAGAGGCGCACTGACCATGTTACCTAGCAGCATGATGAAACGTTTGCAACAGAACCCACTGGCTTGGCGAGCATGTCTACAACCTCAAGATTCTCTTTTATTCTTGACTAGAATCTCAATATCTTTACTCATCCATTGTTCCTTACCTTTCACTTTAACAGGACTAAAGTGCCTCTGAACTTTTGTCATCAAATGCTTGAACACCTCCCACTTGTCAAATGTCCTTTACCTGCAAATAGTCTACTCCAATCAACTTTTGAAAGTTCTTGTCTCATACCATTACAATTTGCCTCACTCCAATTAAAGACTTTCATTTTTATATAAGGCTTATCCTTTTCCATATTCATTGTGAAACTAATAGAATTGTGATCACCAGACCCAAAGTGTTCCCCGACTTTTACTTCAATGACCTGCCTTGCCTTATTGCCCAAAAAAGGTCTAGTTTTGCTCCTTCTCTAGCAGGAGCATCCAAATAGTGATAAAGAAAATTTTCTTGAGCACATTTGACAAATTCTTCACCATCCAAACCTTTAACACTACGGTAGCCCCAGTCAATGTTTGGAAAATTAAAAGCCCCATTATTACAACATTTTTATGCTTACATATATCTGAGATCTCCCTACATATTTGTTTCTCAATTTCTCTCTTACTATTAGAGGGCCTATGGTACTATCGCATCAAAGTGATTTTTTTCTTTCTTATTTGTAATTTCTACCCATATATTTTCACTAGATGATTTTTCAGAAATATCTTCCCTAGTTACAGCAGTAATGTATTCCTTAATCAAAAACACCATTCCCCCTCTTTTCTTGCCTCCTTTTCTATCCTTCTTACAGCATCTAAAATCCTGAACGTTGAGCTGTCAGTCAATTCCATCTCTCAGCCATGTTTCTGTAATAGCTATGACATCCCAATCCCATGTTCTTAAACATGCCCTGAGTTCATCAGCCTTACCTGTTAGACCCCTTGCATTAAAATAAATGCAATTTAGTTCTTCATTGTCACCACATACTCTGACTGTCTTGTCTTTCTTTTCTAATTGATGTGCTTTCCTCATATTCAGAGCCTATCCATCAATCCTTCCATTTACACTGCTGCTGAGAATTCCTCCACTCACCTCGATCAGTGTAAAGTCTCCCTTAATAGAATGAGCAAATCTCCCTGCTAAGATATTGGTCCCTTTCCAGTTTAGGTTAGACTCATCCTTTGCGAACAGGTCTTTTCTATCCCAAAAGACATTCCAATTATCCAAAAACCTGAATCCCTGAACAATACACCAGGTCTTCAGCCATTAATTTATCCATTAACCTTTTGTTCCTTCCTTTGTTTGACTTTGGCATTGGGAGTAAACCAGAAATCTTCTACCTAATCTCTTAAATTCACCCTGTACTGCTTTAATCTTTTCCCTAAAAATGTCATTCCTATCAATGTGTACAATAATTTCTGGCTTCTCAATCTCACCTTTAACAATATTCTTGAAACATTTAGAAATGTCCTTAATCCTAGCACCAGGAAAGCAACAAACCGCCTAAATTTATGCTCATTGCGACAGAATCACTTGTCTATGCCCCTGACAGGACAGTCCCCTATAACAATAATTCTATTAAATCTTGTCAAGCGCTGCCTAACATAAGAATCATTCCAAGTGTCTAATAACTGACTGGACCTTCCATTTTCCTCAGACAGACTTTCCCCTTCAACTGTTCCTAAAACCGAATATCTATTTGATACAGTAATAGCCGCCAGAGACTTCTGAATACCTTCTTACCTTTCCTGACAAACACCCATCTATCTGATTGATCCTGCTGTGTAATATCTTTTCCAAATCTACCAGCCATCTCACTCTGTACCTCTGTACCTTAATAACATTAAGCCTAAAAATAGGATGTTTCAATAACACCTTATATGTAAAATAAACTACTTTTCACTATCTACAGAAAATAATGTTAAAATGGAAAGAAATTTTAAAATATATATCAAACATATAAAACTTAAATAGAATTAACCACTAGCTGATTAACTGAATAAAAACGATTCTTCAATAAATTCCTCGAAGAAATAAAGTCTTCTCTGGAAATGCCCACGTGTAGGCCTCTCCAGAACGAAAACACAACTTCATGTTTAAAAAAAGTTCGGTTTTTCAAAAAAAAATTTGCAATGTAAAAAAAAGCCCTCAAAAACATATTTATTCTTGATTCGGATATTTAAATATCCGAATCAAGAATAAAAACTAAGCCGTTCACTGTAGACCCTTAAGAAAACATTTTAAATGAAGTCTGTTTGAAAAAAAGATTGTGACTTTTTGCTTGATATTTTTTGTTTTTTTTTGTTAAAAAAAGAAAATGGAAAAAAAATCTTATATGAGTAAACCATAATGAATATAATAACTGTAAAAAAAAACTGTAATAAATCTTTAACTAAGCCTGCAATTCCAGGAGCAGCTGCAAGATCCGTGATGCTCTCTGCATGACTCTGGTCGAAATCTTGGACCTCCCTCCCTTGCAGTGCTGTTAGTGCATTTGTTAGTCTTTAATGCAATTAAAGTATTACCTAAAGTGATATTCTCCAACTATCGCATCAAGAAAATCAAAAAGCCATGCAACAGCCCAATGATGGTCAGAAATTACTTGGTTAATTAATAGTATCAAACTGCAGAACTTGCATGATCAACAGTCAGGAACTAAGAGAACCTTTATTGTAATCAGCATTTCTATCAAGACCTTAGGAAATACTAGAATTGGACTTGTTCAAATTTTTAAGTAAAGTTTATATCTATTATTGACTATTACTCAAGGTTAATTGAGTTAAATAATTTCCCCAATATTACAGTGGATAGCATCACAAAATTATTGAAGCGAACCTATTCAATTTACAATATTCCTGAAACAGTACAATCTGATTACAGACTGTCATATGCAAATGAAACATTTCCAGAATCTGCCAAGGAATATGGTTTTATTCACATTATGAGATCACCTCATTACCTAGTTGCTTCCAAGGATCCACTGGGGACATATATGGGATCTTACAGTCCTTCACCCACAAAAGTATCACGGCTGTTACCAATGCACTTTGTGCCAAATCATACTGTGTTATCTCATTTCCCTATGCTGAGGTCAGTGTAATAGGCTTTGTCAACATAGCTGGCTTCCCCAAGGTACAGGGTGTGACAGGTTGCACCCACTTCACATTAAGAAAGTGATATCAGAATGTAGCTAACTTCACAAACAGAAAAGGGATCTATTCCAATGTACAAGTCATCAGTGATCATTGGTACTACATCTTAGAGTTACCCTGGGAGCTGCCTTCATGCTTATATCCTTGAGAACTCTCATGTTCTAGTTTCATTTCAAGGGTTGTTTGCCTTAAAAGGATGATTACTGGGAAAAATACCTTCATGCAATCATGGCTGATAACCTCATTATGCAAACCTCTGACTAAGGCCGAGTGTGGCTATGCTGTAGAATGCTGCACATTCTTTGACCAGGGCTAGTGTTAAACTGATGATATGCCCACTGAAGATGAAGACCCTATGCTTGGATCAGTCTGGGAGAACCTTGCAGTACATCCCAGGCAGAATGTGCTGCATAATCCTAACATGCTCTACACAATGGAGCAGACAAAGAGGAGGTCTAATGAACTCTGTTTAGGTGGAAAAGCAGTCACAGTCTTCCAAGTAGGAAGATGAGGGCATTGAACAGGAAGAACACTACCTTCAGCATGATAAAGTGGTGCAGTGAGAGATGCAATAAGTCAGACAGGATTTAATTGACACCTGGTTCTAAGAGATGTGAGCTGGGTGCAGTGATCATTAATTGACTGTAAATGTTGGTGCTGAAAAGGTAAGCGGTCCCTGTCTGTTTCCAGAAGCAAATGCAGCTTTTACTTGTGTATTTTTTCTTCACTTTTGCTGTTGCGTGAACATTTTCAGTTGTTTGGAAGCTTTCCAGTATGTCATAGTCCCACATTGAAAAATGAGAAGATGTTAGGCTACACTGGTATTGGAGAA
Source organism: Rhincodon typus (assembly GCF_021869965.1). Lineage (NCBI taxonomy): Eukaryota > Metazoa > Chordata > Chondrichthyes > Orectolobiformes > Rhincodontidae > Rhincodon > Rhincodon typus. The sequence goes on from NC_063348.1 coordinate 41,639,026, forward strand.
AGAGTTGTGCTTCCTTATACAGGATTTAAGATGGGAACGTAGTAAAGGTGGGTTACCTGTGTGGCTTGGTTCTTAAATATGTATACATCTACAGGTGATATTTGTATTTGCAGTGAAGTTTGAGTGTTGGGACCTAGGTGCTCTCAGAAGTATTTCCTTTTGGTTCCTCTCCTACTGTGTAGGCTGTGAAGGGCAGTCCCTGATTAGTAGCGCTTGACTGGATGCAAAGCTGAACTTTAAAAATGGCACTGGCACCAGGATTTCTGGGATGTCCTGACAGTGGCGAGTACTTCTGCCACTGATGAGAAGGAAAATAGTGCAGGCTTAGCACCAATTGGTGTAGTGCATGGTTAATGAGGAAACTCGTAGGGAATAGTGTGAGAAAACTTGTTCAGGATCACAGAGAGACAATTTTCGTGAACTCAACAAAATTGACACAGTTAACGTTTGGTAAAATTCAACCCACTATTACTGTAGCCATTTCTTTTAAGTCCCGTGGACTCCTGGGAACATGTTGGTCTTCAGCTCTTGTCATTTTTCCAGCATTTTCCTTTGTTCACCTCTAGATTCACATTTATCTTCCTATATACTCTGTCCCAAATGTAATTTGTTGTTGTCATTATTATTAACTGAGAAATATTAACATCAATGGTTTAATCCAATATAGTGTAGTGAACAGTCAAAGGAAAATGTATAAAACTTGAAAAAGGCAAAGTTCAATGAGATAAAAAGGAATTTGGGCTCAACTTAACAGAACATAAAACTGTAGGTAAATAAAATGCCGACAGAAATCATAAAGCAACAAGGTAGATAAGATGCAAAATAAATGTATTTCTCTCATATCCTTGTCAAAGGATAAATTCCCAATGGATAAATAGAGATAGCAAAATTAAACGGAAAGTTAAAAAGAAAGAACACGATTAAACTAAGGCCAATAATACTAAAGAAAGATATTATAAATAAAGAAAACATTTTGGAAAGATGAAGAGAGAGATTGGAGAACCAGCAAACAATTATGATATATTTTTTCAAAGGTTTTAACAAAAAAAATCAAGGCTGTTTTAAGTTTCCTGGGATTTTTTCAAATGTTTAGGATAAAGGAAAACCACTTGAGCCTGAAAGGGGGAATTTAGTAGCGGATCTTGAATTTAAATGATGGAGATATTATATAAAAACCAAAGTTTGAATGATTTTTTTCAATGTTCCCAAATCTTATGTTAAAGACATTACTTACCAACTTGGCAATATTCAAAGTAGAAAAGTCAAAATCCTGGAACTTCCTAACAATACTGAGTGTGTATCTCTAAGATTGCAAATATTATATCCTTCAAAAAAAAGACTAATCAGTTAGCCTAATGTAGTTGTTGGGGAAACTTTCAGGGACAACAAGCTGGGACAGATAGTCTTGTAAAATGAATGCTTAATACAGTAAAATCAACATGATTTTGTTAAAAGGCAAATCAAGTTTGATTAGTTTGAATGGGTTCTTTAATGAAGTAATGGAGAGTGTGGCGTCATTGATTTGTACATAGTCTTTCAAAAGGCATTTAATAAAGTGCAAGTCCATAATAAGTCATAAACGTCTTCACCAAATTAAAGTCAATTGAATTATAGGGACAATAGAAGTGCAAATGCAGGATTGGCTACAGAAAACAGAGAGTAGTGTTGAATTTGTGGACCTTTAAGCAGAGAGAAGTGTACAGTGGCCTTCCAGGTGAAGCAGTGATTTACCTGCACTTCATTCAAGCTAGCCTACTATATTTGCTGCTCAGAATGTGGTCTCCTCTACATTGGGGAGATGAAAAGCAAGCTGGCTGACCACTTTGCCTAACACCTCTGTGCTATCTGTAAAACTGACCCCAACCTTCCAATTGCCTGCCATTTCAACACATCACTGTGTTCCAATGCCAATATTTCTATCTCATGTCTGCTGCAGTGCACCAGGAAGCTTTAGGAACAAAATTTTATCTTTGCCTAGGTACCTTACAGGCCTCAGAACACAACAGTGAATTTAACAATTGAGTGTAAACACCTTCCTCCATATTTGTTACTGACCCAAACACCGCCAAGTTCTGTTCGCCCAGCACAGCAATAATTTTCAATTGTTCACACCTCTCATTCGCACCCATTCTGCCTTTATCTATTTCCCGGCTTATCATTAGCAATCCCTTTGCTTCTCCTTTGTATTACATCTCTCTGGGTATGATCGCCATCTATTTTTCTAACTCCTTTCCCCCACCACCTGTTATTAGCATAAATGCCATCAATTCCCAGCTGCTTTCAATTCTGTTGAAGGGTCACTGGATTTGAAACATTAACTCTATTTTTCTCCCCACAGATTCTACTAGACTTGCAGTGTTTTTCTAGCAGTCCCATTTTAGTTTCAGATCTCCAGCATTCACAGTTCTTTGTTTTTTTTTGATACATGTTTAAAATTATTTAAAATATATTTAAATTTATGGTAGTCCTTGACTTGACTTGTACTTAGTTTTGTAAAGCATAATTTCAAAGTTTGCAGATGACACGAGTTGGAAAATTATTAACTGGGGATATTTACGGACTTCAGTGTGTCATAGACAGTTTGGTACAGTGAGCAAGAATTTTGGGAGATGAAATTTGTTGCAGCAAGTGTAAAGTAATTCATCTTGGTAGGAAGAATGAGAACAGGGAATATAAACTAAAAGTTACAGTTTAAAGTAGGTTCAGGATGAGAAACTTGGTTGTGTGCTTACCCTCCTGGCTTGGAAATATATTGCCATTTCTTCACTGTTGCTGGGTCAAAATCCTGGAATTCCCTTCCTAAGGGCATTGTGGGTCTACTTACAGCACAGCCAAGAAGGCAGCTCACTACCACCTTCTCAAAGGCAACTAGGGATGGGCAATAACTGCTGGCTAGCATGTGATGCCTACATCCCATAATTGAACAAACAGAGGCATTGGTGGGTGAATAGTAAGGTCTTTTCCCTAAGATAGTGGAGTCCAAAACTAGAGGCCATAGGTTTAAGATGAGGGGGAAAGAGTTAAAAAGGATCTAAGGGGCAACTTTTTCACGCAGAGGATGGTGCATGTATGGAATGAGCTGCTAGAGGAAGTGGTAGAGGCTGGTAAAATTACAATATTTAAAAAGCATCTGGATGGGTATATCAATAGGATAGGTTTAGAGGGATATGGGCCAAATGCTGGCAAATGGGACTGGATTAATTTAGGATATCTGGTCGGCATGGACAAGTTGGACCGAAGGGTCTGTTTCCATGCTGTACAGCTCCATGACTCTATATTTCTCCTCCAGAATCATAGATTAGGTAATTGGTATTTAATTTACTGTTATCCCAAAGTCTCCAATCAACAGCTTGCATTGACATACCACAATGTCTATGCATAGACATGCAATTAGGAGGCACCATACTTTTCAGGACCTTGGAGAGAAAAGAGAGAGGTTGGAGATGGGGCAGTAGTTTGCAGGGCCAGAAGGATAAAGGTTAGATTTTAAAGGAAATGGAGGGTAATGGCGTTTTAAACTTGAAGTTAATTCCACCCCCCCCCCTCCCTTCTAAGAGATATTTATTTGTTAGCAGACACTGACTTATAATAAACATTGGGACCTAGACATATTTCACGATAACCTATGATGCCCCGCGCGTGCGCATTGCGAAGACAAGTGTTGGTCGAATATCTTGCATCGGAACAAAACTAAACCAATCAGCGCTGGCTACATTATATCCAAACGTGCGACCGGAACCAGCACCCCTCACTGGTCAGTGGCCGAAGTTGTGTCAGCTGGTTGCACCACGCTTATTTTGGAGGTTCTGCGCTTTGGTTCCGTCTCTCAATTAAACCGGAGCTATCCGAAACCAAAATATCAGGAGATAACACTTTAATAATACCAGCTACTGTCTGTCAGCTTTGAAATTCTCCCCTCTTGCGTGTTTACCCCTTCCCTCCCCTCGGGGCTTATTTGATCAGGTGAGTGTGGAGATTTGTGCGGGTGGCATGAAAGTGAGAAAGTGCGTGTCGCATTTACCATCGCCTTATTCAAGAGTGCAAAGAAAGGCAAGAATTTGGGAAATGCCCATCCCGAGTTTCTGACTATAACTTTTCTTTTAAAAAAGAGTTATGTATAGACAGTACAAACAATTGCTGCTGAGAGGCCCGAAAATCACTGCCATTTCCGTCAATAAGATATCCCTTTCCCCCAACCACGCAATGTGGAACGAAATGGCGTGCATCCACGCTGTAGTTTTCCTGTAATCCTTAACGACTTAAATTTAGATGGAAGTGAAAGGTGGTAGTTTTCGAGAGTGCCCAGACTCTCGAGAACCTTAATAAAATATAAAGTAGGAATTACTTAGTTAAAAAGTCTGAATATAAATTTGAGAATGCACTTGCAGTCCAGAACTTAGCATTCCTGCAGAAGTGATTTCGGTTTCACGTTAATGTTGGACTTTGGAACGTTAAGCCGACATTAAGGCACGAAGTGACTTTCTAAGTAAAGTGGAGTGAGATTATTCTGACTCCGGGTTCAGATTGCATTTACACTGTTGGTGCAGATAAGTGAAACGTCTTCACAGTTGTAAGCATTATTTGCATACCCAAGAATAACTCTGCTTTTTGATCCTTGTCCACGATTTTATCGCCAGTTATTTCGTATGGGCTAGTTTTTTTTTTGCTGCAGGCACCCTTCTCAACCTTCCATTTACCGTCACCACAATCCGATCTGAAAAAAAATAAGGCCCTTAACTCTGACACTCTATCCCGTAAAATTAATGCTCAATGAAGAGCTAGAGTTGCTCGAGATTGTAGCTTTTTCCTTCAATTGGAGTTAACTCAAATATATTAATATGCAGCAAAAAATGAAAGCTGCTAACTTTTTTTCAACCAGCTGCCACCCCACCCCCATAAAGAAGGCAAATCAAATGAAATGAGAAGGGGAATTGAGATTGAACCCTCCTTTGTTACCTGTTTGCACAATACCACTTTTTCTGGATATATGAAGAAAAAGTGCATTTTATATTTGGGGGTTTTCTCCAACTCAGGAGGCCCAAAGAGCTTTACTGATAAAGATTCTTTTCTGAAAACTCTTTATTGTTGTAATGGTGAAAAACTCAGCGCCCAGTAAGCCCTCATAAACAGCCATGAAGTAAATTTTCAGAACATTTTTAAATGCTGATTGAGAAATAAATGTCGGCTAGACCATGGAGGAAAACATACCAACATGTAACTAACATGTGGATTCATTGAAGGACTGAAACTGCAAGGCAGCTGCAAAAGGTGTAAATAGCATGACATGCATAATAAATTGGTTTTCTTTCCCAAAGAATGCTACTGCTGTAATCAGTGTCGGGAGTAGCTTGTTGTAAAAGCTCTGCTGTGAGCTAACATAGATGGGTATTGCCATAAATTCATACTGCACAATGTGCATTAAAATTACTTTTAAAATTATTTTCATTGTTAAAATTACACATGTCCTTTTAAAAATCCTTTCATTTTCTGGGAGGGAATTGAATAAGCATTGAAAAAGAAACAATAAATAAAAAGCCATGCTGAGAGAGCAAGAATGGAATTAGTTGAATAACTCTTTCAAAAAGCTGATGCAAACATAACAGACTGAATGACCTCTATCTGTGTAATGATTATGATTCAATAATGCATAGCATTGTCATATATTAAAATGACCCATGAATTGTTGCTGGGAAGGAAGGAAAATTTTCTGATTTTACTCTGAATTGGTCCACTACTAAATTTTGTTTTAAACATTTAGCGGTTGCGCTCTTCACTTTTCTGATTGGAGGAAATAGTTCCTCTGAACTTACAATATCAAATCCTTGTAGCCATGTTCACAATGTAATTGAATGATGAAGTAATCACAGAGGCAGAATAGCCTACTCTTGTTCCTGTGAAGTTCTAAAATTTTTATCTGGTTACTTTTTTTCTGAGAACAGTGGAAAAGTGACATTGAAAAATATTGAAGGAAATTCTGAGATAACAAGGTGTAGGGCTGGATGAACACAGCAAGCCAAGCAGCATCAGAGGAGCAGGAAGGGTCT
>NC_063348.1:41645469-41681829 GCF_021869965.1 Rhincodon typus
GAATCTGAGATAACAAGGTGTAGAGCTGGATGAACACAGCAGGTCAAACAGCATCATAGGAGCAGGAAGGCTGACGTTTCGGGCCTAGACCCTTCCCGAAACGTCAGCCTTCCTGCTCCCATGATGCTGCTTGACCTGCTGTGTTCATCCAGCTCTACACCTTGTTATCTAACATTTGGGATATGCTCAGCACTTCAGGCAGCATATGTGGAGAGAGTAAATATTTCAGATCAAATAGACTTTTCACCCTAAAATGGAATAAATTAGGTACAGAGGCAGGAAAGTTGAATGGGAGAACAAAGGAGGGACTGTGATAAGATATTAATTGCCAACAGGCATGATGCTGCAAGGAGAAAGGATATGTTAATTGGTCCACATTCTGGGTTATCGTTGCCCAGAAATTTCTCTTGAATGGTTGAAATTTGGAGCTTAACATCTAGGGAATTAAAGGTGTAAACCACAGCACACCTTCACATTCAGGTGCTTCTTTTCTAAATGTAAGAGATACAATCGAGACTTGGGACACTGGACAGATATTTTCAACTGTACTGTTAGGGATGTATTTTTCAGAACATAAATACACCATTTATATATTATCTCATTTACCTGTCTATCACTGTATGTTTTAGTTTATCCTTTCTAGAATGGCCTGTTTAATGCTTCAGTGACTATTAACCTTTTGGTGGTGAATAAGATTTGTATATCCACCCTCTGAGTGCTAACTTGCTCAACTTATTTGAATACTTGATTGGAGCTTGGGTTAACTTTGTCAGTTTACCTCCATAATCTTGAATATTTAATTGGATCATTTCCACATTCCTTCCCTAGAAAAAAAACTCTTGGAATGAATAGTGAGAGGTTTCTGGGGAGTCAGAAATGAGAGAGAATTTGTTTAAAACAATGACCTCACAGGTCAGAAGAAATTGAGGGTTGTTAGAGGAAAGATGCTTTCAAATACGGACTGGTTGGAGCAGGGAAAATTAGATAAATAGTTCAGCAAGAGAAGATAAATTGCAGTCAGGGAGAGCCAAGCACTGGATTTGTTTTAGATTGCTCCTTCACAAAGTGCTAGCACAGATACGGGTAACATGACTCTTGCTGGTTGTAAGCTTCAACAGTTGTATGCGTGTATTAGCATTTTACTCTCTGCTCATGCTGATTTGATTTTATTTTGAATTTGACAGCATTTATTAAGGGAAATGAAGCTCGAAATTTCCTGGGACGACATCTTCTGTACAATCGATGGGATTTTGAAATTTTTACTCGAGGAAATCTTGAACGAGAATGTATCGAAGAAATATGTAGTTTTGAAGAGGCACGTGAAGTTTTTGAAGACGATCGGAAGACAGTTGAGTATTTCCCCTTATATAGTGACTGGTCTAAATTATTTACATTATATAAAGCTATATCACTATCAATACTACTTACTTGGTTCAGAGACAAAAATAGAAGTTCTGAGGAAGGGTCACTCGACCCGAAACTTTAACTCTGATCTCTGTCCGCAGATGCTACCAGATCTGCTGAGCTTTACCAGCAATTTCTATTTTTGTCTCTGATTTACAGCATCTGCAGCTCTTTGGTTTTATTTATTTGGTTAAAGAATTATTAAATTAATACTTATAAAAATTGATGGATTGTATCCCCCTTCTTATTTCCTGAAGTGAACATGTGCCAATGTATATCATTAATTTGCTGCTGTCTTACAATACTCTGCTTAAATGCTCTAAAGAGTATTATTGAAAAAAAAACACATTTTGTCAATGCTTTTTGTCTTGTGTTTGTCATGACAATTTACAAGAATGCCAATGTAAAGGGGAACAACATTTTCTGCTGTATGAGAACGGTGTGCTGATAGGTTGAATGGATGCTGCCTTAGAGAATGTCCAAATTAAATGATGAATGACACTTCAGTGGCAAGTTTTGTCTGAATTTATATCAATCAGGGAATTCCCTGAGGGATGAATCAGAATAGCTGATGCGCAATTTGTTAAGTTGAAAAAGGGGCAATATACTTCTGTCTGCCAAGAACAGTGCCTTGTGTATATGTGCAAGTACATCAGCTTGCAAGCTTGACTGACCACCTTGAATTGCTTTTCAGCATAATTCTTACCACATTCAAGATAATTTAGCAAATGTTGTCCAATCCTGGAATCACGTCTAATGTTGGACACTGTCTTGAATTTTGCAAGCACAGGGTGGTTGGGTATGGTCAGCACATTGCCTTTATCAGCAGATAAAGAGACCTGCTGTTTGATATGTTTCAAAGTCTAGTGGACTGTACGGCTTATGTTCCTAGCATCACACCAACATTGAAATTCATACACTACTTATTTATGTAATACAGCATCTTTTTGGTTTGAAGGTGGGATACTGTTAGTGGCCGATGTGTTGATGCTGTGTAGTAACAGCATGAAACAGTTAGCATCACCTGTTGCTCAAATCTTTTAGTTATCTTATCCTTCTGGGATAATCTGAGGTAGGCAGGGCAGTTTCAGGACTGAAGATGGTACCCTTATGCCTGTTCATGAGTTTGTATGATACAGTAAGAAATTCTGACCGGGGTAACTTTTTATTTCACAGGATATCTTTAAAACATCTTATTTCAGCATCCAGCTTGCATGGTGAGCAATTAAGCTTGGGACCTATTTATGAGGTTCTTGATAAGGTCAATCTTCTAGTCCATTTATACCCAAATAGATAGTATTGCCATGGGATCCACTCTAGGCTCAGCACTCTCAAACATGTCAAAACTGTAGGATTCCCAATGCGTATATGGACCAGTGAAGATCAGCCTGAGGTAAACAGTTATAGTGAACCTTGGCAAATTTCCTAATGAGCAAGTCAAGGAAAAGGAGCTAATTTGACTGCTCTACTTGAAGTGAGTCTGAATAGGCGATGGAGCCCATTAAAACGTCTAAGTAAATTCTTACTTAAAACTGCAGCATCAAATAAAGTAAATACATTCTCTAAATGTCACAAATACGAAAGGGTAGGAGGCTGCATTATTCTATCAAAGACCTGTTTCTCATAAAATGCATCAGACTAGATGCTGCTAGTTTAGTTTTGAATTCCAGTTCAGAAGTTCCGTTTAGGTGAATAGTTTTCCTTGTTATGAACCAGACCAAACCCCCTCAAAATATATTAGGGAGATAGCCTAGACCCTAACTTTTTTTATTTTATTTATAGGCTAATGTAAAGCACTATGTGTTCCAAATGTGATTTGATTGGTCCACTCCTATGCTTAAAGCAAAACACTTATTTCTGTAACAGAGATAAAAGAAAAATGAATAAAATGAATTGGTATAACTTTAACTCTATTGAAATAATTGATAAAATAATATATTATTTAACTGCTGATCATCAACTGTTCCAATATACAGCACTCCATAAACGCACCCTTAGCAAATGTGTTATCTCCTCCAGCCTAGAAGAAAGGAACACTGAAAGAAACAATCTAGCAGCAGAGAAAGAATTCAAGCTTTTTGTAACAGCAGAGAGAGAGCTATATCCAACCACTTCAACAGCCAACTCCAAACCTCAATTGAAAGCAAAACTAAAACCCAAAGTCCATGGGATCCTGACTCCACCCACTCGTGCTTCTTTTGTTAATTTAAAAGAAACTTGGAACGCAAAGCTGTTTACCCTCTGTTTCTGAAGCAGACATCCTGGTACCAACAGTGGCAACACCTGAGCAAGAGAAACAATACAGAACAAATCTCTCTTAACTATCACGTCTTCCAGAAAATAATCAGCTTTTCAGTTTAAGAAAACAATTATCCTAGCAAAAGACCTTTCATTTATTAAATCTTCACACTGTAAGAGTTTGTATAGATGTTTTGAATTGTTAGAACTGATGGGCAATGCCTTGACCAACTGGAGTCAATCTGCCTGATTTTAAATAAAGCCTACCAGTTAACTGTTAGTCATCATCTAACTGGTGCATTTTCAGTACTTATTTGATCCACTTACCAACCAATTAGAATTGACCTCTCATAAAATATAAAATGTTGCATTGGCATTCTTGTGAATGTCTGAACAAGTGCAAGCTGATTAGCTTCACAAAATGTGTCTTTTTTTCATCATTACTCAAGTTGTGTACCACCAAACAGGTGTTAAGAGTCTGGAAAGCAGTGTCAACAGACTGTTTAACCATGGGAATGTCAATCCAAATTCAATCAAGCCCTTGTCCATCACGTACATATTGCAAATTCCCATCAGTGGACAGAAAGTATCATTTGGAAAGAACTGATTGCAAACAGTAATTTATAGGATTGAATAAGATTGTACATTTACTGAGCAAGATGAAAGCTTTAATTGCATATCCTGTTACAAGGAAAAGGCTGGCCCTTTCTAAAAATCATGATTTTCTTTTAGAGTATCTTTTGGAAACATTACACAACAAAGGGCCCTTACGCCAAACCAGGTATGACTTTTTTTTTATTACAAATGTGCTTTGCTATGGTCCAAGGCAGGAACAGAAATCACAAGCCCAAGAGCTTCTCCTGGCCCGGATATCCCACCTGAGCACCCTGACATGAGCACAAGCACAGTGGTCCCGCCAGAGCCCTAGATCCTGTTTTTGGACCTTGATGTGCCCCCATGATATGAAGTGTGTTTCAATTTATAATAAGAGGCACAAAATTATGTAATCACTTCACCCTCCCACCTGTGCGTGCGCATACACACAGCCAAATCAAGCTTTCCCTTGAATGCAACTACGGCTTGTGGTAGAGCATTTCACATTCTAACTCTGGTTAAAGACACTTGTCCTGAATTCATTATTGTACTTATTTATGGCTCCCTTGAATTGATATGTCGATGGTAGTTTTGGTTCCCCACACTTAAAAGTATAACCCAAATCGACAGTTGTAGAAAAGTGCATTGACAATAAAACATTTGTTTGGAATTTTGAAGCATTGTTTGAAGGTTACTTGTATGCAAAATACAAATGTTAAAAAAAGGTCCTTACCACATGATTTTCAAACACTTGATTGTATTGACAAAGAATCAATGCTTTTCTGTTCATGTGCAAAAGTTGTGTTTCTCCTTTTGTACTGAAACTACTATATCTGGACTGTGTTATTGCTTAAGTAAATTTTCAAATTCTTTTAACTTTTGAAACACTATTTCAACATCTTCCCTCTCTCTGTTCATGGATTGTTGGGGTGTTGATCAATCCTTTTTGTCCTCCTAGGTCACGAACATTCAAATTTGAAATTTAGTCACTTGTAATTTAGAAAATGTAGTAGTTTTGGTGGCATAGTGGCTCAATGGTTAGCATTGCTGCCTCACAGTGCCGGGGATGCGGATTTGATTCCAGCCTTGGGTAACTGTATGGAGTTTGTGCATTTTCCCTGTATCTGCATGGGTTTCCTCTGGGTACTCTGATTTCCTCCTACAGTCCAAAAGATGTGCAGGTTGGGTGGATTGGCCCTGCTGTATTGCTCATAGTATCCAGGGATGTGCAGGCTACAAATACAATGTTGCTGGAAAAGCCCAGGAGGTGTGACAGCATCTGTGAAGGAAAAAACTTATCTTATAGCTGCAATTCAAATTCCTTCTGTTCACTTGCTGTCTGTAAGTGTGTTTTAAACAAGAGATTGCTTCTAAGATGAAATATACAGTCCCTACTCTGAACATTTCTACACTATTTTACTGAATAAGACAACATCTATTCAAATTCCATTGATAAGACTGAAATTCAATCACTTTCCCAGCTGAAGAATCTTGTCTGAATTACTGTGGTTTTACAAAATGTCTTCATGGTAACTTCAGCCAGCGCAGGAATTGAGCCCACACTGTTGGCATCACTCTGCGTCACAAATTAATTGTCCAGCCAACTGAGTATGTGATAAAGGGACGGTGATAATCATGTGTGATATTAATTCACACAGATTAGACATTTCAGTTTGGCAAAGGTATTCTGAATAATGAGTTTATGGAATGTTTTCGGGACAGTTTCTTAGAGCGTTTCATTTTAGAGCCAACCACCAGAGAACAGGTTATACTAGATTTGATAATGTGCAATGAGACAGAATTAATTCATTCATTCATTCATAGTGAAGGTGCGTCTAGGAAGAAATGATCATTATACAATTAAGTATTAAATTCAGTCTGAGGGAGAGTGGACCTAAGACTAACATTTTAAATTTAAATAGGAGCATTGTGAAGGTGTGAAAACAAGAACTTGCAAAAGGAAACTGAGCGATTAAGTTTTGGGAGGTGAAATGTCAGACTTGAGATATTTCGGACTACTTGGAAAATAAAAATAAATTCCAGTGAGAAACAAGTTATTGTTTTCACACCTTCACAATGCTCCTATTTAAATTTAAAATGTTAGTCTTAGGTCCACTCTCCCTCAGACTGAATTTGATACTTAATTGTATAATGATCATTTTTTCCTAGACGCACCTTCACTATGAATGAATGAATTAATTAATTCTGTCTCATTGCACATTATCAAATCTTGTATAACCTGTTCTCTGGTGGTTGGCTCTAAAATGAAACGCTCTAAGAAACTGTCCCGAAAACATTCCATAAACTCATTATTCAGAATACCTTTGCCAAACTGAAATGTCTAATCTGTGTGAATTAATATCACACATGATTATCACCGTCCCTTTATCACATACTCAGTTGGCTGGACAATTAATTTGTGACGCAGAGTGATGCCAACAGTGGGCTCAATTCCTGCGCTGGCTGAAGTTACCATGAAAACATTTTATAAAACCACAGTAATTCAGACAAGATTCTTCAGCTGGGAAAGTGATTGAATTTCAGTCTTATTAGTGGAATTTGAAAGGAAGGATCCACCATCTTGGGTTAACTAATTAAATTGCAGATAATTTCAGATTTAAAAATAAGAATCCTGCAAAGATGAGTCACAGGTCAGATGATTGGACAGAGTATAAAGAATGAGTAAAAGATTAATCACGAGGGAGAAAGCTGTCTAGAAATATCAAAACAAATAGTAAGAGTTTTTACGTACTTTTAAAAAGGAAAAGAGACATTATTCAATTTTGGTCCTCTAGATGGTGAAGCTGGAGGGTTAATAATGGAAAAGAGGAAATTGCAGATGAATTGAACAGAGATTTTACATCTGCCTTCAGTCCAATGGATACAAAGAACATCCCAGAAAGGATTGTGAATCAAGAGGTGAAACAGAGGGAGAAACTTAAACAATTAAAATCACCAGGGAAAGGATTCAGTGAAAATTATTAGAACCAGCAGTTGACGCGTCACCAGATCTTGATGGGCCTGTTCATGGGGCCTTAGAAGACGAAGCTGCTGTAAAAGTAGGTACACTGGTTTAGATTTTCCAAAATTCCCTAGGTTCTGGAAAGGTCTCATCAAGTTGAAAAATAGTGAATATGACTCCTCTATTCAAAAGGAAGGGAAACAGAAAGCAGGAAACTACAGGCCAGTTAACTTAACATCTGGGGAAGATGCTGGAATCTTTTATTATGGAGGATATAGAGAGCACTTTGCAAATCTCAGTGCAATCATGGGTAAGGGGAACATGTGGATCTGCTATGCTTGGATTTCCAGAAGCCATTTGACAAGATGCTACATCAATGGTTACTGTGGAAAATAAGAGCTTACAGTGTAGGGACACGATAATGGAATGGATAGAGGATTACTTAACCACAGGAAACAGGAGTGGGTCATTTTCAAGTTGGCAAGATCTGATAAATGGAGTACCACAGATCAATGCTGGGACCTCAACTGCTTATAATTAATATTAATGATTTGGATGACAGTAACCATATGTTTAATTGTAAGTTTGCTTATAATGCAATGATGTAAAGCAAATAAAGAAGACATAAGGAATCTGCAAGGAATATAAATAAGCTGTGAGTGGACAAAAGTCTGAGTGTACTGACAAAATGTCAAACTGTCCACTTTGAGTAGAATAGAATAGCCTTTATTGGCACACATTCTTAATGAGTACAATGAAGAGTTTATACATCGCCAGTTACAGCACCGATGGCAGGAAGAATCGAAAAACGACATTATCTAAATGGAGAGACATCTCAGAATTCAGATGTACAGAGGGCTCTGAATGTCCTGGTACATGAATCACAAAGTTACTATACAGGTACAGCAAGTGATTACAGAGGAATTGAATATCACAGTAGGCATTTTTTAACTCCAGTTGATCAGGGTAAAACCACTTCTGGAGTTCTATGCACAATTTTAGTCTCCTTATTTATGACAGGAAATAAACATGGTAGAAGCAGTTCAGAGGAGATTCATTCCTGTATGCATCGGCATATAGAAGAATAAGTAAATTTATTGAGATACTTAGGATCGTGAGCTGACTTACGGCAAAGCCTGAAAATGTTTGTTCCCTTTTTTTGTTCATTCACAGGATGTGGGTATCACTGGCTGGACCAGCATGCATTGACAATCCCTAATTGCCCAGAGGGCAGCTAAAATTCAGCAACATTACTGTGGGTCTGGAGTCATGTGTAGGCTATCCTAGATAACAAGGCAGCTTTCTTCCCTAAAGGGCATTAATGAATCAGATGGGCTTTTCCAACCACTGATGATGCTTCATCGTCCTCATTGGATTCGCAATTCAAATACCCCCATCTACTATGGGAAGATTCGAACCTGGGTCTGCAGGACATTACCTGGATCTCTCGATTAATAGTTTATCAATAATACCACTAACTCATCACTTCCCCCAAGATGCAAGATGAAAACAGAGGGACACATTTTAAAAATAGGAGAGTCTTCCATTTAAGATGAAGATTCAAAAACATTTTTGTTTTTGTGTTGAGTCTTTGTAACAGATGGGTGGAGAAAAGTCAGTGAATATTTTTTTAAAGAGAAAGTAAATAGATTGTTAACTTTTCTGTCACTTGTTAGTCATTGGGATAGGCTGAAATGTTGTGTTGAGGCCACAATCAGACCAGACATTACCTTACTAAATGGGAGATTGGGTTCAAGGGGCTGAATATCCTACTATGCTCCTAATTTCTACGTATGTATCTTCATATGTACCAGAGAAAAAAAATCAGGAAAATTTCTGGGGAAATTCCTCCTTTATTTTTTGAAGTAATTAATCAAGTAAATTTCATGGAACCATAGTCATACTTGACATCACTCAAGGTTAACTTGACTATCTTCTGTTCTGCTTTACTGCTATCTCCTCTCAGGAAATGGCCAAGTCTCTGCTTAAGGGTATGAGGTGTACTCCTACATATCAGAGGCTGTGGCAGTGAGATCAAAGCAAGTGAGTTACGTGGAATGTTTCAAATTTACTGAGTTGGGAAAACGAAAGTTTTTGAAGATTGCGGAATCATGGCAAAGAATAACAAAAGCTGAATAATTTTTAAACTTAAATTACTGATTTTGTGATCGGAAGTGACTCAAATGAAGCCCTTCTTTGGGAGTTCTTCTAGAAAAAAATGGATTCAGAAATAGCTGATTGGTCTAGCACATGGTTGGCAAACTCTGCCACATGTGGGGCAGGTGGTGCGTGAGTATTAGGTACTTGGATTGTTTGAAGGTTTGTACTCTCCAGTTGATACCCAACTTCACCTCTTGTATGTTTTTAGCAAAGCCACCAATGTATTCAGTACCTTCCTGAATGAGCTGCCTACATTTTGGTCAGTCACAATCCAGGGGCTTTCATGAGTCAGCAGGTATGTTTAACATCTTCAGGGATACTTGAGAATGTCCCTGAACTGTTTTTGCTAAGTAACTTCAACCTTGTCCTAATGCGTACAGAGGCAAAGTGATGAATAATTGACCGCAAGGCTTAACCAGATAGACATCGAAAAAAACAATGATTTTGCTCTTTCTTACTAACTCCCAATTCTTCTCCTACCTTTAAAAAAAATTGACTGGTTGATGGCTTTTCGCATGGACTAAGTGGGTGTTATAAACCATAATCAATAAATTTGACCTTAGTCTTCCCTGATGTGCTTGCTTTCAGCAGGGACCACTAGATAGTGGCTAGGATTTGGAGCTCTGTCCAGTTTCCACTTTTCTGCTTTTTAATCCAGGAGTGCTGAAGTTAATTGTAGGGCATTTATCACCTTTGTGACTGAGATCACTTAATGTGGTGTGTTCCACAGCTGAAACGTCTTTGGTGTGTTGCTATGTGATGGCTAAACATCTTGAGCCATCAGGAGGACCTGAATCTGTATTCTGACATTTTGCTAATTTTTGTTTTGTGATTTCTTTTTCTTTCTGTGATTTCTTTCTGTTCAAGTTCATTCAGAGATGTATGTATCACTGGTAAGGCCGTCAATTGTTGCCTATACTTAATTTCCCTTGAGTAAATGGTAGGGCCCTGGGGAGTGTTGCTTAACAAAGAGACTTAGGGTGCAGGTGCATGGTTCCTTAAACATGGAGTCACAGGTAGATAGGATGGTAAAGAAGCACTTGGCATGCTTGCTTTCTTTGGTCAGAACATTGAGTATAAGAGTTGGTTCATCATATTGCAACTGTCCAGGACATTGGTGAAGCCACTTTTGGAACACTGTGTACAATTCTGGTCACCCTTGTTAAATGTGAGAGGGTGCAGGAAAGATTTAGAAGGATGTTACTGGGACTGGAGGGTTTAAACTATCGAGAGAGGTTGAATAGTAAGGTTGAGTAGTAAGGGCGTGGAATGCCCTGCCTGCAAAAGTAGTAGACTGGCCAACTTTAAGGGCATTTAAATGGTCATTGGATAAACATATGGATGATAATGGAATAGTTTAGGTTAGACGGGCTTCAGATTGGTTTCACAGGTCGGCGCAACATCGAGGGCCGAAGGGCCTGTACTGCGCTGTTATGTTCTATGTTAATAGGCGGGGGCATTTTTTCCCTGGAGTGTTAGAGACTAAGGGATGACCTTATAGAGGCTTATAAAATCATGAGGGATATGGATAGGTTGACTGGCCAAAGTCTTTTTCCTAGAGTGGGTGAGTCCAAAACTAGACGATATAGATTTAAGGTGAGAGGGGAAAGATTTAAAAAGGTCCTGAAGGGTAACTTTTTCACAAGAGGGTGGTGTGTATCTGGAATGAGCCACCAAAAGAACCGGTGGAGGCGGGTACAATTACAACATTTATGAGGCATCTGGATGGGTAAATGAATAAGAAGGGTTTAGAGGGACATGGGCCAAATGCTGGTAAACGGACTAGGTCAGATTGGGATGTCTGGTTGGCACAGTTTAATTGTTTCCATACTGTGTGGCTCAATAGGTTTAAATTACTTTATCTGCTACTTCCTGATTGCACAACTTTTAAAATTTTTATTTGAATAGAACAACATGCAACAACATTTTTGAACTTTGAAAAATAGACTAAATAAGCAGTCCTACACAAACCCGCTGCCTCCAATATTTGGAAAGACAAGGGCAAGGGACTGAGTTATAGGGAGAGGTTGAACAAGCTAGAACTTCTTTCTTTAGAGCATAGGAGACTGAGGGGGGAATCTTATAGAAGTGTGTGAGATTATGAAAGCCATGGATAGGGTGAATGCACTCAGTCTTTTTCCTGTGGTTGGAGAATTGAGGACTAGAGGGCATCAGTTTAAGGTAAGAGGGGAAAGAATACATGGGAACCTGAGGGGCAACTTTTTTTACGCATACGGAATGAGCTGCCAGTGGAAGTGGTTGAGGCAGGTACATTAACAACATTTAAAAGGCATTTGGATGAATACATGGATAGGAAAAGTTTAGAAAGATATGGGCCAAGTGCAGGGAAATGGGGTTAGCATTGATGGACAGTTTGGTCGGCATGACCTGTTTGGGCCGAAAGGCCTGTCTCCATACTGTAGGACTCTGACTATGACTCTTTGGCAGCAGGTGCATGGGAGCACTATTAGTCAATGTAACACACTATCAGACTTTGGACAGTATCCTACCTAGTTCTTCTTTAATTCTATCTGGTCTAAATCTTGAACCTGCCTATTCAACAGCACCATAGGAATTTCTTCTTCATGCAGATCAGAGTATTTCAGGAAGAAAGCTCAAGGACACCTGGAACATAGTTGGCAACTTTGCCAGTGATGCTCATATTTCATGTTTTGTATTTAAGTTCCTAAAGCTATCAACAAACAAATGGTTTTAGTACTGCATTGGTCTAATGGACTAAGTTTTGACATTTTCACCTCTCTCTAAGAATAAAGGTATCATAGCTCATATAAATCACTGGACCATAGGTCTTATTGCTCATACTGACAATCTTGCATGGTAGTTATGAAAAAGAGTAAGTAAAATGAAACAAAACTCAATATTGCTAATAATACTCATTTACTCCTCCTTTTTCAGGAATTACGACTGATATAACCACAATTCTGACTGCATTCTTTGGCACTGTGTTATTTTTAATTCTATTGGTGTTCTTTATCTGGTATTACTGCAAGCAGCGGAGACAAAAAGATCGAAGTAGTGCGAGGTAAGTTTTGACAAGTTATATAGACTTTACGTATCTACATGTGCAATGTCTGTTTCAAAATCAGCATGAAAAAGTTTTTGATTTCATGATGACTTTGTCCAGTTGTGATATGCGTACGTTCCTGAGAACTGCAAGAGCATTATCAAGTTGAAATGTTTCAGTCGGTGAATCCATCCATAAGTTTGTGTGAAATCTGAAATGTTAATGTTTAGATCAAGGAAAGACAGCCAAGACTGTCTCTCATCCTCAACTCTGCACCTTTTGTATATTTGAAAACCACAACTTTCTTCCTAAATTATTGGTACATAGAAAGGAAATCTGGAGTGCACAACCTAAGCTAATATTTACATGTGCAGTCATCATGCTAACATGGCATCCTTCTGTGCTTATCATTCTATGATGATAATACCAAACCTGTGATAGAAGTTACTAGACAAGACATTTACATGGCTGGTGTGGTTGAGTTCCTGATCAGTTGTGACTCTCAGGATATTGTTGGTGAGGAATTCAGCAATGGTAATGCCATTGAGTATCAAAGAGAAATGGTTAGACTCTGTTTGAAGATGATTACTGCCTCTCATGTTTGACATGAACGTCACTGTCAGATATCGGTCCAAGTCTAGATGATGTAATCACCAGCAGCTGCAACATTATTTTACATTACAGAGAAAGAACCATGGATTACACATTTAAATATGAATTTAACATCTTGATTGGATGGTAGGGTTGGAAACAGTTAAACCAGCTGAAGTTTTATTTGGTCTGCTTATTTAAGAAGAATATATTTGCATTGGAGGCACCTTCAGAGAAAGTTGATTTCCTGGGATGAAGACGATGTCTTAATAGCAAAGATTGAGCCGTTTGCACCTAAACTTGGCAGAAGAATGAGTAGTGATCTTATTGAAAGACAACATTCTGGGGGATTAACATGGTAGACACTGAAATAATGTTTCCTATCATGGGGCAATTTGATCTGGGGGTTTGATTTGAGAATAAGAGGTCACCCATTTAAAAAAAGAGGAAGAATCTTCTCTCTGAGGGTCATGAGTCATGACATTTATCTGAGGTAGAGAATTTCAACAGCTTATGTTCTTATGAAGCTTTAAACAGAAATTTCTGTGAATATACAGCAGGGCGGTCAGTAAAGAAGAAAAGATAGATTAACTCTTTCCTCAGTTTTTGAGGCTTGCACCTGAAAAGAAAAAGGAGAATTTTTTTTTGAGGTTTACCCAGTGAAGGTTGTGACAGTTCCACTATTTACCCACTAGGTGGTGCATCACCTCCATCTATCTTTTGAGTAATAAAATCTCAGTTCATAACTTTTCATTTTTGGAGCTTGCTTGCTAACAGGCAGGACTGAATCCAGTACCGGCAGCATGATGGCTCAGTGGTTAGTACTGCTGCCTCACAGCATCAAGGACCTGGGATCGATTGCAGCCTGAGATGACTGTCTGTGCAGAGTTTGCATGTTTTCCCCATGTTCCAGTTGGGTGCTCTGGTTTCCCCTCTGTGCAGGTTAGGTGAATTAGCCAAAGTAAGTTACTTTTCAGTTTGTTCCACTATCCTTCTAAGTAACATATTTCAGGTCATCATAACAAACATCAAGTGTTTGGGAAGGTGTGGAGGTGAGACATTGACAGGACTTGAATCCTGGGCAAACTGGCACTGGATAGATAAAATCATGGAGTTAAATGTGTACCTCATGTGGTTGATGTGGACGGATTGCATTTCAGTTCATGGAGCAATAGCACCAGAACTGGGGTGGGAGGGAGTAGTTTTGGTGGGTCAGGCTTCACTTGAATTGCACTGGGACGAAAGTGCTGGTGAATCAAATAATTAGGGCAGTAGTGAGGGCTTTAAATTAATGAGAGAATGTGTAGGTTTACAAAACAAAAGGATGTGGGGGCATTGCAGAGTAGCTATTTAAGTGATGATACCTAGAGTAGGACAGGAAAATGCCAGTGTGTACAAACATTTTTTTCAAAAATGGTGTCAAAAAGGGAAAAGAGTGGCAAAATTAACAACTCTTTCTGAAATGTACATAGTATTCTGAACAAACTAAATGAATTATAATCATGCGGCAATGAAACAGATCCTTCAGTCCAACCTGTCTGCTCTGACTAGACATCCCAATCTGACCTTGTCCCATTTTCTAGCATTTGGCCCATATCCCTCTAATCCCTTCCCATTCATATACCCATATAGATGCCTTTTAAATGTTGTAATTGTACCCGCCTTCACCACTTCCTCTGAGAGGGAAAAGTTACCCCTTGGGTCCTTTTTTAAATCTTTCCCCTTACACTAATGCCCTCTAGATTTGGACTCCCCCACCCTAAGAGAAAGACCTTGGCTATTCACCCTATCCATGCCTTTGAGGATTTTGTAAACCTCTAAAAGGTCACCCCTCAACTCCCATCACTCTTGGGGGGAAGAAACACAGCCTTTTCAGCCTCTCCCTATAATTCAAACCCTCCAGTCCCAGCAACATTCTTTGTAAATATTTTCTGCATTGTCTCAGGTTTAACAACATCCTTCCTAAGAAGGATGACCAGAATTGTGCACAGTATTCTAAAATGTCCTATACAGCCGCAACATGATATCTTGACTCTTTTACTCAGTTACTGACCAATGAAGGCAAGTGTGCCAGATGATTCACACCTTGTCTATCTGCAACTCCACTTCCAAGGAACTGTGCACCTGAACCCCAGATCTCTTAGCTTGGCAACACTCCCCACGGCCCTACCATTAAGTGTACAAGTCGTGCCCTGGTTTACTTTCCCAAAATGCAACATCTCTCATTTATCTAAATTAAACTCCTCTGCCATTCCTCGGCCCATTAGCCCATCTGATCAAGGTCCTGGTGTAAGCTGTGATAATCTTCTTCAATGACCACTTCACCAACTATTTCAATGCCATCTGCAAACTTATTAACCATGCCTCCTATATTCACATCCAAATCATTTCTATAAATGGCAAAAAGCAGCGGACCCAGCACTGATCCTTGTGGCGCACCACTGTTCACAGGCCTCCAGTCTGAAAAGCAATCCTCTACCACTGCTGTCTGTCTCCTACCTTCAAGCCAATTCTTTATCCAATTGACTAGGTCACCCCGGATTCTTTGTGATATAACCTTACTAACCAGCCTGCCATGTGGAACCTTATTGAATGCTTTGCTGAAGTCAACATAGACAATGTCTATCGCTCTGCCATCATCAATCATCTTTGTCATCTTTTCAAAAAACTCAATCAAGTTAGTGAGTTGTGATTTCCCACACACAAAGCCATGTTAACTATCCCTAGTCAGTCCTTACCTTTCCAAATGCATATAAATCCTGTCCCTCAGAATCCCTCCAACAACATACCCAGCACTGACACAAGGCTCACTGGTCTATACACAACTCGCTAACTTGATTGAGTTTTTTGAAAAGATGACAAAGATGATTGATGATGGCAGAGCGATAGACATTGTCTATATTGACTTCAGCAAAGCATTCAATAAGGTTCCACATGGCAGGCTGGTTAGTAAGGTTATATCACAAAGAATCCGGGGTGAGCTAGTCAATTGGATAAAGAATTGGCTTTTCCTTACAGCTAATGGCACAACATTAGCCAACCTCCAGTCTTCCAGCACCTCACCCATGGCTGTCGACGATACAAACATCTTAGCAAGGGGCCAAGCAATCTCTTAACTAGCTTCCCACAGAGTTCTTGGAAACACCTGATCAGGTTCTGGGAATTTATCTACCTTTGTTTTAAGACGACGAGCACTTTATCTTCTGTAATATGAATTTTCAAGAAATTACGATTTATTTTCCCCAAGTTCCCTTGCTTCCAAGTCCTTCTCCACAGAAAGTATTTAATGTGAAATAGTCGGTTAGTTTCTCACCCATCTCTTGTGGTTCCACACATAGGTGGCTATGTTGATCTTTAAGGAGCCCTATTCTCTCCCTAGTTGCTCTTTCGTCCTTAATATACTTATAGAATTTATGGCACGAATAGAGGTGAATGGTTATGATCTTACAACCATTACAAGGAGATAAAAGCTTGGTTGTAAATATTCAAGAGTATGTGCCTTTTCAAAAGGACGGGCAGGAAGGAAAATGTGGTGGGGTGGGTTTTTAATATGAAATAGAATTAGTGCAATAGAAAAAAATGATCATTTGTTGGAATATGTAGAATCCATATGGATGAAAGTAATAAATAACAAAAGGGAAGAAGACACTGGTGAGAGTAGTCGACAGGACTCTGACAGGATCTACGTTATAGGACAGATAAAGAATCAGGGAACAGAAGGTGTGTTTTTAAAAAAAAAGACAATGCATTAATTACCTGTAACTTTAATTTCTGTAGACTGGAAATATAAATTGGCAGAAGTGGAAATAAAGAATTCGTAGTGTATTTAGGATAATTTCCAAGAACAGTGTGTGTGTATTGATCCAGGGATCAGGCTATTTTGGATCTGGTTATGTGTAATGAAACGGGTTTAATGAATTATTTCAGATTAAAGTATCCGATGAAATAGTTACCATAATATTCCATTTGAGGGTGAGAAACTTGAGTCTGAAACAACTGTGCTATAAGAGTATACACTTTTATAAGAGTAATTATAAAGGAATAAAGGTAGAGTTGGCTGGGAAAGGACTTCAGAAAAGATGTTAAAGAAAATAGTTCATGATTCATGACAAAGAGATATCCCAGTGAGGTGAAGAACAATTGTCTACCAGCACGTGTATCCGACTGGGTGCGATTCTTTGATTTACATTATTATTTGTGTGAAAGGGTACTTTGGTTACAGCATAAAGGGAGGCCGTCTTATACGTTGCAGCTATCTTGCAAACTATAATTTTAAGGTTATGAGCCACCCCTCTCAGGGGCAGTAATGATAGACAATAACTGCTGGCCCTGCTGATGATGTCCACATTCCATGGATGAATTTTTTAAAATTAGTTATTATGCTTGTATTTCAATGGCTGTAAAATGCTTTGTGACATAAATTGATTGTGAAAAGTTCTGTATAAATTCAAGTCTTTACTACAAAGGTCTGTAGAGGCTGGCTTATTAGGTATATTTGAGGTTGAGATAGACAGATTTTTTAATTAGTATTGTAAGATTTATGGGGAAAAGACAGGAAAGTGAAGTTGAGGATCTTTAGATCAACCATGTGATCTCATTGAGTCTTTTCCACCATTCAGCGTGCTGAATGGTCTACTTCTGCTCCTAGTGCTTATTCTCTTAGGTCTTCCGGTCTTACATTTGCAACTTTCTGATAGGGTTCACCCTTCATTCCTTATGAAAACCTCCAGGCAAGCTGTTCAGTCGCATGATCGAAATAGGGACTGGGAAAATAAACTTTGATGGAATTGAACACTGAAATTGAAAGTTGTAACCTGAGGAAATCAATTTCTGCCTATAGAAAGCATGTTAACTTTTAACCTCAAGTGGTTACAGGCAGCTTGACAAACAACCTAAAGTGAGATTGTTTGCCATTGTTGAATTCTGTGACAAGAAAACCACAAGGAACAGAGAACATCAAAAGGGTACAATTATCTTGTTGCCGGAGTTCCTATTTTATATTCAGATTATTGGCCTGCAGAGTTTTGATTTACTTGTAGTGAGTAAAATATTTTGATCTTGCTCGACAACATGTCTCAATATAATTTTCCCCTAAGTAACTTGTGTAGGCAATAAATTATAAAGGGATGATATCTTATACTGGTCTTGTTCTGTGTATCAAAGTGGCTTTGAACCTAATTATCAGCTCCATCTCACAGTAGACCTGAAGTGATGTTACGAACTGCTCAGTTCTAAAACAACATTTGGTTTTCACACCATCTTAAAAATATCTTTAAACTCAGCTCAACAATTGTGACTTTTATCAAATCAAATTTACTTTAAGCAATTTCTATAATTTTGTGCAGTGTTTTGCACACTGTATTTTGCAATAATTGCTCATACTTCCTTTCTCGATAGCAGTGGATGTTGAGAAGCTTGCTCCTATTGATCAGCACAATAGCAACAACGAACCTTCAACAATTTGACTATATATAGACTATAAAATCCATAAGCTATTGAGGGGAAGCCTGCCCTGATGGTGTTGCCGTTCTAATCCTTAAAGCAACAGCAGCTAGTAATTGAAGAATTTTTTCTGTTCGTGTGCTGTTTTGAATTTCAGTAATGCTGAGAGAAAAAAAGTTTTAGGGTTGGGTGAGGTGGGCGGGGGGTGGAGCAAACCAGTGAATCAGGTAGCTATCAAGTGACATTGATAGCTGAGGAAGCGACCCTGCCAGACATTGCATTAAAAAATAAGTATTAGAATTATTTACATGTTTGACAGTTTTAAAAACCTTCAAACTTTTTAAACTATTTCAAATCTTTTCTAAAAATGTATGAATCTGTATATCAGCATAAAACTGACCTCTGATTATTCTGATTGCTGACGAAACTACAATCGATAATGACATCACAATTCATCATTTCTTGCTTTTTGCCCTGACATAGGCTGTTGAATAAATGTCCTATCTTGCAATAGAGCCTTATGTGCCAGTTAGATTTTCTTTGTACAGTCAGCATCGAACATCAATGCATTGCTGACAGAAAAATCTGGGTCAATATTTAGTCAAACCAACCTGTTTAGAATTAGTTAAGTGTGGTATATATGGCCCAATAATGCTTATGATTATTTTTGTGAGGGTTGAGACTTGTACGTATATTGTATCATTAGCACCTTCTATAAATGTTTAATTTTTACTGTATGTGATAGAAATCCTAACTTGCTGTGGCAAATGGCTAGAAATAATATAAACCCAGATTTTCATGAGTCGCTTCTCCTTAGTTGTGCCTGGTTGGCCCAGCATTATGACAGATTTTAATTATTTTTTACCTTTTGTTAATCAATTTTTCATTTCTGTATTACTTGTCTTTGCAGTATTGTTGAACCTGAGCTTTTGTCTGAAAGTGCACGTTTCTATATATGCAGTGACTGCTCCATTCCTGTAGAAAACAGTTCAGGACCAGTGAACTGAGAGGCCACTATGTTCGCTTTTGAGGGCTTAACAATTCCCTTGTTTTATCAGGCGGATTGAGGAAACCTCCATGAATCCTGTGTCCTTTACTACAGATCCAGAGACAGCTCTACCTTCCTATGAACAGGCACTTGTGGCAACTGGACAATATGATGCACCTCCACCGCCTTATCCAGGGTAAGTAGTACCTGTAATGTCTTTTGGAAGAATGCTGGACTAGTACAGTAGTTATCTTATTAGTTGTTGCATTAGATATTTTCCTGGTCATCTGTGTACAAGAAGCCCATCTTAAGCATGATAATAGGTGACATAGGAGTGAAAGATACCATAAAAAATTCCAAGTTAATTCTCATTGGAGACATGTATGAGATGGACTAAAGATGAAATCTTCTGCTTTCCAAAGATCTTTCAATGCAAGATGTATATGTCAGCAGCCTGGGTAGAGGTTAGGCTTGGAAAATTGTTTTCCAAATGACTAAAACATATATTAGTCGGGACTCAAAAATGAGATTTGCCGTTGAGATTGTCAATAAATGTGTTGTTTATTGTCAAAATGCCTAGAAATTGTAAATAACTGCTATATTGAGTTTGAATGTCAAAATAAACCTAGTCGTTGATGTGACAATTTTTCCATTATCATTTTTGAATTAAAATCTCCACTTTTTTAACATTTAAAGATGAGTTGGTGATTTTGTAGATTGAAAATTAAAAATTACGCTAAATGTATATTGAAAATGATGGTTCTAATAGGTATATTGCCTGTCAAGCTAACATGGAATAACATTGAAAATGTTTGATTTGTTGTAACACTTTACACAAGACTTGAATATTCAAAAGGGCTTTACATACAGTCAATTAAGTATTTTAGGCAATGTGTTAATATAGAAAATGATCCAATTTGCACATAGCAAAGCACTAGCAATATGAGAAGGTGTATGGAGCCTTTGTTCAATACGTGGTCTGAAAGATGATACCTTCTTGTAGTGCAGCAGCTCTTTAGTAACTGTATTAGGTTTTCAGAGTAAAGTTTGTGCTTAAGCTTCTAGAATTAGACTTGAATCTGCAATCCTGTAACGCCAACATGAGAATATTTGCAATTAAGCCATGGCACATGTAGACAGGTGGACCATATTAGCACTCTTTAATGTCAGAAGTTGCCTAACTTAAAGTATATGGAATTTTTTAAAAGACTGGTTAGAATTAGAGATTTTTCTTTTTAACATTGTAATTACTTAATTTTCTGAAGTTGTTCAAACATTTGAGATTTAACATTTTGTAGTAGACTTTTTAAAACATTTTCTCACAATTGTATCATTTGTATAGGTCATCATCTGGTTCCTGGAAATCTCATCACTCTCAATAATGAACTTTTTTGATAATGAATTAACAAATTAAGATTGAAATATTCGCACTAACAGTAAACATTTAAATTTGGTGTTTTTTTAAATGAAATTTGCACTATACAAATAATATTTAATGAAGTATTCTTTGTATTTGAATGTGATATTTGTATATAGCTTTACGTCACGTAAAATGATCATAAATTATGTAAAAAGGTATGTCTTTTTCGTTGTTTAACCTTTATCTAACACTTTCTTAATCTAATAATATACTTGAACAATTTAAACAATACAAATTTAAATTTTGCGAACCACTGACCCTCACGCTTGTTTGAGAGTACAAATCTGAGATTAGCTCTAAATCGCAGGATTCTCAACTCAGAATTAGATTAAGTATTTGTGAAGTTGAGCTTAAGTTAAGTATCACTGCAATATCAGGCATGTGCTTGATATTAATTATGGGTAAAGTAGAATTGTAGGCCGCTTAGCTGAAAACTCAAATTCAAAGACTGTTCAAACATTGGAGTTTAATAACTCACATCTAAATCAGACATAGAAGTATAGTCTTTAAAACCTGCTTTATTTTATACAAACAACCACTGCGCAGCATTTCAAAGCTCTAATCAGTGAACAAGCTGGTTGTTTAGGTTATCTGTATCAAATGTTGCTTTCAACTAGTCCAGCCTCAATCATTAAATTCAAATGCACATTTCAAATAACTGCAGGTGTGTCCTCACTGCCATTTGGTGCTTCCAGCTGGCATTATGAATTGGCATTTGTCAACCACAAAAGCTGGTTTCTGCAGCAAGATTTTCTTTTTGCTGGTTCTTTGCTTGCAAGTTGAAGAATTCTGCTAATGCCCAAAATGCTGTTCAATTGCCAGCTCAATGCCTGTACAATTCATGGTTGGATTGAGAAACTGGAAATTCTGTCTATCTTCTGTCCTGAAATATATAAAACATTAGATTTGTAATGGTGGGTAGTTTGGTCATATAGCACATTTTATGCCAGTTATTAATGCAAGCTCCAGTTGCTTTTATCTCTCCTGATGATTGATGAAGTTGACATGACGTCTTTAAAAAAAACTGAAAATAAATTAAAAGTCTGCTCTGTTGCCTGGATAATGGAATCTGGAAATAGGCATGGTTTTTGCAAAACTGTGCAGGGGAATCAGAGAAACAATTGCATTTCAAACCTTTGCTTAGGCCTCCTTGTACTTGCATACAGTTGTTTAAGGCTAATTTACTAGTATACCTTGATCGAGGGTCACATTTTTGGTGTGGTTCCCACCTCCTATGAAATTATAATGAGATTTGGGGGTTGGTTAGTTCACCTGACTATATGGCTAGAAAGAGTTGCAGAATGATGCCAGTAATACTGACTTGATCCCTGTACCAGCTATTATAGTTCATGCAGCCCCCTCTCATCATCATGCCCCATGCTAGAATAGTGGTGTGCCTCAAGCTATCTCAAACCAATTGTCTGTCTGTCTCTCTCTCTCTCTTTCTCTATCTCTCTCTGTGTATGAAGAGAGAGATGCTATGATTCTTCATTACCTATGGCTAATTACTTTGTCTTAACATAATGTGTTATGGTAAAGTCCTGAGAACAAAGTCCAGATTCTACTGACTTAGCAATTGTTCCTTCTGTGTGCTTAAGCCGCTTACTTTGTGTAATATGAGGTGCTTAAGTTGTCAGCTATCTAACTATGACTAAGGCAAAAATAAAACAAAGAACTGAAGATCTGAAACAAACAAAAGCAGAAATTGCTGGAGAAACTTAGCAAACCTGGCAGCATCTGTGGAGAGAAAAGGGAGTTAGTGTTTCAAGATCCTTCTTCAGAACAGTTCAAAAGAAGTGTCACTATCCTTGAAACGTTAACTGTTTTCTCTCCACAGATACTGCCAAACTTGCAGTTCCTCCGGAAATTTCTAATTTTGTTTGATGATTGTGGCAACTTCTTTTTCTGTGCTGAATTTGCCAAGCTAATTTAGACGTGTGTGGTCAAAAGTAGCCATGGTTTGATTGGCCGTAATGACTTGAAATGTTGGTGCACTTTGATCCCCTTATGAAAACTGGTATCTCTGTGCTTAACAGCCAATTTTTAAACGTCCCCTCCGTCTCCCCCTTCCCTCCCCACTACCACCCTCACCACCACTACCACCAAATTTGCACGTTTCTGTGGGGATATTTTTCCTGAGAAGATTTAGCTTCTTGTTCATTGGTTGTTTTTGTCCTTCTCTTTGACTTTTCTCTAACTTTTTTTTCAGCTGTTATTGATCAACATTTCAGATTCTATACTGTTGTTAAATAATTTCTCCCTGTAGATTTATTGTATTTTATATTCATGTATTATGTACCTTCATAATTGATCAGTAATCTGTAAGTTATTTAAATTCTAAATAAAACTGTCTTTCATTTTAAAAAAAAAACAGCCTTGTTAATTGTAGAAATGAAGTGTTCTACAAAATATTGAACTTCACAATTGTCCACTGATGGTAGCTCTGTGTCAGACTGGATAAAGTAGTTTTAGACCATCGGTCTTTGCTGTGAATCACATTGTTAAACCTACAGAGTCACTTCTCTTCAACTTGGTCAGCCTAACAGATTGTTTTGAGTTGTACTTACATAGTACAACATTTCAAAATGCTTTGAAGAGTAGGCTTTGTTGTGATGCAGAAAATTTGATAGTCAGTTTAACATACAGCAAAGTCCTACAAATAATAAAATGAAAGCTGAAAGATGGCATCTTCAGCAGTGTAGCACTCCTTCAATCTCGCAAGTGAAATATCAGCCAAGATTTTATGCTCAGGTTCTTGCACTAGGACTTAATTCCTTTACCTCTAACTTGGATGCAACAATACTACTGACTGAAATATTGTTGAAGCAAACTAAAACAATAAGATAATAGCAATTGGTAAAGACTAGGTAAAGTAGATTTTTGCTTATCTATGGGCTGCAGATGCTTCTGTCCATAACAATATCTGTAAAGACTGAGCAATCTATGTAGATACCAAGTCCTGTCTTCACCATGAGACTATCCTCCATTGTGTTGTGCCACAGCCACAGTGCTAAATGAAGCATATTTTGAGCAGATCTAGTAACTCAATTCTGGGCATCCGTGAAGTACTGTGGACCAGTAGCAAAATTATATTTGACCAAAACCTGTAACCTCATGCCCTGGTATATCTCCCACTGTACCATTATCACCAAGCCAGGACATCAATTCTGATTCAATGAAGAGTGCAGTAAAGTATGCCAGAAGCAGCACCAGACATACCCAAAATGAGAAGTTAACTTGGTGAAGCTACGACACACAACTACTTGCATGCCAAACAGCAGAAGTAGTAAGTAATAGAGATAAGCAATCTCACAACCAACAGACGAGATCTAAGCTCTGAAGTCCTCCTACATCAAGTTGAATTGAAGTCAACAATTAAATGACTCGCTGGAGGAGGTGGAAGCTCCATAAATATGCCTACCTTTAATGATGAGGGAGTGCAGTGCTTGGAAAGATGAGGTTGAAGTATGTGTATCCATCTTTAGCGAAAGAATGAGTGAATGATCCATCTTGCCAATCTCCTGAGGTTTCCAATATCACAGATGCCAGTCTTCAACCACTCAAATTCATTTCACATGATATCAAGAAATGGCAAAGGACACCAGATTCTTCAAAGTCTGTGAGCCCTGACAATATTCTGGCAATAATACTGAGGATTTGGCTAAGGGTAGGGCTAGTTTGGAGCACAAGCTGTTCCAGTACAGCTACAAAACTGGCATTTACTTAATAATATGGAAAATTGCCTACATATGTCTTTGTACAAAAAAAAACAAATCCAAGGCAGCCTATTACTGACATCAATCTACTTTCAACCAACAAAATGATGGAAGAGATCATAAAATAGTACTATCAAGCTATATTATAAGGGAATAAACTTGCTTAATGGTGCTCAGTTTGTTGTTCTTTTAGAGCCAATCACCTGCTGACCTCCTTGGAGGAGCAAATTAATGCAGATGCTGGAATCTGTACTGAAAATAACAAATGCTGGAGATCACAACAGGTCAGGCAGTATCCATGGAGAGAGAGCTTGCTGTCTGACCTGTTGTGATCTCCAGGATTTGTTGTTTTGACCTCATAGGAGTTTTACTTCAAATGTGGACGCATGCTGAATTCCAGAGGTAAGGTGAGCGTGTCTGTCCTTGATGTCAAGGCAGTATTTAACACCAAGGAGTCCTGGTAAAATTGGAGTCAGTGGGAATTGAGGAGAAAATCCCACTAATTGGAGTCATACCTATCACAAAGTTGTAGTCGTTGGAGCTAGACATGTCAGTCCCAGCATATCACTGCAGACAGATATTTTCTCATAGTGAGATAGATACTTTCTAATTGACCTGCTCGGACACACCTTTGGACCAGGCGAAACTTGTACCCAGGCTTTTTGGATGAGGGATGCGGACACTAAAGTTGTGCCACGAGAACTCTAGCCCCTCAATATCGTGTCCTCGGCAGAACCACCTTCAGCTGCTTCATCAATGATGTTCCCTCTATCGAGGTCAGAGGTGGGAATGTTCATTGAAGATTGCACAACATTTGGCACCATTCATAATGATTCAAATTTTGAAGCAGTCTGTGCCCATTTTCAGCAAGTTATGGATGACATCCACATTTGGACTGATGTGTGGTGTGAGTGTTACTTGCCATTTAAATGTGAGGCAATGGCCATCTTCAACAAGAGAATCTAAGCATCACCCCAACACACCACTTGTTTCCCTAAAGTATGTCCACCATCGACTAGGCACAAGTGAGGAGTGTGGTAGAATGTTCTCCGCTTACTTGGATGAATCAGCTCCAGAAACCCACAAACGTAAAACCATCCGAGGCAAAGCATCCATATGCGATTGGAGCCCTAAACATCACTATCGCAGTTCACAGTGACAGCAGCGTGTAGTACCCACAAGATGCACCACCGTAACTTACCAAGACTCCTTCTACAGCACTTCCCAAAACTCTGATCTTTACCATCTAGAAGAACGAGAGCAGCAAATACATGGGAATCCCACCACTTGTAAGTTTGTAGCTAAACCATACACCATGCTTGACTTGGAATCACATTGGCATTCCTTCACTGTCACTGGGTCAATATTCTGGAAATTTTCCTGACAGCATTGAGAGTCTGTCTGCATCCAAAGGACTGGAGTGTTTCAAAAAGGCAACTCACCATCGCCTTTTTCAAGGCAGTTAATGATGGACAATAAATGTGATGACAATGATGATTATATTCCATAAGAAAATTGAAAAATGTATAAACACATGGATTAGGAGCTGAAGTAGACCAAACATGGTTGTTTGTGTTTCAAATTTCATATTCCATCTATTCCCAATAACCTTTGATTCCATGCCTAAAAAATATCGATCTACCTCAGCCTTGAAAGTAGTCTATGACCGCACTTCCACTGCCTCTGAGACAATTCAGAAGTTATACAAAACTCAGAGATAACAATTCTCCTCTATCCTAAAATGTATGTCAACAATACTCAAGGGAACTAAGATTAAAACAAGAAATATTAAAACATTGTTCAGACTTGTACAAGATGCAAATAACTTTAGCAAAATAGTAACCTTGTTATGTTTTACACGTAATTTACTGGAGAAACAAAATTATAATTTAATATTTAACAGTTTAATTCAAGCATGATGAAAATATATTTTAATTCAGAACAGAATTATTGTTTAAGGACACTTTGAAAATTAGACTGTCATCCCCAGATGAAATTCTAACGATTTGTGTGAATCCAGAGGTCAGCATGTGTTTATTCAGCACAAAAATGAGATCATTTAAAAGGTCAAAGAAATTACAGAGAGATGCCAGTGTCAGTTTGTGTAGATATAACAAGGTGTAGAGTTGGATGAACACAGCAGAAATTTTTCTGAAGAAGGGTCTAGACCCGAAACGTCAGCTTTCCTGCTCCTCTGATGCTGCTTGGCCTGCTGTGTTCATCCAGCTCTACACCTCATTATCTCAGATTCTCCAGCATCGGCAGTTCCCACTATCTCTCAGTTTGTGTAGAGTTAGCTGTGATGGTAACCAATCATAATTGTTGACCTTAGCATTCTTGGTTAACAAGGGGAAAATTATGCTGATTGTTTCAATAAGTCCATCTCTGATTCTTCTAAACTCCTGGGAAAGTAGAGCAAACCTGAATCTCTTAATGGCAATACCCTGATCAGATAAAGGTGTAGATCTGTCAGGAGGTCCTCCAATTTTAAAACTGTGTACCTTAGGCTTAATAGGCTGGACTTGAAGTACATTGGTATTGGTAATTGCTTATAATTTGGTGCTGTTTGGTAATGCAATATGTTTTTAAACAATTTTATTAAATGTTACTGGTTCTTTCTACAGTCTTCAAAGGAACAAGAACTGAAAGACTGAAGAAAAACATTTCCAGGAATTTTTTACTATTACTTCTGGTGTGCATCTGCAATGATTAACAGCTTCGCTGCTTTCCAGAAATCTGTTTGCAACTCTGTTAACCTCCTTGCTTCGCTGTTATTACCCTCAATCAGCTGTGCTCTCTGGACTATTCCTGTGTTTAAAAGGATGTAAAATTGCATCAATGCAACATAAGTGATAACACTTTTAAGGTATGGTTTGTTTTTCTACAGTTTATATATAGTACAATCCGAGGTATCAAGTGCCAAAAAAACACAGCAGTTTCTCATTTCAAATATACAGTACCAGCATCAAATGCCCCCAGAAAGGTCTAGGCCCGAAATGTCCGCTTTCCTGCTCCTCTGATGCTGCTTGGCCTGCTGTGTTCATCCAGCTCTACACCTTCTTAACCAACATAAATGTCAGACACAAACTGTAATTGGTAAAGCTGCCACTACAATTGCCCCAGTAATGTGCTTTAACCCCAAACTCCAAAGCAGCTGCTATGACATGATTGAGACATTCTTCTTTCCCACTTCAGCCATCCTTGAGGCTCCTATTGGATAAAATGGCTAGTTAGTGCCAAGTTCAGAGCAGTTTTATGCTGTGAGAAAAATTGAAGGTGCTTTTTTGCAGCCAGCAGATTGTTGTCCAAGTGCCGTAGGCCATCATGGTCTTCAAATTTTCCGATCACTGAAACAAAGGATGATCTCATTGCTGGATTTTTGATTAAGGCAAGTCTTTTATGTTCCAGCTGTTTGCTTTGCTCGGCTTCTTGTTCTTTTGCCTTTAATTCTTCCGGTAATGATTTGCCACCCTAACCCTTCTGCATCAGTAACATGTCCGAAGAACACAATTAACCTTTGTTTGATATTATTTAAGGCCTCTTTTGTTTCTTGCAATCTTTCTTGGTTCTTTTCTCCACAAGATTAATCATATGAAGCTTCTTAAGTGCCACATTTCAAAGTTGTTGATTCTTTTCTTTCTCTTTCCTAATGCTCCAAGTTTCATGTCCATAATTGATTAATGACCAGACATAAATTCTTCATAAGTTGCCATGAGAATGGTTTCAACAGCATAGCAGATGCATAGCCAGCAAATAGATAGGTGATTCTCATCCAATTGCTCTGGGTTGAGTTCACTCACAAGTTGAAGCAACAGTACAGTTATTGACCAACTACAGAACTGTCCCTGTTAAAAGAGGTTTCTAATTACTTCAATGGCATATTAGAACTTAAAGACAATGATGGTCTGCAAGTTTCTGTTTGTTTCAAAGTTAGATCCTCTAAGAACATAGGACTTATAACTTAGAAACAGGAGTAGGTCATTTGGCTCTATGAATTTGCTCCACTGTTCAGTAAAACCATGGTTAATCTGACCGTGATCTCATCTCCACTTTCTCACTTGCATCCAATAACCCTTAACTCCCCTGTCTATCAAAAATCAATCTAATTCAGCCATGAATAAATTTAAAGATGCAGCCTTGAGTACCTTCTGGAGAAAATAATTCTACAAGTACTTGTTGCACTAT
Source organism: Rhincodon typus (assembly GCF_021869965.1). Classification (NCBI taxonomy): domain Eukaryota; kingdom Metazoa; phylum Chordata; class Chondrichthyes; order Orectolobiformes; family Rhincodontidae; genus Rhincodon; species Rhincodon typus. The sequence goes on from NC_063348.1 coordinate 41,674,195, forward strand.
AGGACCGTGGAATCACCAGCAGTAATCCTCTATTGTCCTGTCTGGGGCATCTCTTGATGAATGAGGTGACACTGAGAACCCTGCATTGAAGTTAAAACTAGAAAACGCATGAGAGACATAGAAAAATAAATCTGACAAGTCATGACTCATGTTAATTATAATAGTTTAATGATCAATCACTTGTCAGGGATTGATGAACTCTAAGGGTTAATTTTAAGAGTAACTGAAAGGTTTGAGTTGTAAGGAGAGGAGGGATAGGTTGGAACTTTTTTCACTGGAGTGTAGGAGGTTGCGAAGTGACCTCATAGAGATTTATAAAGTCATGAGGGGCACAGATAATTGGAATAATAAAGGTCTTTTCTCTAAGGTGGGGGAGTTCAAATTAGGGGACATATTTTTAAGGTGAGAGGAGAAAGATTTAAAAGGGACCTGAGGGGCAATTATTTTTAGATAGGGTGATTTTTATGTGGAATGAACTACCAGAGGAAGTGGTTGATGTAGGTACAGTTACAACATTTAAAATACATTTGGATAGGTACATGAATAGAAAAGGTTTAGAGGGATATGGGCCAAATGCAGGCAAGTGAGACTAATTTAGTTTGGGAAACTTAGTTGGCATGGATGAGTTGGACCAAAGGGTCTGTTTCCATACTGTATGACTCTATGACTCTAAAGACTTTCTGAGAGAATAAAAAAAGTTCACTACATCTGAGTCTTAAAAGGGAGGCCTCTTATTCTTCAACTACGTCCCTAGTTTTAGTCTCCCCTACATGAGGAAAGATCATCTGGGTCATCAATCTATCCAATCCCTTTGAGATCTTATGTGGTCTCACCAATAGCAAGACTAGTTTTAAAAGTAAAACTTCTATAATTCATTCCCTTTGCAATAACCAAGAAACAGTAAGTACAGAAAAATAAAAGCAGGATTAAACCATCAAAAACCAGCTCCAGTGTTCAATTTGGGTTTCATCAAGACTGCTTAGCTGCAGACCATGTTATAGCCTTGGTGTAAACATGGATAAAACAGCTCAATCAAAATATGAGGTTTAAATGAATGCTAATGACCATCAAGGCAGCATTTTACAAAGTATGGCATCGAGAAGCCCTAGCAAAATTGAAGTCAGTGGAAACCAAAGAAAAAATCCTTCACTGCATGGAGTTGTATTGAGCACAAAGGAAGATGGTTGTGATGGCTAGAGGCCAATCATCACAGCCCCAGGATATCACTACCTTAGTTCCCCACGGTAGTTCCTGCTCCCAACCATTTCAATTGCTTTCTCTTTTATATCTTGTTTAGCATAAATTTAGTAGTGGGAATATTGACTGATAACTGCAATGTTCTGGACTTTTGCAATCCAGCATTTACTGAAGCAGTCTGTGCCCTTGGATAAGATGCAGGCATGGACTGATAATGGGAAGGTAACATTTGCGCCACACAATTGTCAGACATTAACCATCATCAACAAGAAAGGATCAAACCATCTCCTGTTCACATTCAACAGCATTACATCACTGAATGCCCCACTGTCAACATTTCAGGGTTACCATTGATCAGAAATCTAACTGTGCCAATTGGTTTAACTATCTGACTCCCTGAAGTCTCTGTATAAAGCACGAATCAGGAGTGTTACAGAATACTTTAATGTACCTGGATGAATTACTCCAAAAAAAACCACAATGCTTGACATATGTTATGACAGAGCAGCCCATTTAATTGGCACCAAAAGACTACTTAAATCATTTATTCCCCGCTTTCCCACCAATAGAAAATGGAACATATACCATTTACAAGGTACAATTCAGCAACTTGCCAAGATGCCTTCAACAATTCCTTCCACATCAATGTCCTCTACCACCTAGATGAACGAGGGCAGCAGATGCTGATATTCCATCCACAAGTTTTGTTTCCAAGTCACATTTCAAACTATATCTACCCTTCACTGTTGCTGAGTTAAAATCCTGGACTTCCATCTGTAAATGCTCTGTGTATGTACCTAACACCAGGTAGACTGCAGTGGTTCAAGGAGTTGGCTCACCACCACTTGCTCAAGAGCAAGTAAGTATGCATAATAAATTCTGGCCTTGCCAGCGACGCCCTCTTCCCACGAATGAATAAAAAAATTCAGGTTGAAGGTAAGTATATCATAGAATGAGAAAAAAAACATTGTCCTATATTCTCCTTTTGATTAAGAAACAACAAACAGGAATGAATACTATCAGAGAACATAAGGAGAAATTGATGCACATTGGGTTAGCATACTGCATTCCCTGTTGCTGAATATATCCATGCTCTCTACTGTGTTGAGATTAGCTTGTAGTAAACGCAGCAATATTGCTCAGAATTTAACAGACTGGCATTAATTTGATAAACTCTTTCTCGAAATTCACTAGCTGCTTGGCATAGAAAAAGGGATACTTGCAATTATATAGCAAGTTAAGTATTTTGGAAGTGTAATTGATCATGTAATATATGAAACCCAGCACCCAAATTACATACAACAGTCACACAGATAACAATGAAATTTGCTTTTGTGAATAAATATTATCTAGAACACCAGGGAGAACTCCCCTGTCAATGACTTGTGATGAAATTCTCTAGTTATACCCATTCTTTTCAAGCTTAGCAAATCAATCAGTAATGACTGGCAACATTCATGGAACAGGAAGTTCCGAACATTTCAAACATTGCTGGGGGGCAACAGTAAATACTGCCTAGCATTAGGGGAGGGGCTTTTTGCAAGGCTTTTAATGGGATACTGAAGACAGGGTGGGGTGGGTAAGTGTCACTGAACAGGATTTTAATGGATATAAAAAGAATGAAAATGTTAAGTAAATGAAGAAGATAAAGTGTATACTATATGTGAATGGTGCTTTTTTTTTGAGCAATCCTGCTGGAAAGGTAACTGGATTACATCGGTTCTCTTTAAGGTACAGCAAGTTAAATCCAAACAGCTATTGGATATCTGTGCTGTTAGAACTCAGGTGAGGTTGATTTTGATTTTATTGTCACATGCATTTTATAGTCAGAATACAATAAAATACAGTGAGAAGCTTTCATTTGTGCCACAAGATGGTGCTGTTTTGAATAATTCAAGAACGAGGAAAAAAGATTTTGCTTGAAGAGAGTTAATCAGTCCTGAACCAGGTCACCACTGTCAACAATGCCTGCGTCAGCATCCCTCCTCCACTGCTTTGCTGCTGTCTACACCAGCCCCAACTATGGTTCTAGGAGTTATTATGCAACTAAGTGTTGTGGTCATAGCTTTGGAAAAGCCCTTGAATTTATGGTAACTCACAAGAAACCAGGTCCCATTAATAGGTCAGCACAACTGAGATTGGATATTGAAAAGCTACAAGCAAGTGATGCAGGTGCAAGCTTAGGGAAAGTCACAGGAATGATCTAGCTTGGTAAAGGTGGCTGTTGGCAAAAAAACTTGAATTGTGCTGGTGAGTAATTACTGGAATGCAGTTTTCAGAGTTCAGGGGGATTGTGGACCCAGGACAGGAAGACATTCAACTAGAACAGGAGCAATTGTCGAGGCAGTCAGAAAGAACTGCTCTTGAGAGGAGGGTTTCAAGATCAGGTTGGATAAAGTGAAGAATTGTAATCTTTTGTGAAACTGTAAATAAGATTTAATGACCTATTGGGGAGGCGATGGCCTAATGGTATTATCGCTGGACTGTTAATCCAGAGACCTAGATAACATTCTGAGGACCCGGGTTTGAATCCTGCCACAGCAGATGGTGGAATTTGAATTCAATAAAATATCTGGAATTAAGAATCTAATGATCACCATGAATCCATTGTCGATTGTCAGAAAAACCCATCTAGTGGGTTCACTAATGGTTCACTTTTAGGGAAGGAAACTGCTGGCCTACACGTGACTCCAGCCCCACAGCCACGTGGTTGATTCTGAACTGCCCACTAGGCATTTAGGGATGGGCAATAAATGCTGCCTAGCTAAAGAAGCCCTCATCCAGTTAAAGAATTTAAAAAAATTATATCTAGGGACAGTTGCTGAGAAATCTGTTTTGATAATATTTGCTTTTGATAATAGACTGTGATCAGACACCCCACAGTTCCTATCTGTGTTTACCATGAGTTAATTTGGGGTGTTAGAAATAAGTTGTAGATTGCATTACTGTTCTACTCGTAAAGTATTGTTGTTTATTCAGAATAATTGAAACATGGTTTTATTCTTTTTGTAAGACTCCTTTTGTCTACATTTGAAAATAAATGACTATTGGTCTCTAACCAAATGGTAACATAGTTTTGTGATCTCATCCTGGATCATAATGTAAAGTTGGTGTCTGATAAACTACAGCTGATACCTAAGTGTGATTGGGTTTTCTAAAGGCTGTTTTTCAGATAAGATGATAGAAAATTTACTCTATACCTGACCAGGCTTATATTGGGTAAGAAAAATTGAAAGAGTACTCAGTTTTTCAGTGCACATATTCCTGTGAAGAACACCAGCATCTCCTCCAAAAAGCAAATATGAAGGTAAATTAAAGAAATCAAGTGAATAAAAAGCCAAAGAAAAGAAAAAATTATTTGCCGTTTCCATATTGTTGTGGATGAGCCATGATTTCCACCACTTAACCATTGTGAAGACTAAAGCTGTAATCCTTAGTTTCTAACACAAATTCCATATCCTTGCAACTGAATTCACTTCTCCATAGTCAGTCCATCTCCACCCATGATTACTTTCTTCCCAACCATGGAATCCAATTTGATCTGAAGCCAGGGGTAAACCCACCTGCACTTTTAAGCTTGCGATGGAGCCATTTTACAGTATTAATTGGCTTGAAGTGGGTCTTCTACATCTTTGGAGAGGATATACCACCTCTGATAGCTGTTAGAGCTCAAATAGTCAGCAGTTCTCTTGTCTCAGCAATACCACTGAGACCAGGAAAATTTGGGAATGGGTGTTATGGAAAAAAATATTTGTCAGGGTCATCTGATGAGTACAGGTTGCCTTAACAGGAGGCATCCATCCCCAACACCTCTCCCATCTTGCACCAACAATGGCATTATGACTCTATGTATCAGTCATCCTCACCACAAGATATGTTCCAGCATCAATGGGAGGAGATCCTTAAGTGACAAATAAATAAACGTCTGAACAAGGAGCAGGAGTAGGCCATTCAGTCCCTCCAGCCTGCCTCACCATTTAATAAGATCATGGCTGATCTGATTGTAGCCACAAATCTACATTCTATGCTGATAACCTTTAACATCCTTAGTTACCTGGATGTAAATTATCATTTACTTTTCTATATTTTTGATTCTGCTCTGAACTGTGAAAAGAATTGTTTTGAAGACCAATTACAATGGAAGGGCTTGTTGCACTTTTTAAAAGCAAGCTACCAACATTGATTGTAAGTGCTATTTTTGCTTGTTTGTTTAAACAATAGGGGGAGTTTACTTGCAGATGAACTGGCACCAAGGGGTGTGTACAAAATGAGATTCAGCTGCCAACAAGAAGCTGATTGTTCTGTAGAAAGATAACCAGATGTTGATGACAAAGGCTTCTGCCTGCTAACAACTATGTGATTGGCTCTGAGATAGCTGGACAGCTTGTGGGTGAGAAAGATACAGCCAGAAGACTTTGGACGTCTAGAAATGGAGGTGATGTCCTTATTCTGCATCAAAAAGCACCTAAAGGCTGAAGAAAGCCTATCTATTTTCTCTCATTAATTGTTGTAAGCTCCGACTTTTAACCAATAGGTCAGGGACATTATGGATTCATGAACCAGTCATTGTGAGTCTGCTGAAAAACCTTGATAAGGAGATCTTGGAACAGCAAGTCCTGACAAACAAAAGGATCATCTCAGTGAATTTTGGGGAAAAAAACCATTGACTTGCCTTCACAGATTTTCACTCCACCTATAATACCAATGTCTTTTTGTCTGTCTGTATCTAGCTGTACATGCATATTGGGGGTGTTTTATAAGGGGCTAGAGTTTTAACTAGTAGAGTTATATATTAACATTTAGAATTGTTTACTTGCAGCTAAAATCTATTTATGTGTAATAAATATTAATTTAAAAATTACAAACAATTAATTGTATAATAGTACAAAATCATGGTCCATGCTTTCTGTCAACATAGTTCTAAAAGACTGATAAACTATGGAATTTTGTATACCTTTATAAAAATCTTGAACTTTTGTGACAGCTCCTGGAATGGTGGTGTTGATTTCTAACATGCTACCCTAGTAAGACGTGACATGGATGATTGACTATCTAACATAAGACAGAGAGTTAGAATAAGGGGGGCATTTTCAGGATGGCAACTGGTGAAGTGTCATAGGGATCAGTGTTGGGGGACACTATTATTTACAACAAATTTTAATGACATGGATGAGGAAAGTGAATGTACTATCACCAAATTTGCAGAGGACACAAAATTAGGTGAGAAGGCAAATGGTGAGGATGACACAAAGAGTCTGGAAAGAGAAATAGACAGGTTAAGTGAGTGGGCAAAAACTTTGCAGGTGGAATATATTGTGGGAAAATGGTTGGTTATGCACTTTGGTAATAAGAATAGAGGAACTGAATATTGGTTAAATGGAGAAAACTATGGCACAGAAAGATTTGGGGATCTTTGTGCAGGAATCACAAAAAAAGGATACAACTTCAGTGAGTAATAGGGAAGCCAACTTGAATGTTGTCCCTTATTTCATTTGGGAATGGTGTACAAAAATAGGGAAGTCTTGTTAAAACAATATAGGGTGCTAGAAAGATCACATCTGGACTAGCATTTTGGTGCAATTTTTGTGCCCTCATCTAAGGAAAGATATATTGGCATTAGAGATAGCACAGAGAAGGTTCAATACATCGATTCCTGTTATGGAGAGGAGAGGCTAAGTAGGTTGAGCCTCTATTCATTAGAGTTTAGAAGAATGAGAGACAATTAGACTATACAAATTTTTGACAGAATCTGTTCAGGCACTTGCAGAGTAGATGCAGAGAAGTTGTTTTGTCTTGACGGACAGTCTAGGACCAGATGGCATTGTCTCAGAATAAGGAGTTATCTTTGTTCTCAAATCACAGAAGTGTTATGACACAGAAAGTGGTCATGCAGCCTACCATGCCTTCACCAGCTGTTCAAATGTGCATCATTACCTCGTGTCAATCTGCTTTTTCATATATGCTTGCATATTATTTTAATCAAAGTAATTGTCAAATGCTGTCTTGAATGCTTCAATTGAACCTGCTTCCACCACATTTCCAGCAGTGTATTTCATAACCTAAATATTTGCTAAGTGAAAAAGTTTTCTTCATACCAAACAAACACAGCAAATGCTGGAGAAAATCAGCAGGTCTGGCTGCATCTGTGAAAAGAGAAACAGAGTTAAAGTTTCAAATCTGAAATGGACAGTTCTTCAGCCCTGGAAGGAGTTGGATAATGACAGCTTTTACTCTTTTGACAGAGGCAGAGGAGGGACAAAGGGAGCAGATGATGTCGAGGCCCAATGCAAAAGACAAGGGAGTTGTTAATTGGATGAACGAAATGGAGCTGTAGAATACGCGCAAATTAAGGTGTGAAAGAGTGAATATAGGTCCTCTAGCCTGAGAACAAAGTAAATAAGACAGAAACAAGATAAGCCCATGGTGTGTGTGGGCGGT
>NC_063348.1:41681929-41732670 GCF_021869965.1 Rhincodon typus
GGGCGGTGTTGGTGGTGATTGCACAGGCAGAGAAGAATGTAAGAAAAATGGAGGACAAACATCATGAGTCAGGCTGTGAAGATTTGAAATTCAATATTAAGTCCTAAAGGCTGTAAAGTTAAGGTGCTGTTGCTCGAGCTGGGGTTGTGCTTCAGTGGAACAATGCAGCCAGTCCATGACAGAAATGTTAGCATGAGAGCAAGGTGGTTTCTTGAAATGGCAAGCAACTGGAAGGTCACGGTCATTCCTATAGACAGAGTGGAGATGTTCCGTAAAGTTGTCACCCAGTCTGCGTTCGTAAAGGAGACTTCATTGTGTGCAATGAATACAGTAGATTAGATTGAACAAAGTAAAGTAAAACGCTGTTTAAATAGGAAAGTGCATTTGGGTCTTTGGCTATGAGGATAGAGGGAGTGAATGGGCAAGTGTTACATCTTACACAATTACATGGCAAAGTACCATGGGGAAGTGACAATGTTTTGGGAGTGATGGAGGAGTGGAGCAGGGTGTCATGCAGGAAATGGTCCCTATGGAATGCTGAGAGTGGAGTGGAGGGGTCAGATGCATTTGGTGGTGGCACCCTGCTAGAAGTGACAGAAATGGCATAGGGTGATCCTTTGCATACAGAGACTACTGGGGTGGAAAGTGAGGACTAGGGGAACCTTATTATGATTCTGGGAAGGACATGAAGCAGGTGAGGACAGAGGTTTGGGAAATGGGTTGAACACAGCTTAAGCATACTCTGTGATCCGTAACTTCATGGTACATGGGATTGTGTCTTGCTTGGTTTCTGAAGATACTGATGATTGTAAATAGCTTCCAGTAGGTCCACTTGATGCTTAAAATGGAGATTCTGTTCAATGAACAATAAGTTGATAATGCGAGGACAACTAAGGAGCATCCAAACATCTGTCCTGTAGCTTTCGCAGCCATAATCCTTCTGACTGAAGCAAAGTTTAAAACAGGTTTAGACTTGGTTTTGTTTAATGTTTTAGCGACGATCTGTAGCTCGGATTGTGGCTGGAGTTGTTGGTTGGTTCGCCAAGTTGACTGATATTCGTGCAAATGTTTCATCCCCCTTCTAGGTGACATTTTCAGCACTGTCTAGCCTCCATTGAAGCACTATTGTTCTCTTCCATTTTGAATTTATATGGTCTGCTTTGTCATGGTGGGTAGTTCTCTTTCTGGTTTTGCTTGGTAGTGGTAAGTAGATGGGGTCTATTTCAACATGTCTGTTTATAGCACCAGTGGTTGAAAACCAGGCTTCCAGGAATTCTCGTGCTTGTCTTTGCTTTGCTTGTCCTTGTACTGTTACATTGTCCCAGTTAAACTAATGTCCTTTTTTGGAGTGAATAGAAACAAGGGAGAGTTGGTCGTGCTGTTTTGTTTTCTGTTTTTGTGAGGCCCCTGTTAATTTTCAAATTTCACCATCTATTCGAAAATAATGCATCTCAGAATTGAAACGTCGACTGCATCTTTTCAACTAGAATCAACCTGCAATCACTTCCAGGCCTAGCCTCATAAGGAATTATCAGGTTATTTGCTCTCTTCCTTTTTAAAAAAAAAGAACAAGCTGTTGCTCACAGCTCACAGTTCAAAGCTCCAAACCAAAACTTATTTTAAAAAATTAAAAATCAGCAAATGTTCAAACAGACCCATATCAAATCATTGTTCCACTATCCACACGCAAACCAGCATGTAGAACACATAGCAAAATCTGTAGCACCACATGCTTATGTTTCAGTAGGAGACCAGTTGTTAAAACAAATACAAAACAAAATATGATCTACCAAGCTAGGATTCATTCTGGGATTTACTTGTCAAGAATACCATCAGCTGGGATCATGACCATATCATAACACAATTTTACGAGTGGCTCATAAACAGGTTACTTAAGTGTTAGGAAAACACAAGATTAAAATACAAAACATTTTTATCGGCCAGGATTACATAAAGATGTGATCACATTTGTCATATATGGTATATTTGTCAGGCAGTTAACATACCCAGGTAATCAATTAAAACTACCTTTAATTCTGATCCCAGCTTTTGATGAACCATTTAGCAGCGTCATAATGGAAAGTGTAGGATCTCTACCTAAAACGAAGAATGGAAATCAGTAACTTTTAACAATTATATATGTGTCAACAAGATTTCTTGAAGCAGTGCCTTTTGGGAAAATTACTGGAACAAATAGTTCAAATTTTTACAATGTATAAATTACCAAAAAAGTATAATCAGTTTGGGATTCAAATTTTAATTAATAAATATTCAAAGAAATAATGAATAGCTTGTGAATAAAACAATTTACATCTTTAGTTCATCATCCACAATCTCAAGAACCACTGGAAAGATGACATCAAACTTTGAAGATTTTGATTACAGCTTATTGATTAGGTTGGCCAAATGTTTGGAATAAAGGAAGTCCCTTGTTTGCCATTAGAATTTGGTTCCAATGAATCCACAGATTTCGTTCTTATGATCTGACTGGTTGAAATGATTTGAGTGGACTTTTAAACTAATTAAAGATAAATTTAAAAAGCAAAATTCAGAGATTACACTGCAACCTATATTTCAGTTTCAGAGAGAAACTAACCAAAGTGTGTGAGATAACAAGGTGTAGAGCTGGATGAACACAGCAGGCAAAGCAGCAACAGAGGAGCAGGAAAGCTGTCGTTTCAGGCCTAGACCCTTCTTCAGAAAAGTGTGTGAGTTGACCAGTAAGCATTTGAAAAGTGTGTAACAAACATTGGAAACTATTGCAGATAAAAAGACCAAACTTTGGAATTTTGTTGCTGGAGACAAAAGGCTGAACCTTACTTTTTTTTTGACTAAGTGCCAGTTCTATCTTCTTTTTAAATGGGAAACTGCTTTGAGGCTAGGGAGATTTCCCACAGTATCTTAGCAAATCCAGTTCATTACGTAACTATCCTTCCCCATAGCATTGCTCACATTCAGTTCTAACTCCATCTTACCAGCTGCCAAACCCAGAACAACTCATTATTCAGTGGAAGACTGGCATCCACAGTGCTTGTGCTATCTTTAAAAGGTTGCTGTGCACCCATGAGCAATCCAGTATTGCAATGTCATTGGCATCTACAAAGCTATGCTGCTCACAGCAGAAAGCTGGCATGGTTGATGTTCCCTCAAACATACAATGCCATTCACTCACTCTAGTCACTGTTTAAGCACCGGGCCACACAGTTTACCTGTCCTTAACTGCATCTCACCTAAACACCCTCCCTAAGTCACTGCTACTTCATCCCCCAGTAGCTACTGTAGACCACAGCTTATCATCATCCAGAAGGGGAACATCGCACTAAGGCAAGCAGTTGGACAATTCTAAATATAAGCAGTTTATTCATAGCCAGCAAAAATTAACACAAACTAAATGGGTAGAGTCTGCAATTCACCCATACAATGTAAACAAAATATTGTCATCATTAACATTCCATGATGGTTTGCTGCATCTAGCTCTAATCTACTGGAAAAGACTGTTAGTCAGGTCTTGTTTAGATTGTAGCTCCCGAAGCAGCTGAATTATGTCATTCTTAATGAGAACTTCAGCCTCCCCAATGTCCTTATTCTCTTCCTTGGAGGTTTTTTCCCAATCTCCCAATGCCTCAGCATCCATTGCATCACCTTGTTGTTTGCACCTGTTGTGTAGGATACAGTCCACCAGGAAGATGTGGCTCACTCTGTCCAGACTGTTCAGTGCAGTACCCGAAGACTTGATCAAGCAGTGAAACTGCATCTTCCCCGGAGCTTTTTCAGTTGCACCTCATGGCCTTAGTTGCAGCACATGCATCAAATTGGTGAAGGTGCCACGCTAACTGAGTGACAAACATATTACATCAAAAAGGAAGCACTCTGACCCCTTTCTCATACTCAGCCCATATTAATCCTTCAGGGTTCATTGCATTTGCTCAAGACCTAAATCATAATTGTATGACATATGATGAGATGATTTTCCCCTCGTCCCACAGCACTCTTGGAAATTTTGTAAGTGATGGGAGCTTCTGGCCATCATTTGCCACTTTTAAGTCATTGAGATTGCATTATTGAGATGTGGATATTACATTTACAAGTACTAATTACATGCTGCAAATCATCTTAGTCAGCATTGCAAATGAAATGAGGTTGGTGTTTTCAAATACTTGCTTTGTGTATTTACCCCTTCTTTGTCCTAGCACCCAACAGACATGAATCTCACTCTTTAGCCTAATAAACTGACATGGACTCTGCCCAACCTGGGCATTATCCCAGCCATTTTCCAGTTTCATTTTGCACCTAGAAAACAGTAAGCGAAAGCAGTGAATGCAGCTTACATTGGATACCATCAGCACTGGGCTCTGCCTGGTCACCAGATATGCCTCCAGAGCTTCCATGTTCACTTTTAACTCACAATACTCCAACTGTCCATTTCCATTCATCCCTATCCCCTCATGCGGAGACCATCATTTTGAACTTTGAATTGTTTTATTGTAGTCCCATGCACCTAAGTTCAGTGAAAAGCTTTGTTTTGTGAGCAGTACAGGCAGATCATAGGGTGTTTAGACAGAATAAGGCATACACATTACAGCTGCACAGAAGGAGTGAGAAGCAAGATCAACATTAGTAAGATCAATATGATTTGAAGTTAGAGAGTCTATTCAGCAGTCTAATAACGGCAGGGAAGAAGCTGTTTTGAATCTGTTGTGTTCAAGCTTCTGTATCTTCTGCTTGGCAGAAGAGGTTGTAAGAGAGCATTTCCAGGATGGGAGGGGTCTTTGACCATGTTGGCAGCCTTTCCACAGCAACGAGAACTGTACAAGGAGTCCAAGTTTGGGAGGTTGGCTTCCATGATGACGTGGCTGTGCACACAACCTTCTGCAATTTCTTATGGTCTTGGGCAGAGCAGTTACTGTATTAGACTGTTATGCACCTGGATAGTATGATTTCAATAGTGCATCTGTAGAAGTTGGTGAGCATCCTTATGAACATGTCAAATTTCCTAAGCCGCCTGAGGAAGAAGAGACGCTGTTGTGCCTTCTTCACGGTTGCATGTACTTTGGAACTTGATGCTCTTGGCCCTCTCCACCTCAGCCCTATTGATGTAGATGGGGGTGTATCCTCCTCCTTTCTTCCTGAAGTCAATGATCAGTTCTTTTGTTTTGCCAACATTAAGAGAGAGGTTGTTATCATTGCACCACAACATCAAGCATTGTATCTCCTTCCTGTATTCTGACTCCACTGTTTGATGTATGTCCTACCATGGTGGTGTCATCAGCAAACTTGTAGATGGCATTCATTTTGAATTTGGGTACACAGTCGTGGGTGTACTGGAAGTATAGTAGGGGGCTGAGAAAACATCCTTGGGGGAGGGGGGCTCCAGTGTTGAGGGTTATTGTGGAGGAGGCGCAGTTGTCTATCTTCACGGATTGTGGTTTGTGGGTCAGGAGACTGAGGATCCAGTTCCAGAGGGTGGAGCCAAGAGCCAGGTCTCAGAGTTTTGAGATTAGTCTGGAGGGGATTATGGTTTTGAAGGCGGAGCTGTAGTCGATGAGTTGGAGTCTGACGTGGGTGTCCTTGTTATCCAGATATTCCAGGGATGAGTGTAGGGTTAGGGAAATGGCATCCACTGTGGATCTGTTTTGTAGGTAGGCAAATTGCAGGGGAATCAAGGCACGCTGGAGGGCAAGAGTAGATGTGGGTCATGACCGGCCTCTTGAAACACTTCTGATTATGGATGTCAGAGCCACTGGGCGGTAGTCATCAAGGCACGTTGCATGCGCTTTCTTTGGTACTGGGATGATAACGGTCTTCTTGAAGCAGGTGAGGACCTCGGCTTGTAGGAAGGAAAGGTTGAAGATGTCAGTGAATACCTCTGCCAGCTGGTCCATACAGGATCTAAGTGCATGGCCGGGGACACCGTCTAGGCCTATTGCTTCCCTTGGGAAGACCGATCTGACATCTGCAGCGGTGACAAAGGGAGCAGGTGCATCCGAGGCTGTCAGGGCAGGTGACACTATGCCGCTGGCATTCTGCTCAAACTAAGCATAGAAAGTATTGAGCGTTTCAGGGAGGGATGTGTTTTTGTCTGCTATCTTGCCCTGCTTCATTTTGTATCCTATTACGTTGTGTAGGCCTTGCCACAGGTGGCAGATGTCCATTTGGTTGATTTGGGCCTCTAATTTGGTCCAGTCCTGCCTCTTAGCATCTCTGATGGCTTTGTGGAAGTCATATCTGGATTTTCTGTATAGGTCTGGGTTTTCCGATTTGAATGCTGCATGCCTGGTCTTCAGTAGGCAATGGATTTCCTGGTTCATCCAAGGTTTTTGGTTGGGGAACACCCCAATTGACTTCTTTGGCACACAGTCCTCCATGTACTTGCTAATGAAGTCCGTGACGGTGATAGTGTACTCATCTACATTGTCTGCTGAGTTCTTGAATGTGGTTCAGTCCACCGATTCCAAGCAGTCCCGGAGAAGCTCTTCCACTGCCTCAGATCAGCATTGTACTACTTTCTGTGAAGGATCCTCCCGTTTCAGCTTGTACGCTGGGAGGGGGAACACAGTGTGGTGATCTGATTTTCCAAAGTGTGGACAGGGAACGGAGTGGTAGGCATCTTGGATGGTTGTGTAGTAGTGGTCCAGGATGTTCAGTCCTCTAGTGGTGCAGGAGATGTGTTGGCGTTGTTTGGTAGCACCCTCTTGAGGTTGGACTGGTAGAAGTCAGCAGCCACAGTGAATAAAGCCTTGGGGAATTTTGTCTCCAGAGCATTTGTAGCAATGTAAATTTCATCCAGAGCATTCTTCAGATCTGCGTGGGGTGGTATGTCGACTGCTGTCAGGATAGCGGAAGTGAACTCGCTCGGCAGATAGATGGGACTGCATTTCACTGTAAGGTATTCAAGGTCTAAGGAGCAGTCACTCACCAAGGTCGCTATGTTTGAGCACCAGGAGGTGTTGATTAGGAAGCAAACGCCTCTGCCCTTTGCCTTACCCGAGGACACTGTGCTGTCCATGCAATGTATGGAGAACCCCTCGGCTTGCAAGGCACAGTCAGGTATGGCAGGAGTGAGTCATGTCTCCATAAAACAGAGCACACAGCAGTCTCTCAGTTACCTCTGGAAGTTAAGTCCAACAGTCCTCCCTGCCACTTGAGGCGCAACATTACACCTCAGTGACGACCTCCTGATCCTCTACACTTCTCCTGTGGAGGCCACAACAGTGGTTACATTCAATAACATACCACACCCTTAGCCTACCAAGTCCCTGCAATGCTCCCCACAACATACATTGAGCTTCTCCCAGGCACCATGCTTAACAACCTCAACCCCTCCACCCCACAGCCCTGACTGCCCCACCTCTTTTGGCAATGATCCCCCTGCTTTTACTTTTTTCTTTTTTTTTAATGTTTACAGTTATTTGTTATTATCAAAATTCATCTGACCTTCTTGTAACATCTTCGGCGGAAGGCTTCTTCTGGTCCAGTGATGAGGTGTCTTCCAGTGTCCTGGCTGGCGCTCTCAGCCCAGCGTGGCAATCTCCCAATGTGGCGATCTTGTCCCAGCATAGAGGTCTCGTCCCCATGTAGAGGTCTTCTTCTGCGTCAGCTTCCAGTTTTTTGCAAATCTAGGAGTGGCAGTTTAGGTCCAGCATGGCAGTCTTCTTCAGTGGAGGCTTCTATTCCAGTATTCTAGTGGCCCTACATAGCGGTCTTATCATGGAATGGCGGTCTCCTCCTGGCTGCTTCATCCAGGTATTCCATCATTCATTAATCAGCTTTACCAGAGCCCAGGAGCCATTAACTGAATTGTAATGAACTTTGTCTTAATTTCACTTTTTTAAAATTATTATGTCATTAATATAGGTGCCATAGTAGGGTGACTTATAAAATGTTTTCATTGTATTTTCTATGTAAAAGTACATATGACAATAAATTTGCATTCTGTTCTTTTCTACAGCCCCTTGCACCCTCCTAAATGATCAAAGTACAGACCACAAGTACTATATTTAACCCTGTCCTCTAAACCACGAAGAAGCCCCTATAAATGAATGACCAGACCTCTGACCACTATTTTTGAGCCCCCTGACTGACCATACACAACCTGCCTACTACTTGTAATGACTACGCAGGACTAACTGTTGCCCACTCCCTGGACTGCAGTCAGACATATCTCCTAACCATGCCCTATTTTGAAGAAGGGTCACTAGACTCAAAATATTAATCTACTTTCTCTCCACAGATACTGCCAGACCTGCTGGATTTCTCCAGCAGTTCTCTTTTTGTTTTAGATTTCCAGCTTTTGCAGTTCTTTTAGATGGAATATTATGCTATCTTGCAGAAAACTATTGAAGTGACTTACAAAAGCTATTACAGACTCACAAATCGATTTGTGTGAGTAGGCCTGGAAAGTATCTTTGGCTATATATTAATGCTGGATTATGTTAGCCATAAAACAACATCCTCATAGACTGAGATAACAAGGTGTAGAGCTGGATGAACACAGCAGGCCAAGCAGCATCATAGGAGCAGGAAGGCTGACGTTTCAGGCCTAGACCCTTCATCAGAAATGGGGGAGGGGAAGGGGGTTCTGAAATAAATAGGGAGAGAAGGGGAGGCGGATAGAAGATGGATAGAGGAGAAGATAGGTGGAGACGAAACAGACAGGTCAAAGAGGAGTGGATGGAGCCAGTAAAGGTGAGTGTAGGTGGGGATGTGGGGAGGAAATAGGTCAGTCCAGGGAGGACGGACAGGTCAAGGGGGCGGGATGAGGTTAGTAGGTAGGAAATGGGATTGCGGCTTGAGGTGGGAGGAGGGGATAGGTGGGAGGAAGAACAGGTTAGGGAGGTGGGGACGAGCTGGGCTGGTTTTGGGATGCGGTAGGGGGAGGGGAGATTTTGAAGCTTGTGAAATCCACATTGATACCATTGGGCTGCAGGGTTCCCAAGCGGAAAATGAGTTGCTGTTCCTGCAACCTTCGGGTGGCATCGTTGTGGCACTGCAGGAGGCCTAGGATGGACACGTCGTCTGAGGAATGGGAGGGAGAGTTGAAATGGTTCACGACTGGGAGGTGCAGTTGTTTATTGCAAACCGACCGTAGGTGTTCTGCAAAGCGGTCCCCAAGCCTCCGCTTGGTTTCCCCAATGTAGAGGAGGCCACAACGGGTACAGCGGATGCAGTATACCACATTAGCAGATGTGCAGGTGAACATCTGCTTGATGTGGAAAGTCTGAGTATAGATATGTTAGCTTTAGTGAGGCAAGAGATTAAATTCATGATAGACAATTACATTATTGAATCAAGTCGTAGTAGCTGGACCTCACTTACTGTGGTGGTGCCAAAACCAGATGGATTGGCAAGATTTTGTACCGATTACTGCGAGTCAGTGCAGTAGTAAAAGCAGATTCCTCTTCAACAAGACGAGGACTAAATTGAAAAAAATTGACACATCATTTAGCACCAAAACTGACTTGTAAAAGGGTACCAGTGCATTCCATTGACTGATAAAGCCAAAGAAATATCAAATTCTGTAACAGTAAATGGGTTTTTCAATGTAGTTTAGAATGAATCAAAATGCATCAGCAACTACGATTAACTAATTAAGTTGATGAATGACTGCACTGTCTACATTGTCAACTTGGTTGTGTTTAGCCAAATGTGGCAGGCACATTTTTAACATTTGATTTAAATTTTGATCAGTTATTAAGAACAAATTGTTCATAAATCTGACTAAAAGTGAATTTGCCAAAACAAAAGATACCTACTTGGTTCACATTGTAGCCCCTAAAGAGGTGAAAATAAGGACTATCTTCGATTTTCCCATGGTTGGGAGAAATCATGAAATTCAATGAGAAGGCGGAAGTGCAAGCTGAAGGTACAGCACCTCACTTTTCAATCAGGCACTTTACAGCATTCAGGACTCAGCATTGAGTTCAACAATTTCAGAGCTTGACCTTTGTCTCCCATTCTGATGAAAATATCCCATTCTCCATACCTATGTCTTTTTTGTGTCTAGTTGGTTTTGCTCTCAGCAGAACGGCCACATTCTCTCCTTTTTTACATTGTATCATTTACACCTAGTTTATATTTCAATCTCTCCTTTAATACCATTAACATTCTCTTTGTCTTTTGCTCTTGGTACCCTTACCATCTGTTCCACTCACTCCTTTCCCCCATTCTATCAACAATATTAAAATCATCATTTTCCAGCCCCTTTCTGTTTTGAAGAAGAGTCATATTGGATTTGAAACATGAACTGTTTCTCTCTCACATCTGCAGCAGGCAATCAATGTTGAAATGGAAATGAGCATCATTCTGAAGCTAAAATTAAAGCTAAAGAAACTCCGAAGAAGAGTCATACAGGATCGAAGCTGTTTCGTCCTGGATGGTGTCAGGCCTCTTGAGTGTTGTTTGAGCTGCACGCATCCAGGCAGGTGGAACATTTTCCATTACTCTCCTGATGCATGCCTTGAAGTTGGTAGATAGACTTCAGGGAATCAAGATGTGGGTTATGTACTGCAAAATTCCTAGCCTCTGACCTGAACTTGTAGTTTAATTCTGTGTCTGGTCAATGGTAACTCCCAGGATATTTCTTTACACAGAGAGTGGTGGGCATGTGGAATGCGCTGCCGGCAGTGGTAGTGGAGTCAGATACTTTAGGGACTTTTAAGCGACTCTTGGATAGGCACATGGAGGATAATAAAATGTAGGGTATGCAGGGTAGATTGATCTTAGTAGGATAATAGGTCGGCACAACATCGTGGGCCGAAGGGCCTGTGCTGTACTGTTCTAGTTCTAGTTCTAGTTCTAGTTCTCTATAAAACCTACCGAGTTTTCTAGCATTTCCTACTTTTGCCTGTTAGGCTAATAACTGGAATGGGTAGGTTGCTTTGAGGAATGGATGAATTACTCTTATATCTGCTGGTAGTTAAAAGTGTAAAAATGGCTTAATAAAATCCAAAAGAACTGCGGATGCCGTAAATCAGGAACAAAAACAGAAGTTGCTGGAAAAGCTCAGCAGGGCGTCACCGGACCCGAAATGTTAACTCTGATTTTTTTTCACAGATGCTGCCGGACCTACTGAGTTTTTCCAGCAATTTCTGTTTTTATTCCTGTAAAAATGGCTTGATTGAAGCATAAAACATCTTGAGGGCTGTGGAAAGTATGTATCCACTTGTGGGAGAATCCAGCATGAGACCATGTTTAAAAATAAGGAGTTGCCCATTTATGACAGAGATAAAGAGAAACTTTTTCTCACAGATGGTTATGAGTGTTTGAAACTGTCTTCCACAAAAAACATTGAAAGCAGAATTTTTTGATACTCTTAAGAGGTAGATAGATCCTTGATAAGCAAGAAAGTGAAATGTTATTGGAAGTAGGAGGGAATGCGGAGTAATCAGATCAGCCATAATGTAATCGAATGGGCAGATCCAGCTCAAGGGGATGAGTGGTTTACTCCAGTTCCAAATTAGTATATTCATATGTTTTGGAATTCTTTGCTTAAACTCCTCTTCCTGCATCTTCAATGACTTCTTTAAAACCAACTTTTATTAATCAAGATTTTGATCACGCATACTAATAATCTCCGCAAAAACCAAAAGAGCTATGGATGCCGAAAATCAGAAACAAAAACAGAAACAGAAATTGCTGGAAAATCTCAGCATGTCTGGTAGCATCTCTGGAAAGAAATCAGAGTTAATGTTTTGGGTCCAGCGACCCTTCTTTAGAATGTTATGAAGAAGAGTCACTGGACCTGAAAGGTTAACTCTGATTTCTCTCCACGGATGCTGCCAGACCTGCTGACTTTCTCTGATAATCTCCTCCTTTGACTCAGCTTTCATTTCTTTGATGCTGCCTCTGTGAAATGCATTGAACATTTTTCTATATTAAATGTGCCATGCAAATGTCAGTATTTTTGATTGTTAAAAATTGATAATGCAGCAATTGAATCTGCTTGACTAAACTTATAAGAACAATCATACAAGAACAACTCATGCAACTTTATACATATATACAAGTAGTAGTTGAATGACTTTTGTAAATTTTCTTTTGATTTGCCTTTAGGTGGCATATCTGTTATTGGCTAAAAGGATATGTTGTCATACAGTTATGCACTTGTTGCAGCTGGTGGGAAGTCATTAAAAGAAGCTTGTTGTGTCTGGTTCATTGCTTCCTAAGGGGCCAAGTTATTCTACACACTCATCCAGATAGTGATGAAACTTAACATATGCAGTCATGTAACAAACCATAAACACAATGGTGACACCAGTTATAGCTGGCTATGCTGACATCATGTTGCAACTATATCCTTGCGTGCCACAAATGGCAGTTTGAACTTCGGAAGAAAGTTAAAGTCAACAAATCCCCATGGATGGATACTATATACCTCAGAGACTATTGAGACTGAAGATGAAAACGATCAAGTGCTGACAGTATTCATGAAAGATTTAGTTAATAGAAAACAAATTCCACTGGATTGGAAACAAGCCAATGAACCACCTATTTTCACGAAAGAAAATTAAACAAACTTGAGTACCGTTAGTCTTACATTAGTATCTGAAAAATGATGGTTTCAGTCATCAGGAGCAAATTGAAATTGGAAATTTTCCAAAAGAAAATAACTTAGTAAGTTGTCCCTGACATTGTTTTCGGAGGGGATAGATCCTGTGATCAAATATCTTGACTTCTTTGAAGAAGTAACAAATAAAGTTGCTTTTGGTATAGTATGCAGGGTCTTCCAAAAAGCCTATGCCAAAGGCTGAAGTGCAAGTTTAAAGCATTGGATATCCAAGGTAAAACTTTAAACTAGATAATAGAATTGTAGGAGGGAAACCAAAGCTACCAGTTAGAAAAATTATGCTCGGTTGGAGAGATATTGATGGAAGCAACTCAGCTTCCTGCATTCTGTCTTAAATAAATGACTTGGATTCAAAAATGTATTGTAAGTTGGCCAGACCTGCATACATTGTAATACAACCTAAAGAACTGATCATTGACTTCCGAAAGAAAGGAGGAGAACATGCCCCCATCTACATCAATGGAACTGAGGTTGAGAGGGTAGATAGAGAGCATTAAGTTCCTCAGAGTGACAATAACTGACAACCTACCCTGGATTTCCCACGTAGATGTAACGGTCAAGAAAGACAACAACGCTTCTTCTTCCTCAAGTGGCTCAGGAAATCTGCATGTCCATAAGGACCCTCACCAACTTCTACAGATGCACTATTGAAAGCATACAGTCCAGGTGCATAACAGCCTGGTATGGCAACTGCTCTGCCCAGGACTGCAAGAAAATATAGAAGGTGGTGTGCACAGCCCAGACCATCACGGAAGCCAATCTTCCATCCATGGATTCTGTTTCATAGAATCACTACAGAGTGGAAACAGGCCATTCAGCCCAACATGTTCACACTGTCCCTCCAAACAGCATCCCACCCAGACCCATTCCCTTACCCCTGCATTTCCCATATCTAACCCACCTAACCTCAACATTCCTGGACACTATGGGCAATTTAGCATAGCCAATTCACCTACCCTGCACATCTTTGGACTGTTGGAGGAAACCCACACAGACACAGGGAGAATGTGCAATCTCCACCCAGACAGTTGCCCGAGGATGGAATTGAACCTGGGTTCCTGGTGCTATGAGGCAGCAATGCTAACCACTGAGCCACCGTGCTGACCAGCCCCATTTACATGATTCACTGGTGTGGAAAGGGTACCAACATCATCAAAGATCCATCGCACCCCAGTAATGATCTCCTACAATCTCTTCCGTCAGACAGAAGATATAGAAGCCTGAACACATGCACAGCAAGTTCAGGAACAGCTTCTTCCTAGCTGTTATTAGATTGATGAATGGACTCTCTAGCCTCAAATAATGCTGATCTTGCTAACCTTGATCTCGCCTACTGCACACCCTATGTAATGTAACCTGTATGCCCCTGTCTAAGTCTTTTTAAAAATGCTTATCTGTACATCCTTGCTTATTATGATCTGCCTGTACTGCTTGTAAACAAAGCTTTTCACTGTACTTTAGTACACGTGACATTAAGTCAATCAGTACAAAACTATGCCAACAGAGAGTGTGGCAAAGCAGCCAAATAATTAAAAAAGGTCTGAGGTCAGGGTTAGTGCAAAGGTATTTGCCACCTTGTGGAAAATTTCAGTCTGCTACCCCCATCCCTCATTAACTTGTGAAAATTAGTTCTGGGTGTTGTTAAATAGAGCCTTTCCTCTCTCCAGTCTCATCTTCTTACTGTTCCACAGCATAACGTTTATCTTGTACTCTGCTTCTGCATCTCTTATGAGATCTCAAATACTTTGAGATTAAACAGGAACTTTCTGATTGATTGAAAGGAGACACTGATATTTCTGATTAACTAGCATCACCCATTCCCCACATATTCTGAAGCAATCACAATGGGAGCTATGACTGAGCCAGTTCTGATTTTGGGTTATCTAGACAACATCTTGAATGCATTACAGCAGTTGAAATATCCATTTATTGGAGAACTTGATGATCACCTACCTCTAATGTGTTAATATTTCAGTCTGCCTGTTTTCTGTTAAAGCTGATTGGCTTTGGGAATTGAACAAATAACCAGGGTGGTAATCTAGGTTTGGGAAACAAACTGTGTAAACCACTTATCCCATGCACACTGCACCTTCTAAAATAGAGTGCAAGAGCTGACTGTAAAAACTGAAATAAAGTAAATAAATGAAGTGATCAATTTCAAAACAATATAACTTTCACTTCTAAAAGAGTAAAAGATGATCAGGTCTATACTTTTGTCAGCAAACATTGAAAAACTTTATTAAAAATAACTATGTGCAAGGGATGGTAAGAGAGGACATCTTCTGGAACCCCACAGACTCTGGTTCCAAATCCATTTGATCTGACATTGCTATGATATATCTCCTTGTGCAACATAAAGAAGCTGTTCATAGAATAAAGGTATATTTAAGTCTTTAGTGCACTCTCCCCTAAGTTTTTATAGTATCCCTTCTAACACCTAACATTTAACCATGAACATTTAGTTGTTTACTCTTACTTTCCCCCACCACAATTTTTTTTCATCTGAGATATTAATCTCGAAAGCCTGGTCAGCTATCTTGAAGGATGTGCAGGATGTATGTGTGGCCTTATCATTGCCTGGGAAGATGAACACAGTGTTGGAGTGGAATGGCAGCATCTCTGCAGACATGAACATTTCCAGAAATCCATCAGAAAGCAGAAATGTATCATCTTTGATAAGTAAATAGAATTCTGAGTGAGGATCCACAATCTCCTAGCTACACTGTGGTCTGCAAGTATGATGGAAAATCAGTGCACTTTGTACTGTTTGTTCTCCATCATTAACAAGGGCTTGATTCTGTATGATAGTCTTCAGAGAAGTGTGATGAAACGTCATTTATTTATAGTGATATAATTTTTTTTAGTTTGAATTGCAAAATACTGGCATACAGGTATTGGTTACTTTTGTGAAGAGGTTTCTTTAAAAAAAAGGCATAAAGTCTTTCCAAAACAGTAACCTAATCCAGTATGTGTCAGAGGGCAGGTGACTGAAACCCCTTATGTGTTAGTGGAAAGATGTTTATACTTTTACGTTTATGAGTGGTAAACACAAAGTCATTAGCTGTGTTTTCAGTTCACAAGAACTTAGAATGAGCAAGTTTTAAAAATACAGAAAGTGCTGAAGAAACTCAACATATCTGGCAGTATCTGTGAAGACAGAAACAGAGTGAATGTCTTGAGTCCAATCTGTCTCTTCTTCGGAATGTTCTCCACTTACTGTTTTTATTTCAGATGAAAGTTTATTTTTAAAGAATTAATTTCAGAAGCAGGTTTTTCCGTTCGATTCAGAAGACACCAGTGTTGAGTTTAGAACCAAGTTTAGTTTCTGTCCTAGGAGGAGGATTCAGGCCAGTTCAGCCAATACGTTGCCTCAGTGTAAACAAATCAGGAGAATTTGGTTAGAAATCTGCAGGTTATCAGAACTTAGAAATTTTAGGCCATTGCATTTATGGTAAAGTTACAGTGGCAGATTTGGAAAGGACTCATTGAATTGTTTCCATAGT
Source organism: Rhincodon typus (assembly GCF_021869965.1). NCBI lineage: Eukaryota > Metazoa > Chordata > Chondrichthyes > Orectolobiformes > Rhincodontidae > Rhincodon > Rhincodon typus. The sequence continues at coordinate 41,697,998 of NC_063348.1, forward strand.
CCAAGGCCAAGAAACTATCAGGGGTCAATAAAATAGAATATAAAGGATTGATATATGGGATGTAATTTTGCTGGACCAGTCTGTAAATGAGTGTGTTGGTAAACATGATAAAATATTGTTTTGTTTCATGTTTTAGATCTTGCTATCTTTGATATATAGATGGCTTGGTTTGTTATTTTATTTCTTTTGGGTAATCAATTTCTGTTCTGTTGTTAAAGGAAATCTGAAGACTCATGTGAATATGCCACAATGTTGTAACCATTGTATTAATGAACTAAAGTAAAAAGCCCTATCAAGCCAGGTTTCATTGTAGAATCTGACTCATCTAGCAGTACAATCAGCTGGGATCTTAATATGTGGGTGAACTCAATGAGAATTTAATAGGCATGTATGCACTTTTAAAGAAATGGGTATAATGAGTCATAGAGATGTACAGCACAGAAACAGACCCTTCGGTCCAACTTGTCCATGCCAACAAGATATCCTAATACTCTCCATAACTCTAGTCCCATTTACCAGCATTTGGCCCATATCGTTCTAAAACATTCCTATTCATATACCCATCCAGAAGCCTTTTAAATGTTGTAATTGTACCAGCCTGCACCTCTTCCTGTGGCAGCTCATTCCATACATGCACGACCCTCTGCATGAAAAAGGTGCCCCTTAGATCCCTTTTAAATCTTTCCCCTCTCACCTTAAACCTATGCCTTCCATTTTTGGACTTTCCCACCCCAGGGAAAAGACCTTGTCTATTTCATCTATCCATGCCCTTAATGATTATATAAACCTCTGTAAAGGCACCTGTCAGCATTTAATGCTCCGGGGCAAAATAGCCCCAGCCTATTCAGCCTCTCCCTATAGCTCAAACCCTCCAAACCTGGCAACATCCTTGTAAATCTTTTCTGAACCCTTTCAAGTTTCATAACATACTTCCTATAGTAGGGACACGAGAACTGCATTCAGTATTCAAAAGTTGTCTAACCAATGTCCTGTACAGCTGCAACATGACCTCTCAACTCCTATACTCAATGCATTGACCAATAAAGCCAAGTGTACCAAACGCCTTCTTCATGAGCCTATCTACCTGCGACTCCACTTTCAAGGAATTATGAACCAGCACTCCAAGGTCTCTTCGATCAGCAATACTCCCCAGGACCTTACTATTAAGTGTGTAAGTCCTGCTCTGATTTGCCTTTCCAAAATGCATCACCTCACATTTACCTAAATTAAACTATGTAGAACCTGGACAAAAAAACGGGAATATTGTAGTGAAGTTTATCGCATGGCTTAGATTTTCAAAATGGTTTCGATCAATGCCAAAACTTTTCTTGGAGTAGACAAAACAGTGAAGTATTTAAAGCTCTGACTAGGCCTGAACAGAGAGATAGCAGATAAACTGACATCTATGAAAAATCAAGATGACTTGAAAATTCAGTCATTGGACACAAATTTCAAAAATTTAAATAAGAGACATTGGGTTAAAAATATGAGGCTATTGTTTAGCTCATCTTCTTTGATAGAAATGCAACACCTTGGATCCTGAACTGAGAGAGTTATAGCAAACAGCGTTCTGAGAAATTGAATGAAAATTAATGTCAATGTGCTTGGACAGAAATCATAGGCCCAATGCTGTTCCTGGCTTAGGTGCACTGGCACCCAGCTGGATCACAGCAGCCCCATCCTTGTGTCCACCATAGAGGGCCTTCAAGAGCCCCTAGTTATTGCACACTGATATACCCCCTATCCCAGGCCCTGCTTGAATGTAATTAATTTAAAGACACAGTACAGTGCTAAGGAAGAACACATGAAATCCAAACTGATGAGGAATTGGTAATAGTCCAACATGTGTTAGTTCTGCCTAAGTATCATAACAAATCCTTACAAGTGACTCATGAAATACCAATGAATATAATAGAAAAGCTATTTATTTATGAAAATATGATGAGATGTGTATAGATTGCCACAATTGTGCCATTTTAATTACAGAAATTATAAAAATAATAATTGAGACAATGTTAAGACAAAGTTCATCTTTTGTTCCTTCTACTGCAATCTGGGTTTATGAAGTGGCTATGGGACATTGCCGCCAAAGCAAGGATTTCCAGATGGACCCACCATGCTGCCGCTACCAAAGCTGACATCAAAGTCACTGTATCACCACCATGGCAAGGAAGGACAGACTGGACCTACCAAGTTGCCACTTCAGTCACCAGAGTCACAAAGCTGCCACATTGCCACCATGGCTATGACAAACGATCTGGAACCACCATGCCACCACTGCTGAAACTGCCACACTGCTGCCAGGAGCAACGAACCAGACCCACCGATGATGAAGACATCGATGAAGGTACGGCCATGACGGACACGAGGAACTGACATCTGGATCCACCACACTGCCATTTCTGCAGCAGGCCCTTGCACCTGCCTTCCTCCACCACAGCCGCAGAAAAGGTGAACTTTTGATACAAAAGAGAAATGAAGAAACAAAACAAAAAAAAAGAAAAATGTGGCTGGCCAGGTGAGTGGCTGCAGAAGTGTATGGTCACTTACGTATTAGGAAAACACAGGCTAACATTTTTGTTGGCCAGGATTGCAAAAAGATGTGTCAAATCTTTCCAGATATGCTGTATGTCAAGTAGTTAGGAAACCCTAACCAGGAGTTAGATCAGAGCCTTTAATCCCAATGCCAGCTCTACAAAAAAATGATTATCAGGGTCTTCGTAGATAGTGTACCTAAACTACTTAAAATCAGGAATGGGAATCAACATTTTATTATGGATATTTGAACAGGATTTCCTGAAGCATTGCCTTTGGTAAAAATTACTGCAAAAAATCATGGTGGAACTGTTATATCAGTTGTCTCCAAGATATAGACCATCCAAAGAAAATGTGAATCTTGATCTAATTGCATGTCATAAATCTTTAAAGAAATAGTGAATAATTGTGAAAAAAATCTATTTAAATTGTCTGCTTGTCATCCACAATCCTGATATGCAATAGAAAGATGGCATCAAGCTATTATTAGAACTTATTGTCAGGAATGGTCTAATGATTGAGATAAATGAATATCTTGTTACTGTTTTGTGGGATGATCTAGGACCAGAGGGAATAATCTCAGAATAAGAGGTCATCTAATTGAGACAGAAATGAGGAAGAATTTCTTTTGAGGGTAATGAACCTGTGGAATTCTTTACCACAAAAGGCAATAGAAGCTGTGTTTTCAAGTATGTTCAATGGTGAGATTTTTTTGTGGGATGCGGGCGTCACTGGTTGACCAGCATTTATTGCCTTTCCCTAGTTGCCTTTGAGGTGGTGGTGGTGGTGGTGAGCTGCCTTCTTGAACTGCTGCAGTCCACCTGCAATGCCATTAGGGAGGGACTTCCAGGATTTTAAACCCAGCAACAGTGAAAATTTTTGATCAGTGAGAGAATCAAGTTTATGGGGAAAAGTTAAGAAAATGGTGATAAGGATTTTCAGATTAGCTATGATCTCATTAGATGGTAGAGAAGAATCAATAAGCCCAATGGCTTATTTCTGCTCCTATGAATTATGATCTGTGTGATTTAGATCATGCCATTCTCAATAATTTGTTTTTAACAACATAAGTTAATTACAAAAATCAGCAGTCTTGTCAATATTTCTCACTGACTAACCACTTAACTAACTGAACAATAAAAACACATAATCAATGAAGCCCGTGTTCTGGAATCTGACTTGTCCAGTATTGGCATCAGATAGGGTCATAATTGAAGTTAAAGGAAAATTTGTGTTTTATCTTTCAAGAATTCATTTTTAAACATAAGACAATCATTCATTATTGGAGCAGAACATCTTCCACAGCTAATACTTTACAGTGATCTTAGAGATGTGAATATTTCCTCTATCCATGTACATCTTGGTTATGTCAATTGTGTGACAACATTGGCTCTCTGTACAGTTTTTTTTGAGAATATCTGCAATCTGTTCTTTTGCATACTCTAAGGCTTTTATGTCTTGTGACTACTGATAACTAGCCTCTCAGGTCAGTGGTGTCTTCGAGATACAGTAGTTAACTTCAATTCTTTAATTTTGATCAATGTAAGCATTGCCATGGGATGCTATCACTCAAAACTCTATAACTTTGGCCTTTAATTATTGATTGAAAATATAACTCTCCTATGTATCCATACCTTGTTGATTAAACTCCTTTGAAATGCAGAGCTGCATTTATGCCACCAAACAATTTCTTGAAACTGAGAATTAGAATAGTCTAATTTTAACTTTAGCATGTATTTACCTCCAGATATTTTTATTAGCTGCTTGCGCCCTTTGGACTCAGTTTGATGAAAGCATGGACCAAGTTTCTATACTTTAGAAGAACTATTTATTATAAATAAGTAGATTCTATCCACAGATAAACAATTATGAGCTCATCAACATATAACGCTGCAAGTTAAAACTTTAATTCCTTTATAAAATCTCCACTTACACACAATGACAGATATCAACAAGCACAAAAAAAACATACATGGGTATTATGGGTGGAGGAAAAGCCTAGGAAAGCAGTTCAATGGTCCTCGAAACAGAGTTTGCTGAGACAATCCTTTTGCTGGTCAGGACTTGCTGCTCTTTGATCTTCGTGTTCCAGGCTTTTGCACTTGCTTGTAGGAGGCACAGGGTGACTTATTCATCCTTATAAATCCTCTGACTTATTGGTTAAAAGCCACCATATACATCAACTGATGAAAAGAAATAAACTGGCTTTCTTCAGGCTCAAGATGCTTTTTTTTCTGCAACAAAATGGGCAGCTCCCATTCCTTTTCAGAGGTCCAATGGCCTCTGACTAAACATTCGCACCCACAAACTGTTCAGCTGAGAGCCAACCACATAGTTGTTGGCAGGCACAAGACATTTGTCATTGACAACTGGTCACCATACCACAAACCAATCAGCAAATAGTTGCTGGCCAAATCTCCCTTTGTACACACCCCCTGACTCCAGCTTGTTTGTAGTAACCATCCTCACTGCTTCAACAAACAGCAGTGTAGACAACACATATAATTACTGCCAGGTAATTTGGTTTAATAAAGTGTAGAGGTGACCTTATAGAGGTTTATACAATAATGAGGGGTATATATGAAGTGAATGGCAGGCATCTTTTCCCTAGATTCAGGATTTTAAAACTAGGGAGCATATGTTTAAAGATGAGAGGAGAGAGATTTTAAAAAGACATGAGGGGCAATTCTTTTACACAGAGAATGGATCATGTGGAATGAACGTTGAGGAAATGGTGGATGCGGGTGCAGTTACAACATTTAAAAGACATTTAAGTAAGTACCTGAATAAGAAATGTTTGGAGAGATATCGGCCAAATACAGGCAGGTGGTACTAGTTTAGTTTGGAATTATGGTCGGCATGGACTGGTTGGACTGAAGGGTCTGTTTCTGTGCTGTATGACATTGTGGCACTTGGGCTGATGATTTCAGCATCCATCAACTTCTAAAACATACATAGAGAAACAGGATATAAAATCAGGTGAGTGATTTGTTATCAACATGTCAAATTTCACATAATCGTATGGATGTTGGAGGGAGCTGTCCTGATTTTCACATGTAACAGTCATCCCCACAGCTCAGTGCAACAAAGTTTCTGAGACCAATCTAATATCAGTGGACTCTTAAATATTCCTCTAGTGAAGTTGGAAATATTTATTGAATATAATGAAGGGCAAGTTAGACAGTTTTTGGAGCTGCAAGGGAGACAAGACTTATGGGGAGGGTGGGCAAATAAGTGGATATTTAGAGCATATCTTATTGAACAGTGGAGCAAGCTTGATGGGCCGAAAGGCCTATTTTTGCTCCTATTCCTTACAATCTTATAAATACTGGCACTTGGGGACAAAATTGCAAAATTTCTTGTACCAGCTGCTTCCACTAAAGAACTGACTTTGCTGCACATATAGCTTTTCTTCCTTGACCTACTGTTGATTAAAGCGGCTGCAGTGTCCAAAAGCACTTTATTCTCGATTTCCTGTTGCTTAACCATCCAAGGAGAAAAGTCTAAAAATGGGCACAAGCCCAGCAGAAAGCCAAACTTCCAGACAAATGTCGCAAAGCACAAAATTTCTGTGTTCTGTAGCCTTCGATTCTGTTCCCCCATTTTCTTATTTTGACAGAGTTGGCTATCAGGATTATGGAAAGTGGAGAGTTGACCCAAAATCAGATTAGCAGGATGTTTCTGAATGGGGGAGTAGGCTCAAAGGGCTGAATGGTCTCCTCCTGTTTCTAAATCTTATATTACCTGTATTAGAAATGAGGTGCACGGAGTAAAATTTAAATAACTAGAAGTGCACAGGTAGAAAGTGATTGCAATCAAAACTCAAAATTAGAAGTCTGCCTGTGAATCTTATATCTCCCTGATCAGACTGCTGATTAAGATAAATGAGGGTTTCAAAAAAGTCTATGTTTAACAATTAAAGATGAAGATTATTATGTGCATGTCATTGAAAAGGCAAATTAACAGCAACAAATCAAGAATTATAGAAGCATAGCTTTGTCTGAATGGATTGTTCCACACAATTATTCCAATATGTGTTTGACAACATCTGGGGCCAATTTTTTTTTAAGAGTACTGGATTTTGTTCCAATGCCAGTTGTAAATTATTTATTCCTGAATCTTTTGTTTTCAACAGGAGGAAGTTGCTCTCAAATTTTTTATTGGATTTATTAGCAAATATTTTGTATTTATGACCTTAAGTTTTGAATTCCCACACAGTGGAAATATTTTCTCCAACATCTATTTTACCAAACTCTCTCATAATTTTAAAGATTTCTATTAGGTTACCTAGCAGCCCTGTTTTTAAAATGTATAAAGATTACATTTTATGTAATTAAAAAGTAACTGTTCTAAATGAATGTAGTCCGATTACTTAGGAAAAAAAATTTGAAAGTTTGGATCATTTTAACCACATAAAAAGATGTGATCATGTAGAATGACAGAATTTTAAAAATCTCAAACCCAAACTATCTTCCAGAGGCGGATTGTTCATTTAAAAATTGTAAGTCTTATACTTGACTCATCTACCATGTTTAACCTTGACTGGCCTGGTCTCCAGCATCAGGAGACCAGGCAACTAAAGGAAGGGAGATATTGCTTTGAGGAAGAATTAAGAGCTGATGAAGAAATAATGAGATTGTGTACATTGTTTCCTGCCAGCTAATGGCACCTACCCCTGATCCAATGACTCTTATCACCCCAGCCCATGATCAGAAGTCCTGAATTCAGATAGTGGATCTTTTTCTCCAAGTAAACCCCTGCAGCCCCTCCAGGAATCAGAAATCAGAAATCACTCCTCGTGCCTCAAAATCTAGATCCCATTCCCCCAAACACAAATGTTTTTCACTGTCTTCTGATGTCCATGTTTTTGAAGCACTTTTGAATTTTCTGAGATGCAAGATGGGAGAAAGAGGCGTAGTGATAACTTTGCTGGATTGGTAAACTGGAGGCCCCGGCTAAGGCTCTGGGGACATGGGGTTGTATCCCACCACAACAGCTCGAAGTTAGTAAAACCTAGGAATGAAAGCTATCTCAGTAATGGTATCATGAATGTATCGATTACCATAAAAAAATCTTCTTCACTATTGCCCTTAGGGAAGGAAATCTTACCTATGTGTCACTCCAGATCAACAGCTACATGGGTGAGTCTTAAATGCCCTCTGCAATGGTGAAGCAAGCCACTCAGTTCAAGGGCAATTAGAGGTGGGAAACAAATGCTGGCCAAATCAGTGACACATCATCCATAAAAATGAAGATACCATCTGCTGCAAAAGCTCTTTGTGAGTACCTATTTTGACTAGAACAATTGTTTCTTTGAGATAGCAAAAACTAGAGATGCTGGAGTCAGAGACAACAATGTGGAGCTGGAGAAACACAGCACACCAGGCAGCATCAGAGGGGCAGGAAAATTGGTGTTTTGGGTCAGGACCCTTCTTCAGAAGAAGGGGAAAGGGAGCTGGGAAGTAAATAGAGTGAGGAGGGTTGGGGCTGGGATAGGTAAGTGGGATGGTGATAGGTGAGTGCAGGTAGGGAGTAGTGGGGATTAGGTTGTAGACATGCTTGCCGAGCAGTGGGTTTGGTTGCAAATATTTCGTCACCCTGCTAGGTAACATCATCAGTCCACCTCTGGTCAAGCATCGGTGTTCTGTCCCACTTGTTATTAATATGCTTCGTTTTGCTGGGTGATTGATATTATTTCCAGTCTTGTTTCTCAGTGGCTTGTACACAGGGTCTAATTCAATGTATTTGTTGATAGAGTTCTGGTTGGAATACCAGGCCTCCAGGAATACCTGGTGTGTCTCTGCTTGGCTTGTGCAATTAGTGATGTGTTGTCCCATTCAACTTCGTGTCCGTTGTTGTCCATGTATACTGAGACAAGTGAGAAATTGGTCATGTCTCTTGGTGGTTAGTTGGTGTTCATGTATCTGTATAGTCAATTTTCTTCCAGTTTGGCCTATGTAGTGTTTCTCACAGTCCTTGCATGGTATTTTTGTACATTACCCCAGTTTTTCCTGTTTTGGGTATGGGATCCTTTACGTTCGTCAGTAGCTATCGTAGGGTGGTAGTTGGTTTGGGTTACTGTGATATCTAGGGGTCTGAGTAGTCTTGTGGTCATCTCTGATATGTCCTTGATGTATGGAAGGATGATAAGTGATTCTGGTTGTGTTGTGTCCTGTCTTGGAGGTAACGGCAGATTGTGCTTTTCAGGTATCCATTTCTTTTGAAATGGTGGGGATTGGTCAGTAGGATGGGTGGGGTGGATAGGTGGGAAGGAAGATGGACAGGTTGTGTCAGGTCATGGAGGTGGGGATAAGAGGGAGGGTTGGACAAGGGATGAGTCCAGGGGTGGGGAGATTTTAAAACTGGTGAATTCCACGTTTAGTACATTGGGCTGTAGGCTCCCGAGGCGGAATATGAGGTGTTGCTCCTCCAGTTTACAGGTGGTGTCACTGTGACACTGGATGAGGCCCAGGATGGACATGTCACCCAGGGAGTGGGAAGGGGAGTTAAAATGGTTGGCGACAGGAAGGTGTTGTAATTTTTCACGTACAGAGGGCAGATGCTCTACAAAATGGTCTCCGAGTCTACGCTTGGTCTCACCGACGTAGAGGAGGTCACATCAGGAGCAGCGGATACAGTAGACCAAGTTGGTGGATATACAGGTGAACCTCTGTCTAATATCTGTTTGTAATTTGACTCAGTGCATGTTACATGAATAGTTTTCAGTTGCTATTTGATGAAGTTGGTTTTAATGGTGACTTAATGAAAGTATTAAAGGTACGATTCAATCCTGAATGAAGGAACAAGCAAACCCCTTGAGTCATTCAGTGAAGTACAGAGAAGTTAATCTTACTGAATGTAAATCATCACAGATTGCTGTGTTCATAGTATTGTTGGAAAACTGTCCTTGACATGAGAAAATCAAAAGGAAACGCAAAGAATAATTATTAGAGCAAGTAACAATTCTATTAAAGGCAATCTATTTAAAATATGTTTCAGTCATACCAAATGTTCTTTGGACAAACTTAAGATGGTAATAAATTCATTTTGGTCTAATCCTATGAAAAATTGTCTTAATTTTTACAGTAGACATTTAGGAGCGTCCATAAGAAAATTTGTAATTTTAAATTTAAATTTAGATAGCAAGGAAAAAAGACAAATCTTCAAAATCATTTCACTGATTGCTGACATTCAAACTACAAATTTGTCCTGACATGCCAATAGAAAGTTTGAAGACTTTGTTATGCAGCAATGCATAACCCAACAAACCTATTGTTTCAACTGATAGTTAATTTTAAAATTGTTACTTTTATATTTGAACTTCTAAATTTGACTAAGAGAATTCTGGCCAATTTCACCTTCTGCAAGACAGTTCCAAAGTCAGCAGTGGCAATGTACACTATATAGCTTTACTGCTAGTATTCCAGTTCACCTTTTTTGGATTGATACAGAAACTTGAAATACAGTTGCAATAAATCTTACATGAAGACCCGATTTAAACATAAGCAATGCTGGTCATGGTATTCTACACTGCTGGCAATTGGAGTCCCTCCAGTTGGATTTAGAACATTGGAATATAACTGAAGTTAAATCTTGTATTTCATAAATATGGATGTTAGCAACTCAATGCTGATTCAGATGTAATTTTGTTTTGCAGCACCTCAGGAACGATGTAGGTGGACTTTGGTATGGAACCCATTGATCATCAAGTTCAGTGATTTAAGTCCAGGCAGTTCCTGGGTTGTGAACGGGTTTCCTTCTGGGTTCCATTGGATTTGCTCACAAGTCAGAGCACAATTAAGTACAATGGAAAGCAGCCATTTGTATGTACAGAAATATTCGTGTGTTGGGTCTTTAAACCATGTCTAGGAACGTGTTCGTAAACATGGCACTTGTAATTCAGATGGTCATAAATTGGGGACACCTGTAGCCACGTCATTGAAATCTTGAGAGTTCAGAAACTAGAACTGATTTTCTGTAGCCTAATGAGCTTTAAAGTGCCAATTACATGTGGGAAGAAGGGGACAAAATGCAAAATGGTTTATGGAGACAGATGAAAACTCTTATCATTGGTGGCATAGCAGTAGATGTGATTCATACAAGACAATTATTTTAAAAAAGGGCTGGAATAGCTCATAAAAAGGTTGAGGAAATCTAAGTCACAAGGTCAACAGAATTACCCTCTGGTTTTTCCACTCAAACATCCTTGGGCCTCAACTGATCAAAAGCTGATGGGACCAGTCATGTAATAGTTATGCCTGCTATATTAGCTAAGAGGCTTGGTATTCTAAAGAAAGTAACTCACCTCCTGGTTCTGGAAAGCAACCTACAAGACGTGCCAGGAACATGACCGAATATTCTCCGCTTACCTATATGAAGGCAGCTGCAACAACACTCAGTGGGCAGTAGACAAAGCAATGTTTGATTCACATTATATCCAGCAGCTTAAATATCTCTTTCCTTCACAACGACCACCATATCATGGTTGCAGTATTTACTGCCAAGTACTTCCCCACTACTTTTGAAACCTGTCCCACCATTAGATAGACAAGATCCACATGGACGTCATCTCCAAATTCTCCTTGAAATAGCACATTACTGTGATATGGACATATGGCTCCATCCTTCACTATTGTTGGGTCAAAATTGTGCATTCCATATCCAACAATAAGAACAACACCTTCACCATCTGGACATCATTAGTTCAAAAAGGTCTACCACGACCTCAAGTGCAACTATTGATGGGTAATATATGTTGGCCTTCCTAGTGATGTCCATATTGCAATAAGGAAGTAAAAGCCCAGCAAGTCCAAAACTTGTTTTTTTGATTTATAAATGGGGAGTTGATCATCTAGTGGTATTATTGTTAGACTATTCATCCAGACATTCAGGTAATGTTCTGGGGATCCAGGTTTAAAATCCACTATGGCAGATGGTGGAATTTAAGTTAAAAATATCTGCAATGAAATGTCTAATGATGACCATGAAACCATTGTCAATCATCAGGAAAAGCCTATTTGGTTCACTAATATCCTTCATGGAAGGAACCTGCCATCCTCACTGACATGAATCGAGACCCAGCAATACGATTGACTCTTGACTGCCTTGAATTGGCCTACCAAGCCACTCTGTTGCATCAAAGTTGTATCAAAGTCTCAACAAAGAAGTGAAACTGAACAGACCTTCTGGCATTGATCTGAGCACCACAAATGATAACAGCAAAAACATCTCTATAGACCCCGCAAAGTCTGCCTCACTAATGTCAGGGTCTAATGCCAAAATTGGGATAGCTGTCTCACAGACTAGTCAAGCAACAGCCTGATACTGTCATACTCAAAGAATCATACTGTTACAAACAACATCCCAGATACCACCATCAGTATCTCTGGATAAGTCCTATCCCACCAGCAGGATCGGCCCAGCAGAAGGGGCAGTGCAGTGGTATACAATCAGGAGGTGGTTGACCTGGAATTCCTTAACATTGACCCCAAACAACATGGAAGTCTCATAGCATGAAGTCAAACATCGGCAAGGAAATCTCCTGATGATCACCATGCACTGTCCTCCCTCAACTGATGAATCAGTGGTTCTCCATGTTGAGCAACACTTGGAGCAAACAGTGTGGCAAGGGCACTGAATATACTCTTGGTGATGAATTTCAGTATCCACCACCAAGAGTGGCTTGGCTGCAGCACTACCGAGCGAGGTGGTTGGAACGTAAAAGACATAGTTGCTAGATAGAGTCTGATTCAAATGGTGAATGGAATCACCAGGAACGAAAAACATTCTTGACATTATCCTCACGAATCTTTCTGCTGCAGGTGTGTCTGTCCATGACAAAATATTGATAAAAGTGACCACGTCATAGTCTGTGTGGAGACGAAGTCCCACCTTTGCACAGTCAAAATCTTTCATCATGTTGTATGGTACTATCACTATGGTCACCATGCCAAATGGAACAAACTTTGAACAGATCTAACAACTCACAACTGGGCACCCGTGAGGCTGTGTGGGCCATCAGCAGCAGCAAAGTCATATTCCGGTACAACCTGCAACCTTATTGCGTAGCATATCTCCCACTCCATCATTGCCATCAATCCAGGGGATCAATCCTGGTTCAATGAAGAGCGCAGGAAGGCATGCCAGGAGCAGCACCAGGCATACCTAAAAATGAGGAGTCAGCCTGGTGAAGCTACTAGACAGGACTACCTACATGCCAAAGAGTATAAAGAACAAATAATCGAGCTTAAGCAGCCACAACCAATGGATCAGATCTAAGCTCTGCAATCCTGCCACATCCAGTTGTGATTGGCAAACGACAATTAAACAAATCACTGGAGGAAGAGGAAGTTCCACAAACAGTCCATCCTCAATAATGGGAGAGCCCAGTACATTAGACAAAAAAAATAAGCAATCACAACAACCTTCAGCTAAAAGTCCCGAGTGGATAATCTATCTTGGCTTCTGCCAGAGGTCCACAGCATCAAGAAAAGGTTGGAGGCACTGGATACTGTAAAGGCTGCGGGACCTGACAACAATCTGGCAATAGTATAGAAAAGTTAAGCACCAGAACCTTCCACACCCCTAGCCAAGCTGTTCAAGAATAAGCTCCACAACATTGGCATCTCCTTGACAATATGGAAGATTGCCCAGGCATGTCCTGTACACAAAAAGTAGGACAAACCCAACTCATCATGCCACCAGTCTAGTCTGAATCATCAGTAAAATGATGGAAATACTCACCAACAGTGCTATCAAGCAGCACTTGCTCAGCAATAACCTGCTCACTGATGTCCAGTTTGGTTTCTGCCAAAGCCATTCAGTTCCTAATCTCATTACAGCCTTGGTTTAAACATGGACAAAAGAGCTGAATTCCAGAGGTGAGGTGAGAGTAACAGCCCTTCACATCAAGGCCACACTTGACTGAGTGTAGCATGTTATGGACCAGACCAAACCCCCAAAGTATTGTAAGGATATAGCCTAGACCCTAACGGTTATATTTATTTAAAGGCAAGTGTAATGTGCTGTGATTCGATTGGTCCATTGCTAGGTTTTTATCAAAACATACTTTATTCTTACAACACAGTTAAAATATAAGAAAGAAAGAATTGGCATAACCTTCACTCTATTGAAATACTTAACAAGATAATGTATAATTTAACCACTAATCATCAACTGTTCCAATATAGGTAACATCCCGCATATACACCCTTTGGCAAGATTGCAATTCAGCAAAACAGTTCTGTCATGTGCTGCCTCTCTCCAATCCAGAAGAAATAATCTGCCCCTTTGGATTTTTAAGAAGAAGCCTCTCATCTAAGAATTCACTCTAGCAGCTTGGAACTCAAACTTTTAGCTCAGCAGCTAGCAGAAACCATCTCACTAACTGAAAGCAAAATTAAAAACCTTTCTGGATTTGTGTGAATCCTGAACCTGTCCACTCATGTTTCTTTTCATTTTAAGAAAAAGCACCAAGGGAGAGTTCGCTGCCCGTCTGAAGCAGACAATTCGGCAGCATTGTTGCAACATCTCTCCGGAAGCAAAGCATCACAGAACGTATCTCTATTAAAGGCAGGGTACCATCACAAGCATCAAGGAGCTCTAGACAAACTGGAGGCAATGGGAATCGAGGAAAAACTCTGATGGCTGGAGTCATACTTGACACGTAGAAGGATGATTGTGGTTTTTGGAGGTCAGTCATCTCAGTTCTCGGATATCTCTGCAGGAGTTCTTTCAAATAGTGTCCGAGACGAAACCATCTTCAGCTACATCATCAATGGTTTCCCTCCATCATAAGCTCAGTAGTAGGGATGTTCAGCAATATTTGCAGAATGTTTAGCACCATTCATGACTCTAGGTATTGAAGTAGTCCATATCTAAATGTAACAAGACCTGGATAATATCCAGGCTTAGCTGGAAAGTGGTATGTAACATTTGACTTTCACAAATGCTAGGCAATGACCATCTCCAATAAGAGACAATCTAATCATTGCCCCTTGAGATTCAGTGGTTTCACCATTACTGAATCCCCCACTGTAACCCTGGGGGTTACAATTGATAAACTGAACTGGACTCGCCATATAAATATAGGGGCCACAACAGCAGGCCAGAGACTAGGAATACTGCAGTGGGTAACTCACTTCTTTATTATCGATGCTGTCCACCATCTTCAAGGCACAAGTTAGGAGTGTGATAGAATACTCCCCAGTTGACTGGATGAGTACACTCAAGAAGCTTAAGACCATCCAGGACAAAGCAGCCTGCTTGATTGGTATCATATTCACAAACATTTAATCACTTCACCAGCAATGCTCGGTTAACAGCAATGTGCACTTTCTACAAGATGTACTGCAGAAAGTCATCATGTCTTTTTAGACAGCACCTTCCAAACTCCACTTTCATCCAGGACAAGGGCAGCAGATGCATGGGAATACCACTATCTGCAAGTTCTTCTCCAAGCCACTCAACATCCTGTCTTGGAAATATGTCACCTTTCTTCAGTATTGCAGGGTCTAAATTGTGGAAATTCCTCCCCAACAGCATTGTGGGTGTACAACCAGCACAAGGACTGCAGCAGTTCATGAAGGCAGCTCATCTCACTGTCTTAAATGTAACTAAAGCAATAAATGTTAGCCCAACCAGCAAAGCCCATGACCCATGAGTGAATTAAAAAATGCTTTGACATTGAGACATCAACTTCTTACTGCTACAATTTTTCTAGTTAATGAGTGGAACTTTGCACATGTTGTCCAAATAGTAATTAAACTTGTGGCAAAGTCTGACAATTTTGGTTTTGTTGAAACTATAATGCCATTAGAAGAATCAGTCAATATTAACACTAACTCTAGGAATTTTTGCTGGTTGGAGAGAAAACCATAGGCTCCAAGCACACAATTGCATTTTGGTTCTTTGCCAGTTATCATTTTGGTATTTTAAGTTACAATTAATTTGTATAGATTTTAACAATCAATGGGATAAATAAACAAAGGCAGAACTGCCTCTGACCAGTGTGATAAGTAGTAAATTGATTGTAAAACATAATCAGCTGAGTACTTTATTTCTAAGGCCTTTAAGGTTCTGAATTCCAAGTTTGCCTGCGGTGTTATATCAGATAACATCATATATTTATTACATTAAGTATTTTATGTCATACAATTATTCATTATGGCTGTGAAATTAAGCATGGTTATGTGAGAAGCCATACACAAGAAGCTATTACATTCAACAGATTTGAAGTCTTGACGGAAAGTGGGTCAATGAAAGAAACAGTTTTACAATACTGAGCGTTTTTAAGCCAAGATCAAAATTCAGAGTTGTTAGCCATTTCCATGCATCTACGGATGAATTCCAAGATACCAAACCAAGTTTTATTTGTCCCACTCTTCACAATCCCTGAACTAATCGTAAAAAAAGGTATGGAATCTTTAATTACACACAAAATATTGTCTAATTATCTATTTTAAAGATCAACACATAAAATACTCAGTTCAATGCTAAATTTAAACTGAAGATACTGAAATCTCAAAGATATCACATCAGCCTCATTTAAATTATGATTTGTTTAATGAATAATTGAATTAAAATATAACTGACTGTGGCATTAAAATTTCTAAATGGGCTACTTCTAACCACCGACACAAGTATAACATGATAATAAAACTATGAATGCTGAAGATCTGAAACAAAAACAGAAATTACTAGAGAAACTCAGCAGGTCTGTAGCATCTGGGGAGAGAAAGCAGAGTTAACATTGAGTCCAGTGACCCTTTTCCTTATCTCAATAAAATGATAAATTGCTTGTGCAAACCATTGAGCATAGTAAATAAATCTCAATTAAGGGGTTATTTCATGAGCACAGAGTTTAATTTCAATGAATAATATTGTGGGAACACTAGGTTTTGAAACAATGACATAAATTAATCCACAAGCGCTGTTGGTGTTTTCGGTACCTTTTGATGATACAGGGTATTTCAGGAAGGAAGAAGTGTTGTGATATCCTATGAATGAAAGGGTATGGTGTACAGCTGGGTTTCTAACAAGGTGACAGGTAGGTGTATTTTGTTCTGTGTCTCTTTTGATCAGGAATTTAAATCAGGAGTCGAGAGGACAGCTGAAGAGCACAGGAAGGAATTCAATTTGAAAACACCTAACTTCCAATTATTAACTGAAGTAGACCAGAGATGGCTGGACAGATGGATGCGTTGCAGATGTAATGTATGGGAGCTGGAGGATGCTGGTTCAACCCTTGGTAACCACATGTGCATCACGAACTGGCTGCTCAATAAACTTCAGCTCAGAGTTGATGAGCTGGTGTCCAAGCTTCAGACACTGACACATCAGAGAAGGGAGAGGACACTGTTTTAGGAGACATTCATACGCCTTAGATTAACTGCATCAAAATTTGGTCTGTGGTCAGGGAGAGGAGGGTGTGACTGCATGGGAGGAGTCTTAGCTAGTGCCCTTGTCAAATAAGTATAAGGATCTTGCTCCTTGTGCAGATTAGGATACAGACTGCAGTGAGGATGAGTGAGCTGTCCAAAGCATATGGCATTTAGCGTCAATGAGTGGCTGGGGTGGGGAGAAAAGAAATATAGTAGTGATAGGGGATAGCATAGTTAAAGGAACATATACTGTTCTCTACAGCAAAGACAAAGTCCCAAAGGTTGTACTATCTTCATGGTGCCAAGGTTCTGGGCTGCACACCAACTTGGAGTGGGAAGGGAAGGATCCAACTGTGCAGGTACATGTAGGTACCAACTAAATAGGTAGGAAATAGGAACAGGAGTCGGCCATTCAGTCCCTCAAGCCTATTCTGCCATTCTACGAGATCATGGATGAACTGTGGTCAAACTCCATACACCTGTCTTTGGCCCATATCTCTTAATATCTTTGCTTAACTAGGGAAGGTACCATGGAAATTCAGAATCTCATGTTTACTAGACAGGTGATTTAACCCACTAGACCACTATGCCACAAGGTGAGCAAAGAGGTTCTGTTGAGGGATTACAATGCAGCTTGGGGCTAAACTAAAAAGAACCACAAAAGTTGATAATCTCAGGATTACTCCATGACACACATGCCAAGGTCTAGGATAAATAAGATTATAGAGAGGTAACTGCATAGCTCAAAGATTGGTTTGAGGGAAGTGGGTTCCAATTCATGGGACACTGGCACAAGTATTAGGGAAAAACAGAGCTCTTCTGTTGGGACAAGTTTAATTTGAACCATGCTGGGACCAGTATCCTGTTGAATTGTAGAACTAGTGTTGTAGATAGGGCTTTAAACTAATTAATGTGTAGGGAAGATGGGAAGAGTTAGAAGGGAAGTTTGAAAAAGAAACAAATGATCAGAGATGAACGATAGTCAAGCTATTACTGGAAGGGGCAGAAAATATGAGCAGAAGAGTGCGCAGAAATTAGAATAAGTAACAATAGTAAAACGTCAAAGCTTAGGACTCTAGTTAGATGCAGAGTGACCAGGGCTGGGAACTCAATATTCAAAAGTATTCAAGTGCAGAAAAATTGGCTAGAACAAAACAGAAGTGGGGTAGCATCGTTAACTATTTTTTTCCTACTCAACCTGTTCAAAGATGTTATTACACACCTCTGGAGCAGGTGGAACTTGAACCTGGGCCACCTGGTCCAGGGTAGGGACATTACCATTGCGTCACAAGAGGGCACCTTGCTAATAAAAGAAGGTATCGGTGCAGTGGTGAATACTAGTACGGGTGCAATTGATCATGATGTGGAATCAGTTTGGATAGAAATTAGGAATGGCAAAGGAAAAAATCATGGGTGGGTTTTGTCCACAGGCTTGTGAAGAGTTGCCACACATAGTACAAAGTATAAATTAGGAAATAATGGAGACATGTAAGAAGGGTGCTACAACTGTCATGGGTGATTTTGATCTGCATACCAACTGGAAAGATCAGATGTACAAGCGTAATACAGACAATGAAACTGTAGAGTACATCAGACTTTTTTTTACAGCATTACTCTGCACTGCCTACTTGGGAACAGGCTATTTTATATTTGCTTCTGTGTAAGTTTTTTATTTAATACATTTTTCCAAATCAACCTGTTCAGAGATGTTATTGCACACCTCTGGAACAGGTGGGACTTGTACCCGGGTCTCTCATTTCAGGGTTAGGGGCATTAACATGTAATTAAGTTGGATTAATAAGAGATCTCATGGTTAAGTATCCTCCAAGGGAAAAAAATTACAATATGGCAGCATTTCAAATTCAGTTTGAGGGAAAGCAACTAGGGTCTCAAACTAGTAGTCTCAACTTCATTAAGGGCAATTACAAAGGTATGAAGGAAAGGTTGTCTAAAACAGGCTGGGAAAATAGACTAAGGTGAAGTGGAGTCATCACTGGCGGTCCCTTGCAGACAAGGGCAACTCTCTTCCACTCTCAGGGTGAGTCCACAGGTGGCTGTACAGATCGGCGCGGCTTCTGCAGATTCTGTTACACTTGGTGCAGAAGGTGATGATAGGAAAGGTTGGGTAGGGCATTTGTGTGGCAGTGTGCTCCTTTAGCTGTTTTTGCCTGGCTTCCATTTTTTCCCCAACGACAAGCCTTGAGGTATTCAATGCCTTCCCAGATGCTACTCCTCTACTTTTGAGGGTCTTGGGCCAGTGATACCCAGGTGTCTGTGAGAACGCCGCACTTCACCAGTGAGGCCTTGAGGGTATCACAGAAGCACTTCCTCTGTCCACCTGGGGTTCTTGCTTTGGAGCTGGGAGTAGAGCACATGCTTGGGCAAATCTCATGTCAGTCATATGGAAAATGTGCCCAGCCCATTGCAGCTGATCAAGGGTGGTCAGTGCCTGAAGGCTCGGGATACTGGCCCTGTCGAGGACACTGGTGTTGGATCATCTTTCCTCCCAGCGGTTTTGCAGAATCTTGCGCAGGCAGTGTTAGTGGTACTACTCCAGTGCCTTGAGATGTCTATTGTAGACAGTCTCAGAGCCATGTAGGAGGCCGGGAACCACCACAGCTCTGTAAACCATGATCTTGGTGTCAAATTTGAGGTTGCACATATGCAAGCATCATCTGTGTACTGCAGCTCGATGACACTGGTTGGGATGGCTTTGGTTTAGGCTTAAAGACAGTGGAGGGTGAATAATTTCCCGCTTTTTTTTTTTTTAAAAGTCAGCTTCCCTCCAGTGGGGAGTTTATCAGCGATGAGGTGAAGCATTGCAGAAAGGTAGATCGAGAACAATGTTGGGGCAATGATGCAACCCTACTTGACACTGGTCTGAACAGGGAATGGGTCAGTGGTGGAGCCATTTGTCATTACCATGACTTCCATGTCGTTGTGGAGCAGGTGAATGATGGTGACAAAATACACGGTGTGACCAATGTGGAAAAGAAGGCTCAATAATGCTTCCCAATTGACGATATCAAAGATCTTTGTGATGTTAAAGGAGGCCATGTACAGAGGTAGGTTCTTTTCTCTGTATTTCCCCTGAGGGCTGTTGGGATCCTGTGACTTGGTGTCACCAAGAGTCACTAGGTTGTGGAGTGGAGATGGTTGTATGAGGCTATTGTCTGTGCTGATGCATGGCTATATTTATGTTGATCCTGGCTCGGATCAGGTGATGGTTGGATTCAGAACTCATTGGATTCTGTGAGGGTTCTAGTGGATTGATAAACAGCTAATGTAGTGCCTGTTCAAGAACGGAAGGAGATGAAAAGCAGAAAACTACAGACCAGGTAGCCTAACATCTTTCATTGGGAAAATGCTAGAATGCATTATTGAGGAAGAACTAGCATAGCATTTTGAAAAGCTTAAGCAATTAGAATCTTCTGTCATGGAGAAATCATTTTAGATAAACTTGCCACAGTTCTTTGAGAATAATGACAAGCAGAGTTGATAAAGGGGTATCAGTAGATGTAGTGTATTTGGATTTCCAGAAGACATTTGATAAGGGTACCCCATAAAAATTGGATACAAGATGCAAGATACAAAAGGTGTTTGAAAGAATTGATAAGACCTCATGGCATGGGGGTAATGTATTAGCATAGATTGGGGATTAGTGAAGGTAGCTAAGTACCCAAGGACAGATGGGATCTATCTCAGGATGCTGAAGGGGGCAAGGGAGGAGACTGCTGGGGCCTTGACAGAAATCTTTGTATCTTCTTTGCCGCAGGTGAGGTCGCAAAAGACTAAATGACAGTCAACTTCGCTCCTTTATTTAAAGAGGGCATTAGGGATAATGGAGGAAATTATTGGCTGGTGAGCCTTACATCAGTGATAGGGAAATTACTGGAGAAGATTCTTAGAGACAGGATATACTGACAGTTGGAGAAGAATGGACTTACTATGGATAGTTGGTATGGCTTTATGTAGGGGAGGTCTTGTCTCATAAACTTGATTAAGTTTTTTGAGGACGTGACAAAGATGATTGAGAGTAGGGCAGTAGATGTTGTCTATGTGGGCTTTACTAAAGCATTTGACAAGTTCCTTCATAATAGGCTGGTCCAGAAGATTGCATTACAAAAAATCCAATGTGGGTTGGCAAGTTGGATGCAAAATTGGCTTGGTCATAGAAGAGACAGTAGTTGTGGAGGGGTGTTTTTCTGACTGGAGGTCTGTTGCCTGTAGTATTGTGCAAGGATCAGTGCTGGGAGTTTTTTCATTTGTAATATATATTACCGATATGGTCGAAAATGAAGTGGTCTATTTAGTAAGGTTGCAATCGACACGAAAGTTGGTCAAGTTACCAAAAGTGAGGAAGATTATCAATAGGATACAGCAGGATATAGATCAGTTGTAAAGTCGGGCAGAAAAATGGCAATCCAGGCAAGTGTAAAGTGATGTATTTTTGGGAGGTCAAAATCAAGAGATAGGCATACAGAAGAAGTTCCCTAAAAATGGCAACAATAGTGCATAAGATGGTAAAGAAGGCATATGGCATGCTTGCCTTCATCAATTAGGTGTTGAGTATAACAGTTGGCAAGTCATACTGCAACTGTATATAACTTTAGTTATGCCACATTTGGCGTATTATGTGCAGTTCTGTCACTGCACTATAGGGAAAATGTGGAGGATTTGGTGAAGGTGCAAAAGAGGTTTTTACCAGGATGTTGCCTGGATTAGAGCGTATCAGGTATAAGGAGAGGTTGGACAAACCTGGATTGTTTTCACTAGTATTGGAGGCTGAGGTAGAAGTATCTCAGATTATGAGAGGATATGTTGAATAGTCAGAGTCTTTATCCCAAGGTGAAAATGTCAAATGCTAGGGGGCATAGTTTAAGGTGAGAGAGGAAAATTTTAAAGGAGGTATGCGAGGAAGGTTTTTTTTTTAAAAAAACACAGAGGATGACAGGTACCTGGAATGTGCTGTCAAAGGAGGTAGTAGAAGCAGATACATTAGCAAAATTTAAGAGGCATTTAGACAGACTCATGAATAGGCAGGGAATAGAGGGATACAGACCATGTGCGAGCTGATGGGATTAGTTTAGAATGATCGTTAAGATCGTCACAGACATGGTGGGGCGAAAGGTCTGTTCCTGTGCTGTATTGTTCCATGTTCTATGATGAATTGGACCAGTCATATAAATACTGTGGCTATAACAGCAAGTCAGAAACTTGGAAATCTGCAGCAAAAGAAACACTTCCTGACTCCTCAATGCCTGTCTGCCATCTACCAGGCATGGGTCAGGAGTATGATAAATACTCTCTACTTGTCTGCACGCATGTAGCTTTCACAACAATAAAGAAGTTTTACACCATAAAGCACCCCAGTTGTTTAGCACCCAACGTCTTCAAAATTCAATTCCTCCACCACCAATGCACAATGACAGGATCATAGATATCATAGAATCCCTGCAGTATGGAAACAGGCCATTTGGCCCAACAAGTTCACATCGCCCCTCTGAAGAGCATCCCACCCAGACCCATTCCCTACCCTTGATTTCCCATGTCTAACCCACCTAACCTAAACATCCCTGGGTACTTTGGGCAATTTAGCATGGCCAATCCACCTAGCCTGCACATCTTTGGGCAGTGGTAGGAAACCAGAGCACCCCGAGGAAACCCACACAGACACAGGGAGAATGTGCAAACTCCACACAGTCACCCGAGGCTGGAATTGAACCCAGGTCCCTGGCAGTATGAGGCAGCAGTGCTAACCACTGAGCCACCGTGCCGCCCGGCACAGTAGTGTGTACCGTATACAAGATGCACTGTGATAACTCACCAAGGCAGCCTTAGACAACACCTTTCAAACCCACTGAACCTCTTCCACTAGAAGGGAGAAGGCTGCAGATATATAGGAACAGCATCACCTGCAAGTTCTCCTCCAAACCCCATACCATCCTGAATTGGAACTATATCACCAAACCTTCATTTGTTCCTCGGTCAACATCCTGGAACTGCCTCCCTTAAGAAACTACATGCACTGTAGTCATTCAAGAAGGCAGCTCACTACCATTCACTCAAAGGCAATTTGAGTGTATTAAATTCTGTCCTAGCCAGCCTATGAAATAATAAACAAAAACATTTTACGAATGATTCAAACACCCTTTCAGGCAATGTATTCCAAACTTGAACAACTCATTGCATTATTTTTTCCCAGTAAGCTGCCTCTGATTCTTTGCAAATTACCATAAATCTGTGCCCTCAAGTTACAGAACCTTCTGCAAGTGGAAATAGTTTATTCTTATTTACATAATTCAAATCCTTGAAGATTTTGAATGCTTCAATCAAATCTTGCTCTAACCTACTCTGCTTTAAACAGAACACCAGTTTGTCTTGTCAAACCATTAGTGGTAAATCTCCTTGCACAATCTCCAAAGTATTGGTTTCCTTCCGAAAATGTTGTGCACAAAATTGGCCACAATATCCTAGTTTGGAGCCTAATAGTATTTTAGCACAGTTTCCCTGCTTCTGTGCACACTGCCTCTATTTCTGAAGCTAAGGATTCCATAGACTTTAATAACTTTCTCGTGTTATCCTCATATCTTTGATTACTTGTGTTTTTTTATATTCATTCGTGGGTCATGGGTGTCGCTGGCTGGCCAACATTTATTGCCCATCCCAAGTTGCCTTTGAGAAGGTGGTGGTAAGCTACCTTCTTCAACTGCTATAGGTAGACTCAAAATGCCCTTAGGGAAGGAATTCCAGGATTTTGACCCAGCAGAAAGAAGAAACTGCATTTCCAAGTCAGGATAGTGAATGGCTTGGAGGCAAACTTGCAGTATATAACCAGGCTTCTCTTCCTGAACCTACTTTAAAAATTGCCAAAATGAATTACTTCACACTCCTGCAACAAATTTCATTTGCCAAATGTCTTGCCTATTTCACCAAACTGCCTCGGACACCCTGAAGTCTATAACTATCTTGTTTGCTAATGTACCGATTCTTATCATCTGCAAATTTCGAAGTTAGGCCTACAACGCAAACTTCAAGTCATTAATATAGATTTAAAATAGCTGTGGTCCTTTTATTGACCCCTAAGCAGTACCACTGTACACTTAACTAAAATAAAGAACTGTGGATGCTGGTGATCTGAAACTAAAACAGCAGTGCTGGAGAAACTCAGCAAGTCTAGTAGAATCTTTGGGGAGAAAAATAGAGTTAATGTTGAGTCCAGTGACCCTTCATCAGAACTGAAAGCATTTGGCAAATTTATGCTGATGACAGGTAGTGGGGGAAAGGAGTGACTCAAATAGATGGAGATTGTACCCAGAGAAAGGTAACAAAAAGAAGCAAAGGGATTGCTGATGATAGGTTGTGGGAGAAGTAAATGTTGAATGGGCGCTAATAGGAAGTGTGAACAGTTGAAAATAGGTTGGCTGTGCTGGGAAAATAGAACTTGCAGGTATTGGGGTGGGTAACAAATATGGAGGAAGGTGTTCACACTCAATTGTTAAGTTCAATGCTGAATTTTGAGGGCTGTAAGGTACCTAGTTGGAAGATAAGATGGAGTCCCTTCAGCTTGCATTGAGCTTTACTGGAGTACTGCAGCACTGCAGCAGACCTGAGACAGAAATATTGGCATGGGAACACAGTGGTGTGTTGAAGTGACAGGCAATTGGAAGTTCTGAGGAAGGTTAACTCCGATTTTTTTCTTCACAGATGCTGCCAGATCTGCTGAGCTTTTCCAGCAACTTCTGTTTTTGTTCTTGAATTGGAAGCGCAGGGTCATTTTTACAGATAGAGTAAAGGTGTTTGGCAAAGTGGTCACACATTTTGCATTTTTTCTCCCCAGTGCAGAGACCACATTGTGAGCAGCAAATACAGGTAGACTAGATTGAATGAAGTGCGGGTAAATCACTGCTTCACCTGGAAGGCCAATGTACACTTCTCTGTGCTTAAAGTCAGCAATTCACCACTACAGTGTGTTCTGTGGCCAATCCTGCATCTGGACTTCTATTGCTCCTATAATCCAATTGACTTTTATTTGGAGAACAAGTTTATGATTTGTTATAAACTTGTGCTTTATTAAATGCCTTTTGAAGGTCGATATACAAATCAATCATATCACACTCAACAACCTTCTCCATTACTTCATAAATGAACCCACACAATTTCTGTAAAATCTCAGCAGGTCTGGCAGCATCTGTGGAGAGAAATTAGAGTTAACGTTTCAGGTCCAGTGACTCTTCAGAACTTCATTTTGGCATAGATGCTGCCAGATCTGCTGAGAGGTTACAGAAATGTTGTTTTTGTTTCAGATGTCCAGCATCCGCAATTCTTTTGGTTTCAAGTTTGATTAGCTTAAGTGGGTTCTGTAATGAAGTAATGGAGAGGGTTGTTGAGTGTGGTGTAGTTAATGTATTGCACAGTACAGTACTGCAGTGTAGTGTATTTAGTGTACTGCAGGTCTGGCAGCATCTATGTGGAACCAAGGTTCTGAAAAACGAGTCACTAGACCTGAAACATTAACTCTAATTTCACTCCACAGATGCTGCCAGACTGATGAGATTTTTCAGCAGTTTGTGTTTTCGTTGCATCAAACTTTATTTGCCTTTTAAGAAAATTATTTTGGCTTTAATTTATTAACAATTCATTTCACAAGACTGTCCCAGATTGTTGTCTCTGAAAGTTTCCCCAACTATACTAGCTATTAGTATTTTTAAAGGAAATAACATTTGCAATCTTCCACGTACATACATAGTACTGTTAGGAAGTTTCAGCATTTTGACTTCTTTTTAAACTTTGAATATTGCCAACTATTACATACTTCCTCTATGTTTTTATCATATTTAGTTTCCCTACTGCCTCATTTACTGCAGCAGATTGGCCGTGTCCAATCTTGGGTGAATGCTGATGCAAATGACTCATTCAGTACCTCAGCATCCAGAAAGCATTCCTTTTCCCTGTCCTTCCTTTAACTAATCTTTTATCACTTGTATGTTTTTTTGTAAACATACTAGAGATAAAAAGTTCTCATTTTAAAGAAAGACACACTTGAATTTAGGTACCAATTTTCATGTCCAAAGTTAATCGCAATGTGTTTTCGAGCCAAAGATGGAGCAAAGAAACAGACCCTTTGGTCCAACTCGTCTATGCTGACCAGGTTTCCCAAACTAAACTAGTCCCATTTGCCTGCGTTTGGCCCATATCCCTCTAAACCTTTCCTATTCACGTACCTATCCAAATATCTTTTAAATGTTGTAACCTTAGAAATTTAGTCACTAACCTAACCAGTCTGTACCCCAGCAAATCCCACAAACATTATTGAGACAACAAGGTGCAGAGCTGGATGAACACAGCAGGCAAAGCAGCATCGCAGGAGCAGGAAGGCTGACGTTTCAGAATTCTGATGAAGGGTCTAGGCCCGAAACGTCAGCCTTCCTGCTCCTGTGATCATCCAGCTCTGCACCTTGTTGTCTCAGATTCTCCAGCATCTGCAATTCCTACTATCTCTCCCACAAACATTATTATTGTTATTAACTAATGTTAATTTTGAGGTATAAATAAGAAAATAAATTGTACAGATCAACATGCATAAAAGTCCCTTGCTCTTCAAAATCGTGTCTTTTTAGTCCACTGCACAGAGCAAACTCAGTTTAAGATCTCAGTTCCTACTATCTCCAAACTCAGTTTAAGGTCTTGTCGAAAACACGCACCTTCGATAGTGCGGCACTCACTACAGCATTAGAAGTGTCAGCTGTGCGAAAATGGTTTTTGTTTTGTACAATCAAGCATTAGAAAACCTGTGTGTTGCGGAATTAGGAAATCAAACACTAGCAAGTCCAACTAAAATCTGGTACTAGGCGCTGAAGCCGTAGCAATCTCAACCATTGTGTTTTTCAGCTATCCTGCATGAGCAAAACAACTCAGATACAATGGGCCTGGACATTCTAACAATAGCCAGCCATTACTCTTGTCCCCTCCCCGATTCCTTACGTTTTAGCGGTTTCCTTTCCGCCAGCTTTGGAGTAGAAGGAGGTGCATCCTGGGAGAAAACTAAACGTTCTGGAGAAGGGAGAGAGGAAAAAAAATCAGAAAGTCAGGTTGCCTGGATATCCAGACCTTCGCCACTTCTCACTGCCGGATTTTTTAGTGCATCCATCGGCCTGCCGCTCGCCCTCACACAGCACAGCACTGCAGCGAGAGGCCCGCAACTCTCAACGGCCGCCCCACTAGCGCGAGCACCTCAACTCCCAACGGCCGCCCCGCTGGCGCGAGGCATGTGACGACCAACCCAGCCCCCACGAGCGCGGCGCACTCGGGGTAAAAAAAAACCATGGACAGGAATTACCCGGCCCCCAACTTCAGCGACCCGCTGGCGCCCGGCGGACAAACGTGGCCGTACGAGCGGGCGGGCAGTGGCGTCAAGTCCAGGTAAGAAGGCGCCCGGAGACTAGGGCTGAACGTGCGCCCCCCTGTGTGTATATGTGTGAGAGAGGAAAAGAGAAATCGGGGGCTTTGAGGCCTAATGTTGTTAGCCTGGGGTCGGTGGAGAAAGCATACAACTTCTCGGTGTCCGCTGGAGAGACCGCCTTATTGTATAAGGAAAGTCCGAGGCTATCGGCCGCTGCATTTGGCTGTGCTTCGCCCTGCTTTAATCACTTCTTAAAAATACCTACTTTCTGTGGCTGTTTCACCTCTCCGTTCTTCATCGGCCAGATTTATGTTTTTTTTTCCTTTGCAGTTTACTAAATGCTGTAACATGTGCAAGAGGAGGTGGAGGTGGTGGGATTGTGGTGGCGGGGGTGTAGGTAGTGGTGGTGCGTTGAAAAATTGGCCTCCGATCCTGGAATCCCTGTCGACAGAATCTTTTATAAAGTAGTTCTTCCTTGTATTTAAAATAAAAAGCACGATCGAAGTTGAAAACGAATTAGTTGTTGATTAAAAAATTGGCACCAAGTTTGGTTTGGATTCAGTGTTTAGTATGTAAGTTCTTTTTTGTTTTTAAAACTATGTTTGTAAGAGTAGGCGTGGTCTGGAAGAGCTTAATGAGCTGCTCTGCCGGGCGTGAGTTCCCATCAAGTGCTTCAAACTATCAAACGGCAACAACAAAATAAAAATCACGAGCACCATTCGAATATAATAAGGTTTGCATGTTTAACTTTGCTCTTGAGGCAAACTGTATGTAAAGTTGACAGATTACCTCGTAAAATATATGTAGGATTTCCACAATCTTAATTGATTACTTCCCAAGGTGTGTGGTTTTAATTACGTTCTGCTACTCTTTTAAGGTAGGAGGCTTAAAAGCTGCTTCAACAGTTTGTTCCATTTTATGAATAAAAGAAGTTGAATTGCCACGTTGGGAGTAAAATAAATGGGTTCCAAGCTTTCAGTATAAACAGGGACTCGATAGTAAAGAAGAAACATGTGTTTCTTTTGCACCTTTCACAACTTAAGCCCAAAAGCGCCTAACCACTATTGAAGTATTTTGATGTGTAGTCATTTATTGTAATTAGGAAAACATAAAAAGGTCTCACACACAGTAATGTGGCAAACTGATCAAGTGATTTGTTTGATATTT
Source organism: Rhincodon typus (assembly GCF_021869965.1). NCBI lineage: Eukaryota > Metazoa > Chordata > Chondrichthyes > Orectolobiformes > Rhincodontidae > Rhincodon > Rhincodon typus. The sequence continues at coordinate 41,726,483 of NC_063348.1, forward strand.
GTTGAAGGCTAAACATTGGCTATTACAATGGGGAGATCTCCTAATCTCTTCCTCAAAATAAGTGATCTTTTAACCATCCAATTAGAGCTGTATAGCATGGAAACAGACCCTTGGGTCCAACTCATCCATGCTGACCAGATATCCTAAATTAATCTAGTCATTTGGCACATATCCCTCTAACCCCTTCTTATTCATATACCCATTCAGGTGCCTTTTAAATGTTGTAATTGTAGCACCCTCCAGCAGCTCATTCTATACATGCACCATGTTCAGTGTGAAAAAGTTGCCCCTTATGTCCCTTTTAAATCTTTCCCCTCTCACCTTAAACCTATGCCCTCTATTTTTGGACTCCCCACCCTGAGGAAAAGACCTTGGCTAATCACCCTATCCATGCCTCATGATTTTATAAACTTCTATAAGGTCACCCCACAGCCTCCGAAGCTCCAGGGAAAATAGTCCCAGCCTATTCAGCCTCTCCCTGTTGCTCAAGTCTTTGAACCCTAGCAAGAGACCAGAATTGTACACAGTATTCCAAAAGTGACCTAACCAATGTCCTGTACAGCCTCCACATGACCTCCCAACTCCTATACTCAATGCACTGACCAATAAAGGCAAGCATACCAAATGCCTTCTTCACCATCCTGATTACCTGAGACACTACATTCAAGGAACTATGAACCTGCACTCCAATGCCTCTTTGTTCAGCGACACCCCCAGGACCTTATCATTAAGTGTATAAGTCTTGCCCTGATTTGCCTTTCCAAAAGGCAGCGTGTGATATTTATCTAAATTAAACCCTATCTGCCACTACTCGACCCTTCTGATCAAGATCGCATTGTACTGTGAGGTAACGCTCTTCACGGTCCATTACACCTCCGCTTTTGGTATCATCTGCAAACTTACTAACCATACCTCCTATGTTCACATCCAAATCATGTATAAAAAGCAGTGGACCCAGCATTGATCCTTGTGGCACACTGCTAGTCAAGGCCTTCAGTCTGAAAGGCAAACCTTCGCCATCACCCTATGTCTTCTACCTTCAAGCCTGTTCTGTATCCAAATGCCTAGTTCTCCCTGTATTCCATATGATCTAACCTTGCCAAACAGTCTGCCATGAGGAGTCTTGTTGACTGAAGTCCATATAGATCATGTCCACCACTCTGCCCTTATCAATCCTCTTCATTACTTCTTTTAAAAAAAAAAACAAGTTGGTGAGACACAATTTCCCATGCACAAAGCTATGTTGACTATCCCTAATCAGTCCTTGCCTTTCCAAATACATGTAAATCCTGTCTGTCAGGATTCTCTCCAACAACTTGCCCACCACTGATATCAGGATCACTGGTCTATAGTTCCTTGGCTTTTCCTTACCACCTTTCTTAAATAATGGCATCATGTTAGCCAACCTCCAGTCTTCCAACATCTTCATTTGCATCAGGTATGACTCCAGTCTGCAGAGAGTTTTCACCCTGATTCCCACCAATTTGTTTCGCTTGGGTTCTTCAGTGCCACACTTTGTCAAATGTGGCCTTGATGTCCAAGGAAGGCACTCTTAGTTCACCTCTGGAGTTAGCTGTTTTGTCCTTGTTTCGACCTAGGCTGCAGTGAGGTCAGGAGCTAAGCACTGACAGAACCCAAAATGCCATCAGTGAGCAAGTTACTGCTAAGTAAGTGATGCTTGATAGCACTATTGATGGCACCTTCCATCACTTTACTGATGATCAAGAGTAGACGATGCAATTGGCTAGGTTGGATTTGTCTTGCTTTGTGTACTGAAAATATCAAGATGAATTTTCCACAGGTTTGGGTAGATACCAGTGTTGTAGCTGCATTGGAACATCTTGGCTAGGGATGAGAGAAGTTCTGGAGCACAAGTCTTCAGTGGTAGTGCTGGGATGTAGCCAGAGTCCACAGCCTTTGGAGTATTCAGTACCTCCAGCCATTTCACAAAGTCATGTGGAGTGAACTTAATTGGCTGAAAACTTGCATTTGTGATGCTGGGGCCCTTTACAGGAGAGAGATGGATTATCTATTTGGCATTTCTGGCTAAAGATTGTTGTGAATGCATCAGCCTTATCTTGTAATGTGCAGTTAAACACCATGTTGGGAGCCATTCCTGTCTTGTATTTGTGCAACCTGAACTTTACCATCCTTTCAGCCCAAGACTTAATGTTTGTCCAGATTTTGCTGCATGCAACACTGCTTAATTGTTTTGAATGTCACTCATTTGAAGTGCTTGAACTCCCTTGCTAAAATCACTGATGTACTATATCATATAGACTGCTGTAGAAAATAGCTCACCACTATCTTCTCAAGGACATGTAGGGGTGTGCAATAAATGCTGGCCTACCCAGCAAAGTCCACATTCTGTGAATTAATAAAGAATAAAATATGCATCAGGCCATGAGGTGACTGGTTCTGGCCTCTAGCACGTGGATCCTGAGCTTTTAGTTGCTAAATTCTCCTAAGACTATCTCAGAACAATAGTACAGTCACACAGGAGCTGTTGTGGCACAGTGGTAGAGTCCCTACCTCTTGGCCACAAGGTCCAAGTTCACGTCCTCCTGCTACAGACATTTGTTACAAGTTTGAACATGATGATCAAAAATGCTTACTGTCACACAAAGACGATCGAGGGTGTCCTCACTATGATGGGCTTGGTCTTCACAATGAATGTACAGTGGTAATTCAGACATGTTATGACACAGCTGTATGGCAGGTGGAACTTGAACCAATATGTTCTAAGCAGAGGTAGGCGGATAGCCATTGTGCCGCAGGAGTCCCATAGTGATTTTTTTATATATCCACCAAGTGGGCAGACAGTGTCTTGGTGTAATGACTCATCCAAAATCCAGCACAACTGACAATGGGTGATCATTGTAAGATTTTGTGCTGCAGTTTCTGAACCCAAAACCTTATGACTTGAGTGATATTGCTGACGTAAAAGTAATATCTTTATTTAAATGCCTGAAGTTTTTATTGAATTAAAGTTTGAATATTGGTAATTGTAAAAATACATTGCATTTCCCTGTAAGTTTCAATTTCAATTAACTGTTGTCAGCACATTAATTTTAGATACAGAATACTATATTACAATTCTAGAGACCATGGTTTAAACTCTAAGCTAGTTCAGATTCAATTAAGCATTCTTTCAAATTAAGCTTCCTCTTTGACAGATCACCTGAGAGACAAACTCATTATAATACATGAGTACTTTGCCCCATGGAGGAAAAATTCTGAGATTTGCCATGCTTTTTTGATCCACATTTATCAAGTAATGTGTTGATAGCAGTTTGGAGCAATTTATAATCTAAACTTACACATATCACTGAATAAAAGACAATAAATAGGGAATAAAAGATGTAAAATAGATGAGCAACAATGAAGCTCATTGATTATGGTTAAAAACATTTGTATTGATTAGTTTTACGTTTTAGTCTGGAAGATTAGTATTCAAATTTTTACATTGCAATGTCTATTCCTGTCATCTTGGTTGCTACTTCGTAGACCAAGTTTTCTCATGTCTGTCTCTGTTGCTAGGATAAGGAATCTGGATTTAGTCATGTAAATCTTGGCACTTGGCACTTGGCACTTGGCTCATAATTGTCATATTCTTAGGATTTGAATTAAAGTTATAAGTATAAAGGGGCCTTTAGAATACATTTGTAGTTTTGATTATCTTACAAAGTCTCTTGCATTCATTGCAGCGTAAATGACATCATGAATTACTTAAATATTGGTATCATTTTGGCACTTGCATGACTTTAATTTGGATTACAACCACCAATAGCTTTTTCTGGAGCTATCTGTGATTTTTAACAAAATTATTCTCAAGAAAGCTGCTGTTTCATTCAAAAACACTTACCTGAAAAACCAGATAACTGGGTCTGTGGCTAGAAGGACAGTTAAGAAACTGGGAATTCTGTAACAAATACCTCACTTCCGGATGTTCTAAAGTCTGTCCATCATCTACAAGGCACAAGTCAAAAATATGATGGAATACATTCCACTTGGCTGCATGACTGGCTCAACCACCCAGGACAATGTAGGCTTCTTCATTGGCAACTATTCACACCTTGAATCAGCACAATGGCAGCACTGGAATAATGAAGAAGTACTGCAGCAACTCGCCAAGCTTCCTCTGACCTCTTTCATAAGAGGGGAAAGTGCAGCAGAGGTATGACAACACTACCACCTCTCTCCTCCATGACCTATGTTGTTTTGACTTGGAGTTATATCATTGTTCCTGCGGTATTGCTGGGACAAAATCTTGGAACTTGTTTCCTAATAGCACTGTAGGTATATTAGTGAACTGCAGTGGTTCAAGAAGGTATCACCATCTTGAGACAGATTAGGGATAAACAACAAACCTGGCCTTGCCAAGGACACATCCAATGAAAGAGTGAAAATAAACTTGAATAATTCTGCCACATCTGGGAACATATTCCCAAAAGCTTTTGCATTCCTGTACAAGTTGATTGAAAGATTAATTCCCCCTTTATCCCTAATGCCTCTTCTATATTGCAGACTTAGTGTTTTAGAAAAACTGTGATCAGTAATTTTCTTAGTTTTCTCTAATTCTTTCTGCATTCCATTTATGGTGGTCGAGTTACTCTTTTTGCCCTTCCTGTATTCCTACTTCATTAATATTGAAATTTAACACATCGACTTATTCTTAACTTGTTCCTCCTAGGGAGTTGAAGTTGTGCAGATCCTTCAATTGATCACCTTCAACTTTTTAAAATGCGGACCTGTTGTCACTTACCTCTTTTTTTGCACTTGAACTTTGTCTGGATTGTGCACTGTGAGCCTTAGCTGTGCAACTTAGTTTCTCAGTTTTGAAAAGTCTTTTGATAGGTATCTCACAAGTTTGTGAAGAGAATGTCTCTAATCTGCACTACTGGGTATTTTGGACAGTTTAAAAACTTCATGTGTTCACAGTTGTGTTTTACAGAAATTCTATTGACCTTCAATTAAAGTATGTTAGTTATGTGAAAATTTAACTCGTTTTCTTCACTGCAGTCTGGAGAAACTGTTAAAATCGGATTGAAAATATTGTCTATGTCCAATATGCTTTTTAAAATCTTTGTATAAACAAATTTGCGTTTATTAGATCTATTAAGTTTGAAAGCATGTTTTCTTTTTAATTGGCCATCAATGACTTTCATATTAATCTTTCTAAAACAAAATTTTAATGACTGCATATAAGCAGTTTAATATTTAAAGCAAACTGGGATTTGAATTTCAGTTGTCATCTCTTGTGATATATGCTATTATTGATTTGAGGTGTTAGTATTATTATGCCAAACTTGGATGTTTGACCACATTCTGTTCTGCAAGTCTTGTTACATGATTCTCTGGGAGTGAAACATTTGAAGTGGTATGAGGGTAAGCTCACTAAGGAGTTTGGGGTCATTAAATTTTACCCTCTACCAATCAATCGTACCTCAAACAAAATAGTTAACTCATCTAAATTATTAGCTGAAAAACATCTGCAAAATTTTACATTTAGTATTAATTTATTGGATAACGGGGATAAATATGACATTACCTGGATCATAATTTAAGACATCAGTTTCCTCAACTGTAATTTTGCTTTGCACATCTAGTAGCATATTAGCTGTACATTTTACAATGGAGTAAAATTTAAGTGTGAATTGCAATAATTTATTCTGTTTGAGAGTGGAAACATTGGGGAAATTATGTTGTATTTTCAGGGTTGGTACGCTCAGTTGGCTGAATGGCCGATTTGCGATGCAGAGTGATGCCAACAGTGCAGGTTTATTTCTCTCACGAGCTGAGATCACCATGAAGGACTCTCCTCAATCTCTCCCCTTGCCTGAAGCATGGTGACCTTCAGGTTAAACCACCACCAATCATCTTTATCCAATGAGAGAGCAGCTTAGCGCTCCGGTTGGCCTGTGGCAACTTTACCTTTTATGCTATATTTCCTTTCACTGTTTTCTGAAAAAAAAATTCAATTAGAATTCTCCAGTTAATGGTCTTTTAAAAATTAGTTACTGATTTTCCAATTTAATAATAAATCAGGGTGTTTAAAAAAAGCTCTTGGATAAAGCTGAGATAACAAGGTGTGGAGCTGGATGAACACAGCTGGCCAAGCAGCATCAGAGGAGCAGGACAGCTGAGTTCATCCAGCTCTACACCTTGTTATCTCAGATTCTCCAGCA
>NC_063348.1:41737670-41824073 GCF_021869965.1 Rhincodon typus
TGCTGGAGAATCTGAGATAACAAGGTGTAGAGCTGGATGAACTCAGCTGTCCTGCTCCTCTGATGCTGCTTGGCCAGCTGTGTTCATCCAGCTCTACACCTTGTTATCTCAGATTCTCCAGCATCTGCAGTTCCTACTATCTCTTGGATGAGGCTGTTATCCCAATTGTATTTTGTTGGGATGTTAGTATTGAGAAGCCATATTCATTTTTCTGCTTTGCAAAAAGAATATTTACGCTGTTCTAGCATTTATTTATTTAAAAAATCCAGTTTTCATTTCTCCGTTTCATTCTTGGGATCTGGATGTAATGGCAAGGCTGACATTTATTGGTCATTCCTAGTTGTCCTGAGAGGTACAATTTAAACTGAACATAGTAATTTGATTGAATGTTTTGAATCCTTTTGAATTTTTTGACTGCTTTGCAAGGTCATTTCAGAAGGCAATGAAGTCAACCATTTGGTTTGAGACTGGAGTCACATATAGGCAAGACTTGTTAACTTTATGATTAGCCATTATTGTAAGATTGTGGAGTTGACTCCTGTTTATTACTTTCTTGAGAATGATTCCTCTCCAATATAGTATTAATGAATTAACTGGTTTGTTTGCATTTTACCAGTTTCATGGTCACTCCATAATTTTTAAATTGAATTCAAATACACAAACTGCCATGGTAGAGATTCAGCTCATGTTTCTTGGGTCATTCGTCAGTAAGTTGCCTTGAAAAACTTACTTATGCATTCATCTATGCTTGGGAATTAAGGTGCATTCCTTTTAAAAATAGCAGTGGAAGAATATAGGAGGCATGGTTAGTAAGTTTGCAGATGACACCAAATTGGTGGTATAGTGGACAGTGAAGAAGGTTATCTAAGATTACAAAGAGATCTTGATCAATTGGGTCAATGGGCTGAGAAGTGGCAGTTGGAGTTTAATTTTGACAAATGTGAAGTATTGCATTTCGGTAATACACAAACAAAGACAGAACTTGGTTGGGCACTAAGTAGTGTTGTAGAACAGAGAGATCGAGGAGTTCAAGTACATAATCCTTTGAAATTTGCGTCACAGGTAGACAGGATGGTTAGCAAGCTTGCCTTCATTGCTCAGACCTTTGTTTATAGGAGTTGGGATGTCATGAAGAGGTTGTACAGGATGTGGGTGAGGCTTCTCCTGGAGAACTCTGCGCAGTTCTAGTTGCCCTGTTATAGAAAGCATATTACTAAACTGGAGATGATTCAGGTAAGATTTACCAGGATGTTGCTGAGAATGGAGAGTTTGAGATATAAAAATAGACTGGAAAGATTGGGAGTTCTTTCACTGGAGTGCAAGAGGTTGAGTGGTGACCTTGTTGAGGTTTATAAAATAATGAGTGGCATAGATAAGATGAGGAGCAAGGAACTTTTCCTAAGGGAAAAACTTTCAAAGCTAGGGGGTGTATTTTTAAGGTGAGAGGAGAGAGATTTAAAAAGGATATGAGGGGCAACTTTACACAGAGTGGTTAATGTGTGGAATGAACTGCCAGAGAAAGTGATGAATGCAGCTACAATTAGAACATTTAAAAGACGTTTGGATAAGTTCGTGTATAGGATAGGTTTGGGGGGATATTGGCCAAACGCAGGCTTGTGGGACTAGTTTGGTTTGGGAACATGATTGGCATACACCGTTTGGATGAAATGGTCTGTTTCCATGCTGTATGACTCTAATATTAATGTGTTGGGCTGCATGTAAGAGCATAACCTGTTGTAGGCATCATAAGCAAGTCACCCTCAACCCTGAAGGACTGACAAAGGAGAAGTCAGGCACAACATGAAATGCAGTGTCAAAGGATTAGACTACCTGACGTAGAGCTTAACAGGTTTTGGATACTAAAATTTTGCTTTGTGATATTTGGATTTTCCTTTATTACATTTATGAATCTAGAAAATTTCAATTTGGCTGAACCAGTCCCAAGCAACAGAAGGGCAACTTATGTTGGGGATCATTGGGTGACCTTAAAGTGCTAGATGTAAGATAAAATAAAATTTTCATAATTGTGATATTAGTCAAAGAATGTGGAACTGCATGAATCCTGACGTGTTTGGAGACAATAGTATTGATGCATTTCGGGAAGGCTTGACATGTACTTGAAGGAAAAGGAATACAGGAGTGCAGCGGCATGAATGCGAGGAGGATCATGTAGAACATAAACCATAGACCGTTTGGACGGAATAACCTGTTGCAGAAGATCTTAAAAAAAAAAGTTTATTAAAATTCCAAAATTAGTACTTACACCCATGTAGGATCGTGTTTGTAATTTTAAAGATCTGACATGAGTGTTTCCTGTACTTACGAATTGCTGTTTTATATTGTCCTTTTGCTCAAGAATGGCACTCGTTTGCAACCTGGGGGCTGCCTGTACTCTCTTTTTCTGCCCTTAGTCAATCCCTTCGTCTCCCTTTGTTGAAATCTAAACTGCTGCCAGTCCTCAGGTCTGCTGTTTTTTTTTGTGGCCAATTTGTATGCCCTTCCTTGGACCTAATACTATGCCTAATTTTTCTTGGTAGCCATGATTGGGCCACCTTTCTTGTTTTATTTTTGTGCCAGATTGGTGTGAAGGGTTGTTGCAGTTCCTCCATGTGCTCTTTAAATGTTTACTATCGCCTATTCTCTATCATCCATTTTAAGTAACATTCTCCAATTTATCATAGCCAGGTTGCACCTCATATCATTGTGGTTTTCTTTATTTAGATTCAGGATCGTCGTCTCAGAATCAACAGAATCCATCTTAATAAAGAATTCTGTCATATTGTGTCACTGTTCCCAAAGGGGCATTGCACAGCTCGGTTGCCAAATATCCCTTTCTCATTACACAACACCCAATTTAGGACGCCTGTTGCCTACTTGGTTCCTCATTGTACTGATGCAGAAAACTATTGCATACGCACTCCAGGTATTCTTCCTCTCCAGTTTTATTATTGATTTTGATTTGCCCAATCAAATGCAGATTATAGTTGCCCATAAATACAACAGTACCTTTATTGCTTGCATTTCTAATTTCATGTCTAATGCCTTCCCCAACGTTACCAGTACAATTTGGAGCTATGTAAACAGCCCCCACTATTGTTTTATGCCCCATGGTATTTCTAATCTCTACACATATGGAAGCCTCTTCTTTGCAGCTAATATCCTTCTTCATGATTAAGTTTGTGTCCTCTTAAACCAGCAATGTTACCAAAGCTCCTTTTCCTCTTTGTCCTTCCTAAAAATTGAATACCCCTGGATATTCAGTTTCCATATTTCTCGGCGCCCTGCAGCCACGTTTTCATAATCCCAACTGTAACATAGAGTCATACAACACGGAAACAGACCCTTCAGTCCAACCAGTCCATGCTAAACATAATCCCAAACTAAACTAGTCCCACCTGCCTCCTGGCCCATATCCATCCAAATGTCTTTTAAACTTTGTAAGTGTACGTGCATCCACCACTTCATCAGGAAGTTCATTCCACACGTCAACCACCCTCCGTGTAAAAAAAAAAATTTGCCTCTTACGTCTTTTTTAAATTTCCCTCCTCTCACCTTAAATATGTGCCCCGTAGTCTTGAAATCCTCCATCTTAGGAAAAAGACAACTTCCATCAACTCTTTCTATATCTCTCATTATTTTATAAACTTCTATCAGGTCACCTCTTACCCTCCTATGCACCAGTAAAAAGGTCCCAACATATCCAGCCTTTCCTTATGACTCAAACCTGCCATACCCAGCAACATCCTGGTAAATCTCTTCTGCACCTTCTCCAGCTTGATAATATCCTTCCTATAACTGGGCGACCAGAACTGGACACTGTATTCCAGAAGAGGCCTCATTAATGTCCTGTACAACCTCAAGCTAACATCGCAACTCCTGTATTCAAAGGACTGAGCAATGAAGGCAAGCGTGCCAAATGCTTTTTTAACTATCCTGTCTATATGTGATGCAAAATTTAAAGAATTATGTATCTGCACCCCTAGGTCCCTTTGTTCTACAACACTACCCAAGGCCCTACCATTAATTGTATAAGCCCTACCCTTGTTTGCTGGACCAAAATGTAATACCTCACATTTATCCCGACTGATCTCTGTCTGCCGTTTTACAGCCATTGACCCCTTTGATCAAAATCCCTTTGTAATCTTAGAAAACCTTTTTCACTGTCTGCAATGCCACCAATTTTGGTGTCATCCACTAACTTACTAACTTCTATATTCTTATTCATATAAATAACAAACAAAAGAGGACTCAGAACAGTCCCTGTGGAGCACCGCTGGTCACAGGCCTCCAGTCCAAAAAGCAACCCTCCACCGTTACTGTTTCCTGCCGTTAAACCAATTATGTATCCAATTGGCAAGCTCACCCTGAATCCCATGTGACCTAACTCTACCAGTTAGTCTACCATGCGTAACTTTGTCAAAGGCGTTACTAAAATCCAAATAAACAATGTCTACTGCTCTGCCATCATCAACATTTTTGGTAACTTCCCAAAAAAACTCAATCAAGTTTGTGAGACTTGAACCTTCCTGCTCCTCTGATGCTGCTTGGCCTGCTGTGTTCATCCAGCTCTACATCTTGTTATCTCTTGTGAGACATGGTGTTCCTCACACAAAACCATGCTAACTATCCCTAATCAACTTTTGCCTCTCTGAATGTCCATAAATCCTTTCTTTTATAATCACCTCCAACAATTTACCCCCAACCAAAGTTAGGCTCAAAGGTATATAGTTCCCCAGTTTCTCCTTACAACCTTTGTTTAAGAAAGGGTCAACATTAGCCACCCACTGGTCATCAGGCACCTCATTTGTAGTTATAGATGATGCAAATATTTCTGCAGGGGGTCTCATAGTTTCCTCCCTTACTTCCCACAACATTCTGGGATACATTAGATTAGGTCTCAGAGATTTATCCACCTTTATATTCTCTAAGACCTCCAAAACTTCCTCTTCTGTAATGTAAACTGTTTTTAAAACATCAAAGTTTATTTGTCTGCATTCTCTAGACTCCATTTCTTTCCACAGTAAAAACAGTAACAAACCCATTTATATCTATTGCGCAACTAATTCATCCACCTTTGTCTGAATGTTCTGTGCATTCAGACATAAGGCCTTAAGGCTTGTCTTTTGAATATTCTCAGTCCTTTTGCGTTATTTTGCAATGTGGCCCTCTTTGATTCTGGCCCTTAAATTCTCTACTTATCACTTATTTGCTATTCTCTCTTTTGTTTTTGCCTTCGCTTTCTTCTCTTCTGCCTCCCTGTGTAGTTTTCCATCCCCTCGCAATTTTTGTTACACCTTCCCCAACTGCACTATCAAATACTACCCCCCCCCCCCCCCCCAAGAGATCAGTTCTGATCCTACCCACATGCAACCTGTACAGCTTGTACCGGTTCCACATGCCCTGGAATTGGTCTTGGTGTCGCAGGAATCTGAAACCCGAGCCTTGCACAACCTCACCAGCCATGTACTTCTCTCCTGAATCCTTCAATTTCTATCTGACTAGACCATGGCACAGATAGCAATCCTGAGATCACTACCTTTTTAACTTGATTCCTAACTCCCTATATTCTGCCTTTAGGCCTTCATCATTTTGTATACATCCGAACAAACAGCATAAGTATAAAATGACCACTAGCTGTTCACTGTGCCACTCTGGAATGTCGTGTAACCACTCTGAGACATCCGTGACTGTAGCACCTAGGAGGCAGCGTTATACTGGAATCTTGTTTATGGTCTCAAATGTCTATATTCACTTAGAAGAGAATCCCCTATTTCTAAAGCCTTCTCATTTATTTCTCCTCTTCATGCAGCAGAACCAAAGATTGTGCAATGCATTTGGCTGTTGCCACTTTCCTTTGAGAGGTCATGCCCACCACCAACCCCCCTCCCCAAAATTATTCAAAGCAATACATATGGTTTTCAGGGGAATGTATACAGAAGACTCTTGCAATGCCTGGTCTAGTCCATTTTCTCTGCCTGGTTGTCATCCATTCTCTCCCTACCTGTGGAATCTTGGCCTGCAGAGTGACCACCTCTCTGTACATGCCGTCCATGATGTTATTAGCCTCGTGGATGCTCCACAGTGTGCCCAGGCACTGCTCTAAAACCTGACTTCCAGGAGCTGCAGTTGGAGGTACCACCTGCACATGTTCTGTCCTTGGGCATTGAAATCATGTCTGATGTCCCACATAGAGCAGAAGAAGCATGCCATGGCCTTGAGCTCTCCAGTTAATTATCCCTCTAAATTAAGCTTGTATATTACCCTTAAAATAAAATAATATTAATTACTGTGGGTCCCTTATTCTCTGGACTTCTGCACTATTGTTCTTACAAACAATAAGCTCCAAGTAAAGACCTTTCAAATTATAAGCATGAGAACCTCGTTCAAATTTACCCACCCAATCAGCTGGTTCCTCTTGCCCCTTGTCACTTTTTGACCCTCTTCCCAGAATGCTGCACTGGGGTGCTGACTATGGGATGCACATTCCCCTCTTACCACCTCATTAAGTTTTTAGTATCTATTTTAGACAAGTTTGAAAATGAAAGATTAACAGATTGTGCTAAAATTTAGGAATTCTCTTGTCCAGAGATACCTTTCCGAACTGTAAATGTTAAATTCTGGACATTTTTAGTCTGTGTTAACTCTGTTCGCAGCCATAAAACTAGCTTCTGAGCATATATCGGAATAAGTTTAGTAAGACGTGCAATTTTCTTTTGCAATTGTAAATATGGCAAGCATTGTTTTTGATCTGTCATATAAGATCTCTTCGGTTTCCAAATTTTGCTAAGGGAGGTCTGTTAATACTGATCAGTTTTAAAAGTGATTGTAGTCATGGCAAACTGTCCAATATGTGCTTTGCTTAGTACGGAAGTTCACATTTTTCTGTACAATTGTCTAGAAATGGTGTCTTGCTCCAGTTGAACTCCTCCAATTCTCAAATTATCGTGTATTGAATTTTCTGATTCTTACATAATTATAGGACTGCTTCGTAGGTATTCAAGTTGGAACTTGGAACGAGGTTTGAGAAAAATAAATCTGAGAGTGGTATGAATTATCATTTAGGGAGGAATAGATTGAGCAATGTCAATTTGCGAGAATCTAAGGAAGGTGCATCTAACTTAATTCAAATTTTTTGAGGAATAGCAAAGAGGATTAGTTGATTTTGGTGTATTTGATGCAATTTACATAGACTTTAGCAAGGCTTTTGAGGCTTCTGAATGAAGGAATTGATCAGTAAGCTATAAGCTCGTGGGATCAAAGGGGAAGTGACATGTTGATCTGAACTTACTTACTGGCACGAAGCAGATAGTGTTTTTGTGACTAGAAGACTGTTCCCAGTGGGGTTCTGCAGGGCTTGGTGCTGGGTCCCTTGCTGTTTATAATATAAGTCAGTGGGTTAGGCTTAAATGCAAGGGATAGGAGTAAGAAGTTTGCAGGTGATATGAAATTTGGTTGTTTGGTTGATGGTGAAGAAGAAAGCTGCAGAATACAGAAGGATATGAGTGGACTGGTCAGGTGTAAATGCAATTAATATATTTTAAGAGGTCAACCAAAGCAAGGTGACACAAAATTAATGATTAAATTTTAAGGAGTGTAAAGAAATGGGCCTGACGTTGTCTACAAATATCAACAAATACATCTACAAATATTCGAAGATGGCCAGACAGGTAGATAACAGTATCAAGTTGATTGGATGCTTCCATTAATTAGGTTATGCTTCGAGTCTAAGAGAAAGGAAGTTATTGAGAAACATAGAGACACAGAAAATAGGTGCAAGAGTAGGCCATTCAGTCCTTCAAGTCTGCACCATTATTCAATATGATCATGGCTGATCATGCAATCTCAGTATCGCTAGCAGGAGGCAATGCCTAGTGATATTATCACTGGACTGTTAATCCAGAGACCCAGATAGCATCTGGGTTCAAATCCCGCCGTGGCGGATGGTGGAATTTGAACTCAATGACATATCTGGAATTAAGGATCTAATGATGACCATGAATCCATTGTCGATTGTCAGAAAAATCCACCTGATTCACTAATTTCCTTTAGGGAAGGAAACTGCCATCCTTACCTGGTCTGACCTACATGTGACTCCAGACCCACAGCAATGTGGTTGACTCTAAGCTGCCCTCTAGGCAATTAGGGATGGGCAATAAATGCTGCCCGGTCAGTGATGCCCTCATCCCGTGAATGAATAAAGAAAAAAAGGTATCCCATTCCCGCTTGTGCTCCATACCCCTTGATCCCTTCAGCCACAAAGGTCATGTGCAGCTCTTTCTTGAACATACCTAATGAACTGGCCCCAAAAGCTTCCTGTGGGAGAGAATTTCACAGGTTCACAACTCTGACTTCGACTGGGGCAAACGAACAACAGACGGAAAATAAACAGGCCTAACATGATATACAGAATCCCATGCAGCAAGTGCAATCAACATTACATTGGACAAACGGGGAGGAAACTGACTACCAGGATACACGAATGCCAGCTGGCAGTAAAGAGACATGACCAATATTCACTTGTCTCAATACACACAGACAATGAAGGCCATCAGTTGGAGTGGGACAAGCAAACAACAGACATGCATGGAATTTCTGGAGGCCTGGTCCTCGACATGGGACTCCATTAACAAACACACAGAACTAGACCCTGTATACAGGCCACTGCTAAAAAGCAGAATCAGAAGTGACAAGATCCACAACACCAGAGGATCATATAAATTTGGAACGGAGCAGAACACAAATGCTTTGGTTGGACGTTGCACTGATGATGTTGCCTAGAATGGTAATGAACCGTCTGTACACAACAGAACAACTGGCTCAGCGAGCAAATGATCAATTGAATTATTAGTAATAAGTGAGGGGAAAAGAGAAGCTAAATAGGTGATAATGTGGTAAGATAAAAACAAAGAACTGTGAATGTTGGAAATCTGAATCAAAAACACAAATTGTTGGAGAAACTCAACAGGTCTGGCAGCATTTGTGGAGAAAGCTAACGTTTTGAGTCCACTGACCCTTCTTTGGAACTGATGGCATGTAGGTAAAAGTGATGTTTATTCAGATGAGTTAGTAGGAACTGCAGATGCTGGAGAATCTGAGATAACAAGGTGTAGAGCTGGATGAACCCAGCAGGCCAAGCAGCATCAGAGGAGCAGGAAGGCTGATGTTTCGGGCCTAGACCCTTCTTCAGATGCTGATGCTTCCGCTGATGCTGCTTGGCCTGCTGGGTTCATCCAGCTCTACGCCTTGTTATCTCATTTATTCAGATGACATGGGATTGTGTGTGTGTTTTGGAGGGGGAGGAGCTGCAGCAGGTGTAAGTAATTGGTAGACAGAGCCCAGAGAGAGAGAGAGAGAGAAAGACCGGAAAAATGTTAAGCAAACAAAGGGATTGTTGATTGTAAGCCAGGGATAAAGAAAAGCTAGATAGCGGATAATAGGGACTAAGTTGTTGAAAATAGGTTATATTTCAGCTCAGCCGTGTTATGATAAGAACCCTGGTTTGCAGTTTGAGAAATAACATGAAAGATCGTGTTCATGCTCTAAAATTATTGAACTCGGCATTGAGTCCTGAATGCTGCAATGTCCTCAAGTCGAAGGTGAGATGTTATTCCTTTTACCTAGATACTGTCAGTTCTGAAGAAGGGTAACTGGACTTGAAACATGAGCTCTGTTTTCTCTCCACATTCTGTTTTAGTTGCGGATTTCCAGTATCCACAATTCTTCATTTCATTTTACCCAATTATCATCTATCTAGCTTTTTTTCTTCCTTGTCTTACTATCAACAGTCCCTTTGTCAGCACTGAGCCTTGTTGGAACACTGCAGAAGGCCTGAGACAGAATAATGGATAATAATGGAGTCTGAGTAGTTGAAAATGAGTTGGCTGTACTGAAAGCAACCAATTTCATGACAGAGATTACGGTTGTGGCAGTAGGTAATAGACAAAGGTGAGTGGTGTCCATACTTCGAAATTGTTAAACACGATGTTGAGTCTTGAAGACAAAAGGCACCTAAGCAGAAAATGAGATGATGTTCCTCCAGCACTGCAGTAGGCCTTAGACAGAAATGTTGGCATGTGAACACCAGGCGTGATATGAAATTGCAGGCAACTCTAAGCTCACAATCATTTTTATGGACAGAGTTTTAGTGTTCTGCAAAGTGGTCAACGAGTCTGCGTTTTGTCTCTCTAGCCTAGAAGAGACTGCAGAGAGCAGCAAATAAAGTAGACTCAATCGAATGTAGTACTTTAAAATTGCTTCACTTGGAAGGTGTGGCTGGGTCCTTGGATGGTGAGGAGGTGAGCAACATGTATTGCACCATCTGAGATTGCATAGAAAGGTGCTACAGGGGTATGGGGAAGTGTTCGGAGTGGAAGAGGATGGACCAGTGTGTGGAATACTGACAGAAGAGGAGAATGGGATATGTATTTCGTGGTGTGGCATCCTGCTGGGAGTGATGGGAATGGCAGCTTATAATTCTTTCTAAGAGGAGGCTGGTGGGGTTGAAAGTGAGGGCACGGGTATCCCTACCAGTGTTGGGAGAGAGGAGGGAATGGGTGAGGTCAGAAGCGCAAGAAATGGATCAGGCACAGTTAAGAGCCCTGTCAACCACGGTATTGGGAATCCTTGGTTGAGAAGAAAGGTGGGTATGTTTGAGGTCCCTTGTCGCAGGTGCTATCATCAAAACAGGTGCAATGCAGAAGGAGAAACTGGGAGAATGGAATGGGGTCCATGCAAGTAGCAGGGTGTGAGGATTGTGGTCAAGGTAAATGCAGGTTTCAATGGGTTTGTAATGGATGTTGGTGACCAACCTATCCCAGAAATGGAAACAAATGTCATCTAATGGACGGGAGGAGTCAGCGATGGTCCAAGTGAAGATAAGGGAAGGATGGAAATCGGAAGTAAAATTAATCAATTTTTCCACTTGCAGATGAGTGAGGGTAACAGCATCAATGATGTCATTGATGTGCCAGAGAGTAAGTTTTATGGGGAGGGTCCTAAGTAGGACTGGAACAGGAATGTTCCATAAACCCCACAAAGAAACAAGCATAACTAGGACCCATTCAGGTCCTTGTAGCAATACCTTTGATCTGAAGAAAGTGAGAGGGGTTAAAGTGAGAAGTAATTCAAAGTAAGGGCGAGCTTAGCCAGCCAGAGGAGGCTGGTGGTAGATGGGGCCTGAACTATGTTGTTTCCAGGTGGTTTTTCATGATTTGTGTTATGATGTAACAGTATGTTGATATTTAACTGTATAAACAATATACAAAATGGGTTCAACAGCTGGTTTTATGTGTCAGTTATAATACATTTTTTAATCTGTAAGGGTATTAAGACATTGGATTGGTATTTGTATTACATCTGGTTCACAGGAGGTTTTTTTTCCCTGACATTTGTCTATGACCTGGGCGATTATAATCAGTAATACTACTTTAGCAGCTTTGCAAATTCAAGTATTTACAGAATTTCTTACAGCTGTAGATTTATTTAGTGCAAGTGGTTTACAGAAGTTCTGCATTATACTGTTTTTCTGCATGGGCAGTAGAGTTTTGATGATGTTGCAAGTATTTCTATGTCAAAATAACTTAGTTGATTTAAAACCTGTACAATTAAGTTGATTTTAGACCATTTCTTTTGAACTTGTTCTGGAAAAACATGATAAAATTTGTTAGATTAAATTCCATCTACTACAACTACTTGTATTAATAAAGTGTTCCCTATTTATGAGAGCACAGACGTATGAGCAGGAGCCAACAACATGGCCAATTAAGCCTGCTTTGCCATTCAGCATGATCGTGTGATCTTGGGCTTCAGCTGTACCTTCCTGCTTGCACCACATATCCCTTTGTTGACTGAGCAAAGAAAGTCTCATTCCAGTCTTAGATGTATTTGGTGATAGTTGAAAAGACATTTGGATAAGTTCATGAATAGGAAAGGTTTGAAGGGCTGTGGGCCAAGTGTAGGCAGGTGGGACTCGTTTAGTTTGGGAAACTTGGTCGGCATGGATGAGTTGGACCAAAGGGTCTGTTTCCGTGCTGTATGACTCTATGATGTTTTGGTGTAAAGAGTTACAAAAATTCACAGCCTTTTGAGTGAAATAAATTTTCCCCATCTTAGTCGGAAATCTCTGGCCCCTTTTCTTGAATCTTTGTCGCCATGTTTTAGCTTTGCGTAGCAGAAACAGCATCTTCCTTATCAAGCTCCTTCCGAATCTTGTATGTTTCACTGAAATATCCCCTCATTCTGCTGACCAATATGGGTCTAACTTACTCAGCTTCTCATGATAGAGCAACCTCCTCATCCTAATTTGGTGAGCCTTTGCTGTACTGCCTTCAGAGCAAGTATAAATATTTTTAATCAGCTGTTCTGGTGAATTATGACAAATCTCTGGAGTGTGGGAGTTGTACTGAGGCTTTTTAACTCCGGTTGGGACACTGCCACTGTGCCACAAGATTCTTCCTTAAATATGGAGACCAAAATTGTATACAATATTCCAGATATAGTCTCACCAAAGCCTTTTTATCCACTGTATTCCCCTTGCATTAAAGCCCAATATGACATTTGCTTTCCCAAATGCTCACTATACATGGATGTTCTGATTTGAAGTTGAATGAATGAAACAGTTCTCCTGGAGTAAGGAGTTAGTTTAAAAAGTTAAAAATAGCTTACTTCAGTGTAAAGGTTTTAGTTTGAAACTTTCAGACTAGAAGTATTTGATTAGAACCCAGACGGGGTTAGTCAAAGCCAAGAAAGTAAAAGCTCAGCTATGTGAATACTCAAAAAAGAGGCTATTAGACTCAAGTCTGGTAATTGAACACAATAGATAAGCCAGGCTTGTAGATGTGATAAAGAAAGGAATCCTAGATAACAAGGTGTAGAGCTGGATGAACACAGCAGGCCAAGCAGCATCAGAGGAGCAGGAAGGCTGACGTTTCGGGCCTAGACCTTTCTTCAGAAATGGGGGAGGGAAAGGGGGTTCTGAAAAAATAGGGAGAGAGGGGGAGGCGGATAGAAGATGGATAGAGGAGAAGATAAGTGGAGAGGAGACAGCCCCCTCCCCTCCCCCATTTCTGAAGAAGGGTCCAGGCCTGAGACTTCAGCCTTCCTGCTCCTCTGATGCTGCTTGGCCTGCTGTGTTCATCCAGCTCTACACCTTGTTATCTCGGATTCTCCAGCATCTGCAGTTCCTACTATCTCTGAAAGAAAGGAATCCTCTCTGTTTGAGTACTGTAAAAGGATGTTGTTTGAATAGAGGAAATATTGTACCTTAATATGTTTCAAAATCTTTAAAATTGTGTTATGTGTAAAAAGCTTGATTTATTTTCTGATATGATCTTGATTTCTTTAGTGTAATAAAATTGAGTTTTTTTACTAAACCAAATCCATAGTATTGCATATTATATTTCAGTGAGAGATCTCCTTGTTTAATTAAGAAAAAAAGATCTCTCGCAATATTACTCAAACTGTCAGCATTACAGTCTTGTTCAAGACAGGTTGTAAGGATAATCAAAAGTAATTACAGACTAATTAGCTTATGTTCAGTCGTGAGGAACCTTTGGAAACAATTTTTGGGGATAAAATTAGTAGTTTCATGGAAAAAGGTGGGTTAATTAGGAAGAGTCAGCGCAGATTTCTCAAGGGAAAGTCATGTTTAATGAACTTGCTGGAGTTTTTTTTTTGTTAAGAGATAATGGAAAAACGTTGAGGGTAAAGGTTTTAATGTGGTGTACGTGCATTTCCAGAAAGTATAGGGTGTTTCCAATCATGTGAGAGTTGTTCAGCCTTGTATGATAGAGCTCACTTATTTATAGTTGAAGGTCTGGGTTTACCTTTATGAACCACACAAGGATGATGAATATTGCAATATACACAGGTTTCAGAGTTTTCAATGATAACAGTATGTTTAATGCACACTATGAATCTCCATTTAGTACAACCAATGTTAAATGTTCTTAAGACTAATTACAAAACAGTTGTTAAACTCCCAAAAATTACCCAAGGTTTGGTCTTGTGATGTGGAGCAATTGTCAACATGACTTTAGGTTGAGGTTTCGGCAGGCTATGGTTTTAGTTTGGTAATTCTGGTCTTGGGATCAACAGCCTGTCTTTTGAAGTTTCCTTTTGCCAAAACTGAGTTATTCCATAGCGAAAAATTTGATTAAAACGATAACCCTTCAAAAGGTTTGATACAGTGCCTCATAACTGACTTGTGAGGAAAGCTGTAGGTTATATTATCAAATGGGCACTGGCAACATGGATTTGGAATTGGTTGAGGGATAGAACCCAGAGTGTAATGGCCAGTGGATATTTTTTGAGCTGGAGGCAGGTTTGCAGTGGAATTTTCCAGGGTTCGGTGTTGGGACCCTTGATTGATATTAATGATCTGAACCTTGCTGTGCAGGGGACAATTTCCACATTTTCATTTGATGTTAAATTAAGAAGAATTGTAAACCTGAGATGAGGGTAATGTGGAACTCCAAAACAACATTGACAAATTGGTGAGTGGATTGGAGGCCGAATGGCCAAATGACTAATTGCTCTGTGATTCTGTGATCAAATGAGATTTCAGCCTAGGATCTGATTTGTTCAGGAATGAGATTAGCTGGAATTATAACAGATTCTCTTTTAAGTCATTTTCACACAGGTGGCCCAGTCCAAATAAAGCATTTAAAGTAGTACATTTAAAGTAAAATAATCTTCATGCCTCAGACCTTAAATTTCTTGAACAATGGCACAAATTATTTTTGTCTATAAAGATGCTGCATAAACAAGTGTTACATTTATGCGCAATTTCATGGCATTAACTATGTTGCAACTGCATCAAAGTGGCTGTTACTTCTTAAGCATTCCATAACACACTTTTGACCTATGAACTGGATTTCTGACTTTATAAGCACAGTACCTGGTAATGTAAAATTGCCTGAGGATTTCACTGAACTCCTTGTTATTGAGTAGCTTCCAGAAATGTTACGGGTGGCTTGTTCTTCACTTATGCTTCAGATAGTTATGCCTGTCTCTGTAGGGCATTAAAATGCAACAAACTGAACCATGGGACCAAGGTGCTTGACTATAAGGCCTGTACCCTCAGCACTTTGCTGTATGGCAGTTAAGCAACAGCATGTGTAGGCCATAAAAAGGCATAGTTACTTCCGGCTTGGTGTTTGTGATGTATCCGTAGCATCACCTAGAAAGACAAAGTCACCAATGAATCATTCCTTTATAGCACAAACGTGCCAAGCATGCTAATCCTATCAAGCAAGGGATGTCTTTCTAGCTTGTGTACGTGCTCAGGCTTTCAGAGAACCTACAGTTCCTATTAAAAGATGCTGTTGAAACAGACATGTAAACCCACAATTTCAATGGCAGCTGGGAACTCCGGTTGACAAGCATCAGCATGGGTAGACGTTTGCTGCCGTAACAACACTGTTTTCACAAGCTCCGAAATAAGCACTGGGCCGGCAAATGAGGCATCAGCCAAGATTACTCTGCTTATCATTGACAAGGGGCAACTTCATGTGTGACATTTGTGGCAAACTTTGCCCTTCTGAAATTGACATTTTCAGCCATCAAAAGAAGTCCAACAGATGCTTCCATCTGAGCCCACTAAATTCTGTGGCTGCATTCCCATCAATCCTCACAAATGAAAGGAGACCAATCTTTGTCTATTGTGTGCTGACCGTCAGACTGTTTCCCCTCTTGTGGGCTCTCTCTCACTGTTTCTCTTGGGCACAGTCTGTTGCACTACATTAACTCAGACACTCTTCCTGTGCTCCTAGTCTCTATAAGAAATGAGGAGTTTTTATAATCTTTGTTGGTTTGATACAAAAGGGTTGATGGATAAGTACATTCTTGCATGACATGATGCAAGTGGTGATGTTCATGCAGCAAGGAACCAAGGACACCAATGCCAAATTGGGCACTGGAAGTGAAGTCTTGAATTGATGAAGGTCTGACCATTTCTTTCGAGTGTGCACAGAATCAATATTTGCCAATTAAGCACTTGGTTGTTTTCTTAATGCTTTGAGAAACATCCCTTTGTGTAACTTTAGAAGTTGTTAACTCTTGAGCAATTGTAATTTTATTTGAAAGGGCCAGTGATAGGAAAAATGAGAACATAAAAAAACTGGAGAAGCTCAGCAATGGGGAAAAAAATTGATCTAATCTACTGAGTTCAATATAATAACCACCGGGCATCCGTGGCAATTTGGAAATCCAGGTACGATTAACTGTACATATTGATCAGTTGATTAAAGAAAAGAATTATAGGCATTGTGGTTGCAAATGTGGCCTCACTTTGTATTTCAGAAGTTTATGCTTGGTGACATGAAGATGCAAAGTAAATATTGATTTTTGATCATCTTTGTCGGCTTCTACTACTTTAGTTGCTGCTTTTTGGTTACTTGCTAACATGGTTTCTAATGCGAGCCATCAACATTTTACTAGTGAGGGAAGCTGTCATTGAACTTAATCAAACAGTTGGAAATCACTTCACTTCCGGTTAGTGGAAGAAAGCACATAATAATGAGCGGCTTAAATGAGGCACGCCACAGCAAAGGGCAATCAATATCTGACAGGGCTGAGATATGTCCCTGAATCAACATAGAGTCATGAGACATTCTCCGCAATCTCTCCAGTCAAAGCATGACTTGCAAATGCTGAGCAAATATCCAGGAAGTTTAACTAAGGTGAATTTCATCCTTTGATGAAATGGAAGGTTAACTATGCTTCCCACTGAAAGACAGTGGGTACTTAAGTAAATATGCATGTGAAGTATATTTATTTAAAATAGTGCGTGATGTGAGTTCTGATTTTTTAAAAAAATATGCATTTGGCTGTAGCCATGCCAGCAGCTGGTCAGCGATTCTCAACTGTGCTGTCGAGACTGGTAATAACAGGTTTTGCTTTCGTAGAATCCCCACAGTGTGGGAACAGGCCATTCAGCCCAATAAGTCCACACCGACGTTCTGAAGAGCATCCCACACATGCTTTGTGGGGGTGACCAAGGACAGCTAATAACTCGGACATTAAATATATTTCTTCATACTACTATAAGGCTTTTGGATTATGGCAGCTGTGCTGGATTTTCAAGGGCAGCTCTTACATAAAACTATAAATTGAATTTCTAATATTGTAACAAAACCATGTTAGTTCTATTTCTTCTTAATTGGCGCAGTAAATAGAATGACATTCAAAGTCATACATTTATTTACGCTTTGATGATGTATTAATGTGTGTATAACATGTATGCAAGTCAGTAATTACTAAAGCAATTCACTTTCTGTACACGCTACAGCTTAATCGTTGCCAGAAAATGTGGCACCTCCTTCCAATAGTGGCAATACATACTTGCTGTTGGATCACCATTGCCTCTGGCTCTGGAATTTATTATCTAATAGAGCTAACTGTTTTTGTTTTTCATAGTAGTCTGGAAGCAGTAGAATTGCCTTGTTTATAGGCAATGATGCGCCAAGCTTGAGGGTATTAAGTAATTGAGCCACTGAAATAGTTGATAACAAGGTGTGGAGCTGGATGAACACAGCAGGCCAAGCAGCATCAGAGGAGCAGGAAAGCTGACGTTTTGGGCCTAGACCCTTCTTCAGAAAATAGTTGGACAGTTCAAGACTCACTGTTCCTCTGAAGCTGAACCTGTGGTCTCTCAAGAATATACATCTCCACCCGTGCTGTTTGCTTGTCTGTCTGTATGTGTCTCTCCCTCTCCCACATGCATGCACACTCCTTGCAGTTTTCCTGTCTCACTTTTTCGCACCTCACGACCGCATTTCCAGCTTCCCGTTACTCCTCTGACTCCCTTTCAGCCTTCCTGTAAGTATATCCTTCTCCCTTCACGCCCATCTCACTCCTACACTCCACCTTTTGCAGGCTTTCTGTCTCTCCTGTCATCTCCTTTGCCCCACCCTGTATCTCTTGATGGGGCATAGGCTCCTCCTGGTTGGGTTGGAATGCAAATTTGAGGTTACAACTCAGATCAGCTGTGATCTTATTGAATAACAGAGTAGGCTCAAAGGGCTGAATGACTTACTCCTATTCCTTGTTCATATGTACCAACCTAGTCAAACTACAGTACAGGCCTGTAAACGTGGTAAATGGTGGAAGTTGCATGCTAAGTGATTCCACAACTAACAGCCCTGAAAAATGACTATTCTTGATTTCAAGGCAGCATTTCACTGTGTATGATGTTAGGGGCCCTGAGGAAAATTGAACTTGGTGTGAATCAGGGGAAATCTCTTCATTCTTTTGGGTCAAACTCAGCTCAAACAAAGGTGGTTGTTGTTGTTGTTGATTGTCAATCATTTCTGAACCAGAATATAGTTGCAGAACCTCCTTAACTAAGTGTCCTGGGCTCAAACATCAGCTGCTTCTTCAATGACATCCCTACATCCTAAGATCAGAAATGGAAATGCCTGCTTGCCCATTGAAGTTGCATTCAAAATTTTAACAAAAATAAAGCTGTCCTTCTGTACATCTAGCAAGACTTAGATAGTATTCAAGCTTTTGTCTAATAAGTGGTGATGTGAGTTTTAAGGATTGGGAATTGCAGATTACCTGAAAAAAATGGACTGGAGCTTATTGATTTTAAGAGTTTATTAAGAAACAATGCTTTAGATATGATGCATAAGTTTTATAGGTAGGAAAATGTGACCAGTAACCAATGAGAATAGTTTACTGATCCCAGAGGACGAACGGATGGTTGGTGCAGAGTATATTGATAACTGTAGTTTGTGGCAAGGGTTATTTTGCTGTCCAGCTAAACTGTTAGGCAACTCTTTCTGAAGTATTCCTCCTTCTGAAGAAGGCGGTTGCTTGATAACTGCCTCCTGCCTCTGAGCATCTGTTAATATATTTCATTTCGAGCGGCTGGATGTTTACTGTATGTCAATCATGTCAAATAGTTTCGTCCTGTGACCGCAGATCAGAGGTACCCAAAATGTATCGAGTTGCCTGCGGACCGCAGGTTCCCACCTTCTGTCACTTTGAATAACCGTCCTTTGTTCCCACTCTTTGGATGTTTTAAG
The DNA here is from genome assembly GCF_021869965.1 of Rhincodon typus. Taxonomy (NCBI): domain Eukaryota; kingdom Metazoa; phylum Chordata; class Chondrichthyes; order Orectolobiformes; family Rhincodontidae; genus Rhincodon; species Rhincodon typus. Next base: position 41,756,699 of record NC_063348.1, read on the forward strand.
TGGCTTCAAAACAGAATGTGTTCTTCTAGTTATGTCTGATATCAAATTCTCTTACCTTATTTGGATTAGTCTATTATAGGGGCCTTTATCAAAGGCTTTTTGTAAATCCAGATACATTGTATCCAATGGTTTACAAGTGTCTTTGTTCTCTGTTATTTACTTAAAAGGGAAAAAAAGCAATATATTTTGACTGAAAAAAAATGTTTGTCAAGCAAGACTTTCTCTTTTGAAATTTTCACTACTTAATGTTATACTTTTCTTTTCTGAATGTTCTTCTGTTCTCTCCTTGAGTATGGATTCCACTTTTTATCGGCTACTTATGTTAAGTTGATTTGTCTATAATTCTCTAAACATGTTCTATCCCTCAAACTAACTGTAGCAATTACATTCTCCTGGCACAGTATCCTTTACTAACAAATTGTAATAGTGTCTCTGCTCTCTCTTAGAGTCATAGAGTAACACAGCCTGGAAACAGGCCCTTCGGCCCAAACTAGTCCATGCTGACCATGGTGCCCACTCAGCTCATTCCAATTGCCTGCATTTGGTCCATATCCCTGTAAACCCTTCTCATCCACGTACTTAGGCAAATGTTTTTCAAATGTTGCTATTGTACCTGCCTCAACCACTTTCTCTGGCAGACCATTCCATACACGCACCATTCTCTGCGTGAAGAAGTTGCCCCTCAGGTCCTCCTTAAATCTTACCTCTCTGACCTTAAATCTATGCCCTTGTTTTGTCAATTCCCCATCCTATGTCTGCCCCTCATGATTTTATACACTTCAATAAGGTCACCCCTCATTCTCCCATGTTCCAAGAAATAAAGTCCTACCCTGGCCTACCTATCCCTATAACTCAGGCCTACTAGTCCTGGCAACATTGTCATAAATTTTCCAGTTTAACTATGTCTTTCCTATAACAGGGTGACCAAAACTCTACACAATACTCCAAGTGCAGCCTCACCAACGACTTGTGTTTGAGAAGTCTGTGTACAAGAAACTTGCATAATAGTTATCATATGATTTGCTGAACAAAAAGGCTTGTCGAATAACAGGCTACCACTATTTAAAGGACCAGTGAAATTCTACAAATACATACTGCGGACTAAAATTCCCAGCATACGATCTGAGATTGACATCCGTTGTGGGTCTAATCAACAGCACATTTCAAAACAAGAGGCATAGGCGTGTAATCACTGGGGATTTATTATCTGGATGGTTCATTCACAAATTTAGAATTTCTGCTCTAGAACCTTCTTTTACTGTCATTCAGTTATGGAATAAGATATAATGGCAAATAAAACTTCTTTGGCTATCAGTAGCAGTGACTTATTGGAAGGATCTAATTGTATTCTATAAGCAACAAAATATGAACACAAAGTATAGAGAAACTCAGCAGGTCTGGCAACAAGATGACTCAAAACATGAACTCTGTTTCTGTTCACCGATGCTGCTTAGCCTGCTGAGTTTCTCCAGCATTCTCTGTGCTTGTTGTAGTAGATTGAGCCTGTTAGGTAGGAAGTGGGAGCTGTGCAGATGAGGAAAAGAGTCTTGTATTTTCGTGGGAAATGCTCCTTCTGGCGCCACCAACATTATGATCCCACTTAAAATTTCATTCACCATCTTCAGACCCCTTTAAGGATTATTTATTATGCAGCTCTTTGTTTGACCTCTTTACAGTATTATGGAAATTATGTTGAGTCCTAAATTGGTATGGAACCCTAATTTGCACATTTATTGAGTCTCCTACTTATTTGAAGGAAAGTATGCTGGTGCCAGTTCAAAAAGGCCTGCCGGAAGATAGAGCCCTGGGTGTTTAATGGGTTGAAGTTAATTGTACAAATTTAATGTCAAGCTTATACAGGTTCGGGGCACTCATTGCAGCAGTTGAATACAATTAGTGATACAGAAATTCAGCTAGATTGCCTTTCAGGAGCTTCAGCAAATACATTTTTAAGTGTCCCCACCCCAGCCTCATCCCACGTCAAACCCTCCCTCTCATCCCCGCCTCCTTGACCTGACCCCAACCTGTCCCATCATCTTTTCCACCTATCTGCCCCACCCTTCCCAATGACTAATCTTCACTACCTGCATCCACCTATCACCATCTCACCGGCCGTCCCCCAGCAACCCCCCTACCGTTTATTTCCAAGCCCCCTTCCCCCTCCCCAGTCCTGATGAAGCATGTAAACCTGAAACGTCGACTTTCCTGCTTCTCTATTGCCTGACCTGCTGTGTTTCTCCAGCTCCACACAGTATTGATTATTCACAGATCAGGTTTGATGCAAGGGAATGTGTGGTGTTTCATTGCTGCCTGGTGTGGTAGGGTGCAGTCAATTTGGGAATTCTCCTCACTAGTTAGCTCCCGAGTCTGGCCATAGTGGCCACAAACAAGTACAAGAAATGGATGGTTTTTCCCAACTGTCGGTGTCTCTTCCATGGTTACCACTGCACCAGTGTGCACCTGGAGAGGGAACACATCATGGCCACCTGTAAGCTGTATGCCTTTTGTACCCAATGGACTGAACAGGGACTGGAGTGCATCATCCCTCCCAGCAATGCCATTTTAATTGAATGAGTTTACTTTGTTGTTTTTGGTTTTAATTGCAGTAACGTAGTAGTGCTTCTTTAAAAGGGTGGTTTCAGTTTTTTTTTAATGGTCTAACTAATTACATTTTTATTTGTACTTCAATATATAGAGAGTTATTAAGATGGGCATTGAGGGTTGCAGAGTTAAGCATTCGGAGTTGGGACATCATATTGAGGTTGTATACAGGATGTTGGTGAGGCCTCTTCTGGAGTACTGTGCGCAGTTCTTGTTGCCCTGCTATATGAAGGATATTATTAAATTGGAGAGGGTTCAGAAAGATTTACCAGGATGTTGCTGTGAATTGAGCATTTAAGATCCTCCTCTCGCATGTTTTTGTTGGTACACAATGTAACAGAAGATAAATTGTTGCATTGTCTTATGTAATGCTGTTCAATGATGCAGTTTATTATATAATTAAGTGAGGAATACAACAGGGCATCTCTTCATTTTACATTCTTGGATGCTGAACAGAAAATGCTTGTAAGAACCATTTAAATTCTATTGTAATTGTTTGCTGTCTGGCTTCCACTATAATGCAGGTGATCTATTCATTATCACACTATTGTTTGTGGGACCTTACTGTGCTCTAATTGGTGTTATGCTGCCTACAAAATAGATGAGTTTATGCCAGAACTTGGATATTTAATGTGAATAGAAATGTTGTTGCAGGGTATCTAAGACTTGGAACTCAATACTGAAGGGAATTCGATATTCTAGAAGAAGAGGAAGTGGCAAGGCTTTGTTAATAAAGGAAGGTATCAGTGCAGCGATGAGTAGTGGTATAGATTCAATAGATCCTGAAATGCAATAAGGAATGGCAAGGGAAAAAGTTCACGATTGGGAGTTATCTGTGGTCTCTTGGAGGTGCCTAACTGTAGGGCACAGGTTAAATTGGGAAATAATGGATGTTTGTAGGATGAGCAGTACAATTGTCATGGGTGGCTTTAATCTGCGTATTGATAGGAAAAATCAGATGGGCAACACTAACATGGGAGACGAATTGTCGAGTTCATCAGGGATTATTTCTTAAAGCATTACAAGCGTTAAGCTAAGTTAGATCTAATGATATATAATGAGGTAAAGTTACAACAAGAGTATTAATTAAGGATCCTTTAGTGGGGAGCAATCATAAATAGATCCATATTCAGCTTGAGGAAGAGCAACCTGGGTCTCAAACCAGTGACCTCAATTTAAATAAGAATTACAGAGGTATGAAGAAAGAGATATCTAAAGCAGGCTGGGAAACTAGACTCTGGGAAGGTCATTATATGAGCAAGAGCAGACATTTAAGCAGATATTTTATAATGCATAGCAAAAATTTATTCCAGCGAGAGAGGACTATATGATGGATGAGCCAACCATGGTTATCAAAAGTGGTCAAGGAACATAGGAACAGTAGTAGGCCATTTAGCCCCTTGAGCCTGCTCTGCCATTCAAGGTTGAACTGTGGCCTAACCATATGCTTACCTTGGGCCAATGTCCTTTGATGCCCTTACTTAAAAAATACTTGTCTATCCCAGATTTGTATTTAACAATTGAAATAGCATTGACTGCCATTTGAGGAAGAGAGTTCCAAAACTCTCTGCATGTAGAAGTGCTTTCTGACATCTCTTCTGAATGACTAAGCCCTAATTCTTAGATTGTGACCTCTGCTTCTATAACTTTCAACAAGCAGAAATAGCTTATCTTTATCTACCCTGTCTTTCCTGGTTGATATCCTGAAAACCACAATTAGATCACCCCTTAACGTAAATCCTAGAGAATAAAGGCCTAATTTGTCTAGTCTTTCCTCATAAACCATGAAATCCAGGTATATCCTTGTAAACCTGCACTGAACTCCCTCCAGGGCCAAAGCATCTTTCCTACAGTGTGGTGCCCAGTCCTGCTCACAGTTCTCTAAGTGAAATCTAACTCTGGTTTTGTATAGCTGCAATATAACGTCTGCATCCTTATACTCCAATTCTTTAGATATGAAGGCCAGCGTTCCAGTAGCATTCTTAAAAGTTTTCTGCACCTGCTTGTGGCATTTTGAAGAATTATGTACTTGAACCAAAAATCTCATTGGACATCCACTGTACTTACCTTTGCCTTCTAAAAATACTCTAATCTATCATTTTTTGGTCTGACATGGCTAGCGTCACACTGGCTTATATTAAAATCCATCTGCCACAGTTTTGCCCATTCCCCTAATCTATCAGTATCCTGTTGTAATTTTTTGCTGTTGACATCACTGTCTACAATGCTGTCTAAGTTTGTGTCAACAGCAAATTTTGACATTTGACTTTTTATGCATTATCCAAATCATTAATAGATATTGTAAATAATTAAGGCCCCAGTACAGCCCTTTATGGAACTCCACTAGTCTTGTCCTGCCAATTTGAGGACTTGCACATTATCCCATCTCTCTTGTTTCCTGTCCTCCTCCAATTCCCTATCCGTGTCAGTAATTTACCCTCAATTATGTGGGCTTCCACGGAGAGGATCTAATCAAAAACTGAGGCACACAAAGCAGTGAAAACTAGTGTTAAGCAAGGGAATTTTTAAGAAACCAGTAGCTGATGATTAAAAAGATAATAAAGAGGGAGAAAATTGATTTATGAAAATAAATTGGCAAGAAGTATAAAAAACATACAGCACGAGCTTCTAAAGGCACGTAAAGAGAAAGTAGTTAAAGTAAGTGTGGGACCCTTGTAAGATGTGTTTCGGGAATTAATAACAGGGAAATGGCAGATAATTAATACCAATATTTTTCATCAATCTTCACAGTGGAGGTCACTAAGGATCCCAAAGATATCAGATAAGCAAGTCGCTGATGGGGGTAAAGATTTTTTAACAGTCTCTTTCGGAAAGGAAAAAATATTTGATAAACTAAATGAACTGAAGGCAAACAGAATGCCAGGACCTGATGGCCTGCATTTAAGGGAAGTGGCAGCAGAGATAGTGGAGACATTGATTGAAATATCCAGACCTCTCTGAATCCTGTGAGTATTCCAGCAGATTGGCAAACTGCTAATGTGACACCCTTGTTCAAGGTAGGAGAGGGCCAGAAAGTACTACTGGCTGATTAGCCTAACATCTTGGGAAGATGCTAGAGTCCATTATTTGGAAAGAAATATTAAGATGTATACAGAAGATTAAGCAATCAGGCAAAGTGAATGTGATTTAGTGAAAGAGAAATCATATTTCATAAAGTTGTTAGTGCTGTTTAATGATATAACAAGTGGCGTTGATGAAGATTAACTGGTAAATGCAGTACAGTTAGATTTCCAGAAGGCATTTGGTTAGGTGCCACATAAAAAGTTTTTGCACAGGACAGGAGTCCATGGTAATGGAGGTAATGTATAAGCATGGATTGATGACACATTCAGTTTGGAAAGGCACAACTAGTAGAGTTTCAGAAGGATCAGTCCTTGGGCCTTAATTTGCTATCTCTGTTACTGACTTTTAGGAGGGGGCAAAGTATATAGTGTATCCAAATCTGCTGCTGATACCAAAAATAGGTAGGAGGTCATGTGATGACAGCATCAGGAATCTTCGAGGAGGTATAGGTTGAGTGATTGGGCAAAAACTTGTCAAATGGAGTTTAATGTAGAACATGTAGGCCATGCACTTCAGTAGGAAGAGTCAAAGGCAGGCAGTTGTATAAATTGAGTGAGACTCCAACAAAATACGGGATAGGTGGATTTGAGTGTTGTGCATGAAACACAAACAGTTAGGGCCCTCTTGTCAGTGGTAGTGTCCCTTCTCCTGGACTGGGAGGCCTGAATTCGAGTGCCCCCAGATTGAGAGGTGTGTAGTAACATCTCTGAACAAGTTGATTTGAAAAAAAGGGTTAAATAAAAAATAGCCTATAAAAGTTAGTATGCAGGTGAAAAGTGAAGCAAGTAATTAAGAAGGCCATTATGACTAAGGGGTTGGAGCTTAAACATAGGGAAGTCTTGTTCAAACAGTATAGGGTGTTAGCGCAGCCGTATCTGGAATACTGTGTACAGTTTTTGTCCCTGTGTTTAAGAAAGGATATAGTGGCATTGGAGGAAGTTCAAGAATAAATCCTCTAAGATGATTTCTGGATGGAAGGGATGATTTAAGGGATGAATGGCTAAACAGGCTAGGACTTTATTCCTTGAGTTTAAAAGAATGAGGGTTGGATTGTGTTGAAACATGGAAGATTCTGAGGAAGTTTTGACAGGGTAGGTGTTGAAAAGATATTCATACTAGTAGAGGAATTATGAACTGGGGTACATAGCTTTGAATAAAGGGGCACTCATTTACACCTGAGATGCGGAGGAATTTCTTCTCGCAGGACCTGGTAAAAGTGTAGAATTCTCCATCCCCGACAGCTGTGGAGGCTGGAATGCTGAATTTATTTAAAGAAAATGTAGGTAGATTTTTGAACTATCGGGTTTTCTGAGCTGGCACAAAAGAGGAGTTGAGCTTGGGGCACGCCCAGCCATGGCTTTACTGATGGAAGGGGCAGACTTGAGAGGCTGAATAGTGTATTCCTGCACCTGTTCCTTATTTTCTGATGTTCTACCTATATTATATCAGTGACTACACTTTGGGATGACTTCACTGACTATCCATCGTCTTTCTCACAGCAAATCACATTCAACCATCATCTATGTGCTTACTAACCTGAAACCGCTCCCAGTTAAGTATCACAACAAATTTTAAGTGCTCAACCTTGTTTTCAAGTCCTTCTTTGACTCTCTTAATCCTGAATTCTTCTCCTGACCTATAAGTCCTCAGTTCTGTATTCCTCTAATTCTGGTCTCTTAACCAATCTGAACTTTAATCTCTGAAATTCTCTCCCTCATCCTGCATTTCATTTTACATCTTTTAAGGTGTCTCTTAAATTCTACTTCCTTGACCAAGGTTCTTGTAACTTGCCCAGACATCTCTTTAAGTGATACAGTTGTTCACCCAGACTACAATTTAAAAAAACAAACTACTGAGCAGGTTAGACAGTGTCTGTGGAGAGAGAAGTTAATGGTTTGGACTGATACTTTTTAATATGAAAAGCATTTTGATTAACCCTCTGTGAAGTGCCTTGGGATTTTTTTAAGTGCAAGTTATTATTGTGAAACAGTCAGGGATTTTCAAGTAATTTTCTGCATAAAGGCAAGCTCTTTTTTTTCTTTAATTTCAGTTAAGTGCTATGTTCTAGTTCAGAGCAGGAAGTGATTTTCTTTTTAATTTCCCATGTTTGGAGATAATTTGGTGTTGACTTTGAGTTCAGTTCTCAATAACAGTGAAACAAAAGTACACCTAAGATTAGATTTAAGAGCAGGATACTTGTAATTTGCAAGAGCATTAGCCTCTAGCAAATATTAGAGACTATCTAACTTTAGACTTGTGTATAACTTTGGTCTCCCATTGTGCAAAAATGGATGTAGAAGCATGAAAGACAGTGCAAACCAAAAGGTTTGCTAAGTTAACACTAGAACTTGAGCAGTTCTGTATACCAAGGACTGCTGATTCTCTCCTCTGGAAGAGGTGAAAGTCAACCTGACACGTGCTTAAAATAATGAAGGGATTTGATATCATAGACATTGAAAAATGTTTCTGCGTTTAGAGTGATCAAAACTGGAGCCAGAAGTTTAAGATTTACACTTAATTCCAGTTTTTTTTTTTGTCCAGTTTATTAGTACTGGTTTTAAGCGATTCAAAAAGTATTAAGTTATTCAACTTGGAACAGAGTTGATCAAGAGCTTAATTAGATGTTCTTTTTGCAGGCAGCATTTTCTTTCCTGTGAAAGCAGGTGTGTAATAAGAATTTACTTAAAAATAAATATAATCGTAATAGGATTGTAATACGTTTACTGATAGTTAATGCTGTTCTAAACAGGAATCGATTTAATTTTCTTGTATCGGGTTCTTGTTTTTTATTTACTGAATAACGTGACAGTTTGTTACAGAAAAATTAATTTTAAAGACCAAGTTGTAGACTTTTATTCATTTGTGGGATGCAGGTATCGCTGGCTGGCCAGTGTTTATTGCCTGTCCCTAGTTGCCCTTGAGAAGGCGGTGGTGATCTACCTTCTTGAACTGCTGCAGTCCATCTGCTATGGGTTGACCCACAATGCCATTAGGGAAGGGATTCCAGGATTTTGACCCAGCGACAGTGAAGGAATGACGATATATTTCAAAGTCAGGGTGGTGAGTGGCTTGGAGGGAAACTTGAAGGTAGTGGTGTTCCCATATATCTGCTGCCCTTCTTCTAACTGGAAGTGGTTATGGTTTGGAGGGTGCTGTCTGAGAATCTTTGGTGGTTTCTGCAGTGCATCTTATATTTGGCGGTGGAGGGATTGAATGCTTGTGGATGTAGTGTTCATCAAGCGGGCTGCTTTATCCTCGAAGGTGTTAAGCTTCTTCAGCATTGGAGCTGCACTCATCCAGGCAAGTGGGGAGTATTCCATCACTTTTCTGACTGATGCCTTGCAGATGGTATACAGGCTCTGGAGTGTCTGGACGTGAGTTACTTGCTACAGTATTCCGAGCATCTGATCTGCTTTTGTAGCCACTGTGTGTGTGTGGCAAGTCCAGTTAATTTTCTGGACAATGATAACCCTCAAGAAGTTGATAGTGGGGGATTCAGTGACAATAACACCATTGAATGTCAAGGGGTGGTGGTTAGATTGCCAGACTGTGACCATCATCAATAAGAGACATTTGTATGGTGCAAACGTTGCTTAGCATTTGTCAGCCCAAGCCTAGATATTGTTCAGATATTGTTGCATTTGAACATGGACTGTGTCAGTGAGTGGTGCCAAACATTGTGCACTCATTGGCGAACATCCCCACTTCTGACCTTATGATGGAGGGAAGGTAATTGGTGAAGCAGCTGAAGATGGTTGGGCCTAGGACACTACCCCGAGGACCTCCTGCAGAGATGAGATGGGATGGAGCTGAGATGACTGACCTCCAACAACCACGACTATCTTCCTATGTGCCAGTATGATGCCAGATAGATATAGGACAGATGTCAGAGGCAGGCCCTGCCTGCAAAAATAGTAGACTCGCCAACTTTAAGGGCATTTAAATGGTCATTGGATAAACATATGGATGATAATGGAATAGTTTAGGTTAGATGCGCTTCAGATTGGTTTCACAGGTCGGCACAACATCGAGGGCCGAAGGGCCTGTACTGCGCTGTAATGTTCTATGTTCTATGTTCCATTGATTCCAGTTTTGCTAGAGCTCCTTGATGCCGCACTTGGTCAAATGTAGCTTTGATGTCAAGGGCTGTCACTCTTCGCTTCACCTCTAGAATTCAGCTCTTTTGTCCATGTTTGTACCAAGGCTGTGGCGAGGTCAGGAGCTGAGTAGACCTGGCAAAACCCAAACTGGGCATCACTGAGTAGGTGAGATAACAAGGTGTAGAGCTGGATGAACACAGCAGGCCAAGCAGCATCAGAGGAGCAGGAAAGCTGATGTTTCGGGTCTAGACCCTTCTTCAGAAATGGAGGAGGGGAAAGGGATTCTGAAATAGGGAGACAGGGGGAGGTGGATAGAAGATGGATAATGGAGAAGATAGGTGGAGAGGAGACAGACAGGTCAAAGAGGCAGGGATGGAGCCAGTAAAGGTGAGTGTAGGTGGGGAGTTAGGGAGGGGATAGGTCAGTCTAGGGAGGATAGACAGGTCAGGGAGGCGGGATGGGGGTGGGGTTTGAGGTGGGAGGAGTGGATAGGTGGAAGGAAGGCCAGGTTAGGGAGGCGGGGACGAGCTGGGCTGGTTTTGGGATGCGGTCGGGGGAGGGGAGATTTTGAAGCTTGTGAAGTCCACATTGATACCATTGGTCTGCAGGGTTGGCAAGCGAAATATGAGATGCTGTTCCTGCAACCTTCAGGTGGCATTGTTGTGGCACTGCAGGAGGCCCAGGATGGAGATGTCGTCCAAGGAGTGGGAGCGGGGTTTGAAATGGTTCGTGACTGGGAGGTGCAGTCGTTTGTCGCGAATCGAGGTAGGTGTTCCACAAAGCGGTCCCCAAGCCTCCACTTGGTTTCCCCGATGTAGAGGAGGCCACATCGGGAGCAGCGGATACAGTATACCACATTAGCAGATGTGCAGGTGAACATCTGTTTGATGTGGAAGGTCTTCTTAGGGCCCGGGATGGGGGTGAGGGGGGATGTATAGGGACAGGTGTAGCACTTCCTGCGGTTGCAGGGAAAAGTGCTGGGGGTGGTGGGGCTGTTGGGGAGTGTGGAGCGGACAAGGGAGTCACGGAGAGAGTGGTCCCTCCGGAAAGCAGATAAGGGTGGGGAGGGAAAAATGTCTTTGGTGGTGGAGTCGGATTGCAGATGGCGGAAGTGTCGGAAGATGATGTGTTGGATCCCGAGGTTGGTGAGGTGGTACATGAGGACGAGGGGGATTCTGTTTTCGTCGTTATTGTGGGGATGGGGTGTGAGGGATGAGTTGCGCAAAATGCAAGATAAATGGTCGAGGGCGTTTTCGACCATTGTGGAGGGGAAGTTGTGGTCCTTGAAAAACGAGGACATCTGGGATGTCCGGGAGTGGAATGCCTCATCTCGGGAGCAGATGCGGCAGAGGCGAAGGAATCGGGAATAGGGGATGGCATTTTTGCAGGAAGGTCGGTAAGAGGAGGTGTATTCTAGGTAGCTGTGGGAGTCGGTAGACTTAAAATGGATATCGGTTTCCAGGTGGTTGCCAGAGATGGAAACAGAGGGGTCCAGGAAGGAGAGAGGGGTATCGGAGATGGTCCAGGTGAACTTAAGTTTGGGGTGGAAGGTGTTAGTGAAGTGGATGAACTGTTCTAGCTCCTTGTGGGAGCACGAGGCGGTGCCAATACAGTCATCGATGTAACGGAGGAAGAGGTGGGGGATAGGGCCTCTGCTACATCTGCTCCCGAGATGAGCCAGCATCTCCCCAGCATCAGCAGTTCCTACTATCTCAATCACTGAGTAGGTGCTGCTTGATAGCACCGTTGATGACATCTTCCATCACTTTACTGATGGGGTGGTAATTGGCCGGGTTAGATTTGTCCTGCTTTTTATGTGTAGAGACAGGACATACTTAGGCAATTTTCTGCATTGTCAGGTAGATCCAGTGTTGTAACTATACCGGAAGAGCTTGGCTAGGGGTGCAGCAAGTTCTGGAGCACAAGCCTTCAGTACTATTGCTGGAATGTTGTCAGGGCCTGTGGCCTTTGCAGTATCTAGTGTTTCCAATCATTTCTTGATATCATGTGGAGTGAATCTAATTAGCTGAAGACTGGCATCTGTAATACCAGTGACTACTGGAGGAGGTCGAGATGGATCACCCACTCGGCACTTTTGGCTGAAGATTGCTGCAAAAGCTTCAGCCTTATGTTTTGCATTGATGTTTTGGGCTCTTTCCTCATTGAGGATGGGGCTATTTGTGGAGCATCCTCTTCCAGTGAGTTGTTGAATTGTCCACCACCATTCATGTCAGGATGAGCTTAGATCTGATCTGTTGGTTGTTGGTTGATCTTTCAAGTACCAATTCCACAACAGTTGCTTAAATAAAAATGAAAGGTTAGTGTTAATAAAATGCAGACCGCTGAAATGTTGTTTTGTTCAGCAGGCATTTTCATTGATTAATCTCTATCATTGGGACGATGCTACCAACAGCCCAAGCTGTGTAGTTCCTTCTGTCATCCTTTCTGCCCCTCTCTTCCTTTTCAAATCCTCCTTAAAGTTTATTTGATCAAAGCTTTTGGTCAGCCACTCTAATATCTCTTTGTTTAGCTTGGTATCTAACTTTGCTTGATGATTGCTCCTGTCCTATGCCTTGGGACAACTTTATTTTTATTAAATAAACTGTATAACTGCATATTGCTGCTCTTGTCAAGCCTGGGTCACATTATGTTCTTGGTTGACTCTCCACTGGGCAACTGAACGTATGGTATATTGATGCTGTTATCCTTTGGATGTACAGGTAGGTCTCCTATAACACAACAGTTGCTTGTGTGACCTCGTGCTATAGAAAATTGCCATTAAAAAATCGTGTTATGGGGAAATCACTAGACCTGTACAGCAGAAAGTTCGCGTTATCCAAGCAGCATCCACTATTTAGCAATTGCATTACAGCCCATTCGTGTTAATGAAACACACATTATAGCGGAACTACCTGTAATGTTAAGCCAATATAACACAATCTCTACGTGTTGCTGGTATATATTAAAACCTTGTGGCATTACTTAATGATCAGAAGTGTTCATTCTGGTGTTCCAGCCAACAGACTTTTTTTTTCACTACCAAAGCATTTTGATTAATCAGTTATTTAGCTGCTGTTTACGCAGGAATTTGTAGGTTGCTGAAATCTGAAACCATTTTCCATTGCTTATTTTGATACACACGATTGTAAACAAACATCAGATTTGTATAGTGTCAGTGGATCCACATGTTGGAAATGGAGGAGGAGTGGACCAGGGTATCCCGATGGGAGTTGTCCCTGCGGAATGCTGACAGAGGAGGACACAAACACACACATGCATATGCACACGCGCACACACACATGCACCCCAATCACCAGCATAAAATGCATTCTTCAGCATAAATGCCACATTTTCCTAGCTGCTATCAGTTTTGATAAAAGAGTCATTGGTCTTGAAGGGTTAACTTTGCTTTCTCCCCACGTGTGCTACCAGATCTGCTGAGTTTCTGTTGTTTCAAATCACCAGCATCTACAGTTATTTGTTTTGCATAGAGAGGAACCTTGACTTAAGGCACAGTTGCCAGTGATGGTGTGAAAGTTAAGTATTCTCAAGAGGCTAGATGGGTGCATGCTCTTTGAGGTGGCCATAGAGTTGGTGAAACTCCAAAACTGTAATAGAATCATTGTCACACAGCACGGAATCCGACCCTTCGGTCCAATTTGTCCATACCAACCAGACCATCCCATTTGCCAGCATTTGGCTCATTTCCCTCTAAACCTGTCTTATTCATATATCCATCCAGATTCCTTTTAAATGTTGTAATTCTCTGGCAGCTCAGTCCATACATGCACCACCCTCTGTGTAAAAAACATTGCCCCTTGGGTCCTTTTTAAATTTTTCCCCTTTCGCACTATATCTATGTCCTCTAGTTTTGGACTCCCCCATCCTAGGAGAAAGACCTTGGCTATTCACATTATCCACGCCCCCTATGATTCTATGAACCTCTATAAGGTCACCCCTCACCCTCCTATGCTCCAGGGAAAAAAGCCCCAGCCTATTCAGCCTTTACCTATAACTCAAACCATCCATTTCCAGTGACATCTTTTCTGCACCTTCTCAAGTTTAACAACAACATTCCTGTAGAAGGGCGACCAGAATTGCACACCGTATCCTTAAAGTGACCTCAGCAATGTCCTTTGCAGCTGCAACATGACATCCCAACTCCTGTACTCAATTTTCTGACCAATGAAGGAAAGGGTGCCAATGCTTTCACCACCCTGTCCACCTGTGACTTCAGTTTAAAGGAATTATGCACCTGCACCCCAAGGTCTCTTTGTTTGGCAGCATTCCCTAGGGCGCTACTATTAACTGTATAAGTCCTGCCCTGGTTTGCCTTATCAAAATGCAACACCTCGCATTTATCTAAATTAAACTCCATCTGTCATCCTTAGTCCATCGGCTCATCTGATCAAGATCCTGTTGTACTCTGCGATAATCTTCTTCAAACCTACTAAACATACCACCAATATTCACATCCAAATCATTTATACAAATGACGAAAAGCAGTGGATCTAGCACTGATCCTTGTGGCACACCACTAGCCACAGGCCTCTAGTCTGAAAAGTCTTGAGAATTTTAAATTTAAGGTATTAAGGGAGCAGGAAAAAGCGCAGACCAGCAAATACTTGGTGCTAAAGGACATGGCTTTAAGAGGGACATGGACAGCAGCGTTTTAAATGAGCTATAGTTTGGGGGATGGAAATCTGGGTAGAAGGAATTTGGATTATTTGATTCTGGCTATGACGGGAAGCATCAATAAACACAAATTGGGAAAAGGCAAACGGTGTTATTAGTGGTACAAGCATTTTAATAGCTTGTTTATAAACCAGTAGGACCATTATTAACATTATTCGTGGATTGCAGTTCTGTAGTACAGTGAAAGTTTGATAGAACGTGGATGCTAGGTTCCCAAGAACTGAAATTGTCCATCAACAATGCAGTATTCCAGCTGACCTTTTCAGTTAGGTTGTCTTAAGAAATTTTGCAAACAAAAGTAAAGATTTAGGTAAAGGTTTACCTCATTTCATTTAGGAGTTAAGTAATATAAAATTATAATGTCAAACTATAGCAGTTACTTGATTAACTCTAGACTGAGTTGCCTCACCTTCTCTGTCAAATTGGTAAACAGTAACTGTCACTCACCCAAATATTCCCCTTTTGACTATCTTCATTTTCTGGTATCTCTCCTTAAGGTGGTCATCACAACTTAATTTAAGTGAGTCATCATGCTTCAAACCTCCTTGTCCTCATTTCACATTCCTACATATTCTGTCAGTTGCCTTTGTTTCATTACCATTGTATTTAATGTAAGGTTAAATCAGGTAACTTTTATAACAGGTAGGAGCAAATTACTGCAGATGCTGAAATCTGTATTGAAAACAACAAATACTGGAGATCACAGCTGGTCGGACTGCGTCCATGGAGAGACAGCAAACTATCGTTTTGAGTCGAGATGACTCTTCATCAGAGCTCATCTAGACATGAAACGTTAGCTTGCTTTCTCTCCATGGATGCTGTCTGACCCACTGTGATCTCCAGCATTTGTTGTTTTCAGAACTTCTTTAACAGGTTCTCTCTAACTGATGCTCACTGCTTGTTGAAAATTGTATAAAAGAGGTTAAGTTTTGCTTACAAGAATGAAAGTTAGCTCATTTGGCAGTCATGGCACATGCTAACCACTAAGCCACCATGCTGCCAATGGATAAAGTGGAAACCAATAACCAATAAATCTGGTGTATTTGGATTTCCATAAAGACAGTTGATGTGGTGTCCCATGAAAGATAGGAAATTTTTTTTAAAAATTTGTTCGTGAGATGTAGGCGAGCATTTATTGCCCATCCTTAAATGCCTTGAGGTAGTTTGTGATGAGCTGCTTATGGTAAAGTATTGTAGATGCTGGAAATCTGAAATTAAAAGCAAAAAGGTAGGAAAGCACATCTGTGAAAAAAGAACCGGTCAATGGTTTGTCAAAAACAGTAAGCTCCCATCATTAGTATATTTGTATTTATAAACTTATTTATCTGTGCTTTTCTTTGTTTGCACCACACGTTAACGTCCACTAATCCACAGCTTCTGTGGAAAAATAAATATGATGGTAAAGTTTCCATGAAATAAAACCTCCAACCAGGCATTCCATACCTATGTTATAAGCAGCAAATGCCTCAAATGGAATTTATGGCATGACTATCATAATGCCATGATCACAAGTTAATGTTCCCATATAGCACTGCTGCAACCGTCAGAGCTTTTCATAGTTTTGTGAATGCCTGATTCCATGGAGTACAGGATTTGACTGTATTTGTAACCATCATTCCAGCAAAGGTAAGGCTGAAACAATACAATGAAAGATCTACTGCGGCTAATCTGCTCAAAATATAAAATTGAGTGTAACATTGACTCTTCAGTATGTTACGTTGTACTACTGTGAGCCAGCTCATTTAGAGAACTCTGTTGTTATGGAGTATAGTACAAACACTAATAATACTAGGTATCTGGTGCTAAAGATGGAAAAAAATCAGTTAATTGAATTTACAATTAAATACATTACAGTGGTCATGACTAGTAGCATGTGTAATTACTGATACTACAAAGTGCCTTTGTGAAAAACGAGATGGATAGTTACTGGCTGTAACCTGTTCCATTGACTCCTGTTATAAATCAAGTTTGTGGTTTGTGATTTTGCCATTCATTGGGAACTCGACCCCTGCAGACAAAACTTCACTACATAACCATTTTGGAAATTTTTAAGGAGTCAAGAGCTTATGGTGTCGTGGTTGATGTATTAACAGGCTGACCGGAAACACAGATGGTGGAATCATAATGGCAAAATGAAACTTGTGGACTGCCACAAGGAACTGTAATAGAGTTTTGGTAATTTATGATCAGTAATAATAATTTTGAAGAGACTGACTATATTATAGCCAAATTTGTGGTGATAAAAATGTAGATAAGAAAATACGTTCTGAGGTGAATAGATTGTGTAAAGTGTGGGCAGAAAATGGGTGGATGGAATATAATGAAAAACTGAGTTGTCCATAGTGACAGGAAGACTAGAAAAGTAGAAAAATTATTTAAATATAAAAACAACAAGATACTGTAGTACAAAGGGATATGGATATGCATGTTCATTAATTACAAAAGATTAGAATGCAGGTAAGGCAAAGTAGGTGGGAAGGCAAAATGAATGCTGGCATTTATTGCAAGGGAGATGGAGAACAACAGTAGTCTTGCTATAACAATACAGGACGTTGCTGAGACTGTACTTAGTGTACTGTACTGTGAACAGTTTTAGTCATTAAACGTTAGTATGTGTATACACCTTTCATTGGAAACAAGCAGTTCAGAGACTGTTTTTTGGGGTGAGTGATTTGTCTTTCGAGGAAAGGTCGAGCAGATTGGATTCTTTATTGAAACATTGAAGAACCTGAGGAGGCTTTACAAGGTAGATGCTGAGAGGCTGCTTCCCTAATGGGGGCAGGGAATCCAGAATTTCAAAAAAAGGGAGCTTCTTCTGAAGAGTTGAGAGATGAGGGAGAATTTCCTCTTTCCAAGGGTAACTAGTGTTTGGAATTCTCTTACCAGTGAGCATTGGAGGCTTGGTCATTGAATACATTTGAAATATTTAAATATATTTGTAGATTTTTGATTGACAAAGGAATTGAGGGTTATGGGATCATGCAGGAATGTGGAGTTAAGGCCATGTGAAATCAATTATTGACTATTTAATGGCAAGTGGATCAGGCTCAAGGAGCCGAATGGCCAACTTCTCTCTTTTTTTATGTCTGTATAGTTAAATAATTCTCAATCTAAGAGAACGGTTCTTTGTGTAGTTGTATTATTGGTTCAATTTATTAGCAATTTGTTATATCTGCAGCTCTTAGTTTATAGACAGTATTTTATCTTTACAGATCAACTTCTTAAAGTTTGCTTCCTTGTTTAAAATGTTGTGACTTTAAGTTCAATTTATATTCAAGTGGTTTATAACCCTTCTTGATAAAAGGAAGCTAGAGGAAGTTATTTCCCAAAGCGTACTGGATTAAAATCAAAATAACTTATGGCTCTGGCAGGTTTCAACTTGATACTTGGACTAGGTCAGTCCTAGTTTTGTATACTTGAATTCATTTATTGTGAAACTCTGAAATGATTTACATTTTTGTCTCTCCTTTACTATTAGTTTGCACTGCTTTCTTGAGAGTGTTAACTCTTTGCTAAAATACAGCTCTACAGGCAATGTTTGGTTTTTTCCTGGTGCGTTCCCAAATTATTTTGCTTGTTTAATCCTAGACCAGAGTGCAAACAGTCTGTTTCACCATAGGAGAGAAATTACAGTGAAGGCCTATCATATGCTGTTTACAATAGCTATATGTACACATTCACAGATTTCCAGGAGCGCAAATATTGATTTTTTTTTCGTTTTCTTTCCATTTTTTTCACCACCTCCTTTTTGCTAAGCAGTCCAAACAAGTTCGGCCAACTTGGCAATGACCAAGTATTGTACTTACGAGCCCCTTATGTTTATGTTTCAACTACTCATTGCCATAACTAATTAAGTAATTGGAGTAGAACTGTTATAATTTCAAAAGTTTAAAAATGATTTGCTTTCCAAAATAACCAGCAACTGTATGAAAATCCTACAGTCTTAATTTTTTATAACCAGATACAAACTGCATCTGATGGATTGGTAGAGTTTCACGATATTGAGATGGAATCATTGACAGTTCTATAATTGACTTCAAGATCTGCACTGTTTTGTTATGCACTAAAAAGAAGCCACGTGCTTAGTTGGAGACTAGTGGAGTGCTTTTAAATAAGTTCGGACATAAAAGGTTTCAGCATAATGCAGGACTCTTGGTGGCCACTGGGCTTTTGACCAGATTCTCCAAGTTCTTCTTTAATGTAAGTCCCTGGTGAAGGCCCCTTTCTCTCGCTGTACTCTCCCACTCGACAACAAAATTTGCCTTCAGGCTCCTGCATGTACAGGAGCACCCCCCATCCCCACCACGCACGTGTGCACACGCACATGCACACATACCCTCAAACAGATTTGTGCGTTAACAGTAGTAATCAGTACCTCTTCCCCACTCTGATCACACCCATGCAATCAGCCCCTCTCCACATACCGTGTCTGCCCCTCATCCATCCTTATTCTTTTGATCAGGTTGCCAGTGCATGCAAAGCAGAGTCATCAACCCTAGGTGAGGAACCTGCCCAATAGGCAGATGAGCAAAAGCGCAACAAAGCTTGAAGACATTGCTCTTGCCTTCCTGGATTTTTCCGCACTCCCAGACTTTTCCCACACTCCTTATTCTTCCAATTTGGAGCTTGTGTAATAATGGAAAAATCTGTCCGCCTGCTCCAAGTCAATGCTTGACCAACTTTGATCCACTTGGCATTCAAAGCTTAAAGTATGCTTTGGGCTTGCTATCTGGCTTTGCTGTTGAATAGCATCGATTTAGTGGGTCGAGTGCTGTTCTGCCACCACCTTTTGAACTGGGTAGTTTCTTCTCCACAATTTCTATTGTTCATCCTTCTTGCTACCTCGGAAGAGGGTTCATTCATAAACCCATCTTCTGCTTCTGTAAGTCCAACTTAGTCGCAAGTTATAGTATAGGAACTGCTGGGCAGACTTAAGAAGAATAACTTTGGCTGACTTTTCCTTGCTTCTAAACTTTATAGTTGAGTCCAGTTTGACTGTTATTTCCCCATCGCTCCTGCCTTAATGTGCTGATTGTTTCTAGCCTATCGTTCTACTCTTCAACACTATGTTGGAAGACTGTTCTTTTGTCTGCTTAGATAATGGTGAACTGTTTTGATCATGTAAAGGGTATACCATAGTTTGTTGTTTTTCTCACTTGACTTTGAAGGCTGCCACACAGAAGGATGCCATAAACTATATATAGAATCATCAAATAGTACAGCACAGGAGGATACAAAAACAAAGTTGCTGGAAAATCTCAGCAGGGCTGGCAGCATCGGTGAAGATAAAACCAGAGTTAATGTTTCGGGTCCTCAGAACTGGTCGTAGCTGGGAAAACATCAGTTTATATGCAGAAAATAGGGAGGGGTGTGGAGTAGGGAGTAAATGATAGGATAGAGCCTACAGAGAGAGAACAGTTGGACAAATAAAGGAGTTGATGACGATCCGGCTGGGAGGGTAAATAGTTGTTAATGGGGACTGTTAGTGACATACAACAGGTGGTGTGTAATGGCAGACTGTGATAACAAGGTCTGGTGTGTGGGGTAGGGGGCTAGGACATGGGAGAGTTTAGGCCCTAAAATTGTTGGACTCGATATTGACTTTGGAGAACTGTAGGGTCCCCAAGTGGAAAATGAGGAATTGTTCTTCCAGCTTCCCTTGCTTCGCTGGAACACTGCAGCAAGCCAGAGACAGAGATGTTGGCCAGGGAACAGGGTGGTGTGTTGAAGTGGCAGGCAATAGGTAGTTCAGGGTTTTCTTTGCGAGCAGATCGTAGATGTTCTGCGAAGTGGTCACCCAGTCTACGCTTCGTTTCCCCAGTCTAGAGGAGACCACATTGTGAGCAGCAAAAGCAGTAGACTAGATTCTGGGAAGTGCAGATGAAGTGTTGCTTTCACCTGGAAGTTATGTTTGGGCCCTTGGAAAGTGGGGAGGGAGGAGGTAAATGGGCAGGTGTTACACCTTCGCTGGTTACAGGGAAAGGTGCTGTAGGGCTGTGTGAGGGCTGTTGGGGGTGAAGGAAGTATGGACCAGGGTATCCCGGAGGGAATGGTCCCTGCAGAAGGTGGACAAGGCGGGGGAGGGAAATATGTGTCTGGTGGTGGCGTTTTGCTGGAGGTGGCAGAAATGGCCCCTGACGATCTTCTGGATGTGGATGCTGGTGGGATGGTAGGTAAGGACAAGGGGAACCCTATTGCTGGTGAGGGCGGAAGTGCGGGAGATGGGTCGGAGCTGGTTGAGGGCCCTGTCGACAACAGTGCTGGGGAATCCTCGGTTGAGGAAGAAGGTGGACATTTCGGAGGCTCTCTTGTCGAAGTTGGCCTCATCTGAACATGTACGACGGAGACGGAAGAACTGAGAGAATGGGATTGATTCTTTACAGGAAGCAGGGTGCGAGGATGTATAGAAACCAAAAGAACTGCAGATGCTGTAAATCAGGAACAAAAACAGAAGTTGCTGGAAAAGCTCAGCAGGTCTGGCAGCATCTGTGAAGGTAAAAAGCGAGTTAATGTTTCGGATCTGGTGACCCTTCCTCAGAACTGTTCTGAGGAAGGGTCACCGGACCTGAAACGTTAACTCTGTTTTTTTCCTTCACAGATGCTGCCAGACATGCTGAGCTTTTCCAGCAACTTTGTTTTTGTGCGAGGATGTATAGTCCAGGTAGCTGTAGGAGTCGGTGGGTTTATAGTGGATATTGGTGGCCAGTCTATCCCCAGAAATGGAAATAGAAATGTTGAGGAAGGGAAGGGAGATGTCAGAGATAGACCAGGTGAAAGTGAGGCAGGGTGGAATTTGGAAGCGAAATCGATTAACTTTTCCAATTCCAGACGACACAGGGAAACAGCACCGATGATATCATCGATATATCGGAGAAAGAGTTGTGGGTGGGGTCCGGAATAGGACTGGAACAAGGAATGTTCCATGTACCCCACGAAGAGACAGGCATAACTAGGGCCTATGTGGGTGCCCATGGCCGCCCCTCTTACCTGAAGAAAATGAGAGGGATTAAAAGAGAAGTTGTTGAGGGTGAGGACGAGCTGTGGAGGACGGTGGTGGTGGGTGGGGATGGTTCAGGTCTTTGCTGCAGGAAGAAACGGAGTGCCCTAAGACCCTCCTGGTGGGGAATGGACATGTAAAGGGATTGCACGTCCATGGTAAAGAGTAGGCAGCTGGAACCCGCAAACTGGAAATTTTGAAACCGGCGTAAAATGTCAGAGGAATCACAGATGTACGTGGGTAGGGATTGGACCAGGAGAGAGAAGACTGAGTCAAGGTAGGAAGAGATGAGTTCTGTGGGGCAGCAGCAGGCTGAAATAATGGGGCTGCCCGGACAGTCCTGTTTGTAGATTTTTAGAAGGATGCAGAAGTGAGCTATGTGGGGCTGGGGGCTATCAGCTTGGAAGCAGTGGGGGGGGAGGAGGTCAAAGGGTGAAATGAGATCACTTGCCGTAGTAGATACAATGGCCTGGTGCGTTATGGTGGGGTCATCTTCCAGGGGAAGATAGGAGGAGGTATCTGAGAGCTCAGCCTCTGCAAGGTAGAGGTCAGTACACCAGACTACCACAGCACCACCCTTTTATTGGCAGGCTTAATAACAAAATCAGGATTAGATCTAAGTGCACAGAGTGCTGTCAGTTCAGAGGGAGATAGGTTGGATTTGGTGAGGGGGGCAGAGAAATTGAGGCGACTAATATCATGTTGACAGTTTTCAATGAACAGATCGAGTGCAGGTAAGAGGCCAGAGGGAGAGGTCCAGATGGAGGGAGAGTGTTAGAACTGGGCAAAAGGGTATGTGGGATGGGGAGAGGACTCTTGCCCAAAGAAACAGGCACAGAGGCGAAGACGGCGGAAGAAGAGTTCGGCGTTATGTTGTGCCCGAAATTCGTTCAGGTCAGGACGCAGAGGAATAAAACTGAGGCCTTTGCTGCGTACAGAACGTTCAGCATTGGGGAAGGACGGTGAATACCCAACAGGAGGTGGGGTTGGGAGAGGAGATGGAGTCAGAGGGAAATGGGGGGGAAAGGAAGGTTCCAGAGGGCCATGGGTGTCTTTGAGTTGTTGCATTTTGTGGGCCTTGATGCCTGAAAGGAAAAGAAAATGTTTCTTGTTAGCACAACGAATGAGCTGGAGGATGAAGTGGAACTGCGGAGTGGTGTAACCCTGAGCCAGCATGATGCAATGCTGTTGGAGAGGAAGGTTGAGAGTGTGCATGTGACTCTGCATGGCACTGAGCGTGGATCTCAGGATGTGGCGAGAACAGCTGTTCGTGGAACGTTGAACATCACAGAGATATCTGTGATTCTGGGAGGATTCAAAACATGAGGGACGAAACTTCAGTTGGAATCCATGCGGGGGGTGAGTTTGAGCCAGAGGCAGTCACTGAGGAATGTGATATGGCTGTGGAAACGAGTTTTAGCAAATACTTGCTCAAACACCAGGAGTGACAGTGAAATTAATGTCAGTGGACAAGAAGAAAGATTGGAACGAAAACCCATCGGAGAAAGAAGCAGAACTTCTTCAAGGTGGGCATGCCTAGAAGAGATGTGGCAGTGAGTTAAATACGAAATAAAAACTGAAAGAACAGTGGATGCTGTAAATTGGGACCAAAAACAAGGTTGCTGGAAAAGCTCAGCAGATCTGGCAGCATCTGTGAAGAAAGAAATCAAGAGTTTACGTTTTGAGTCCGGTGACTCTTCCTCAGAACTGATCGTAGCTGGGAAAATGTCAGTCTATATGCTGTAAATAGGGAGGGGGGTAGGGTAGGGAGTAACGATAGGATAGAGCCGAGAGAGAGAGAACAGTTGGACAGACAAAGGAGTTGATAACGATCTGGCTGGGAGGGTGAATTGTTGTTAATGTGGACTGTTAGTGACATACAACAGTCTTGGCCTATTTGAGCCTGCACCACCACCTTCGAGGAGCAATGTAGTGAATATTGCTCTAGCCCTGCTATCTTCCCCATAGCCGTGCAATATTTTTTCCCTTGTCACTATTTACAAAATTACCTTTGAAAACTACTTGTAAATCCGCATTTGCAACTGTTATCAGGAAGTTAATTTCATATCCTAACTATTGCTTAAAAAATTCTTCATGTTACCCCAGTTCTTTTGCCGTTTACCTTAACTGCATTCTCTTTGATTACTTACCCATCAGCTGAAACAGTTTGTCTTTATGTACCTTATCAAAAAAGTTTTCCTGATTTTAAATGTTTGTCATTACCACCTTTGCTGTTAACAGCAACTCAATCTTCCGTGGGCTATTCATATGCTGGTAATCCTTGCAAGAGCAATTCAAAACTGATTTCCATGTCTTGCTTTTTTTCTTTTGGTGATATGTTATCTTTTAAAAGGAAGGATCTCAAGTCACAGTCATTCACTGCGGCAAAGCATTTCACTCTAATTTTTTTCTAAAGTCTGCTTAAGTTTGTCATTTCCTAAGTGATCATCTTGTGTCACTAACTCCCCAACCAGAGAAAATAATATTTTTTCTATTCAACCCAACATATATTTAAGTGTGTTTAAAAATAACCCAGTGTTTGTTTTTGAACTTCTTCCTCCCATTGACATAGTTTCAGTAAATTCAATGTACTCAACTATGCAGATTATACTTCGCTGTCTCTGCATTCTCCTCCTTGAGGAAATTGGGAGTGCTGGTATACGATTCTCTTCCCAGTTCAGGAGCTAAGATAATTGTAGTCCACCTTACACTAATCAGCTGCTTTTTACAGATTTGAGGATATAGAGCAAGCATTTGTTAGTCGAAATACTGCATCGTTTCTACATAATATTTATTAACTAAACCATTATTCAAAGCCTTCACCAACCCCTTAAAACTGTAGCTGTCTAGAATTATAAAATGTTACACAATGCTAACAGGTGATTTCCTCAATTAAAACTGGCAGAAGAATTTTTCTCTTAGTCTACGATCTAATCTAATTGCACTTTTCTGCTTGCTTCTCCACCATTTATTTATTAAATATCCATTTAATTCCTTTTAATTTATGGGCAAGACCTTTTTTTACCAGTCATAATTATTAGTAGGTATTTTATATTGTGCATATAGAAGCACTTGTAACTTTTGAATTTTTCTTCTAATCCATTTCGGTAGTTCTCCATCATAGTAAAGGTACACTGACTACTTTTTTTTTTGAAAAGCAGAATACTGTGGATGCAAGCAATCTAAAATAAAAACAAAATACTGAAGGTCATGCAGCAACTGTGGAGTGAGTAAAACAGGTGAAGTGGGAAAAGTTAGAAATGTAATAAGTTTTGAACAAGAGATGAGTGGGACAAGAGCAAAAGGGGTAAGGTTTCCATATGCATACTAAATTTCAAATGAATAGAAACCAGTGACTTTGTACTGTCCCATGCGTGAATTGTTCTAGTCTAGGTTCAACAGTTATTCTCGAATAGGAGTCATTACTGGAGAATGCATTGTGTCTGCCATGTTCTGGTGTTACCTCAAAAGATGAAAATTACATCACTCCAAGGGTTAATCTTGCATTTTTTGGCTGTGTAAATCTTGTCAAGTTTAATGGAGGATTCCTCTCCATGAAGCCTCATTAATTCTTTCACCAAATTTTACCAATCTCGCCTGATTAACTAAGTGTCTACCTCACTCAGAGGTACCCCCCTTATCAGATTTTAATCCTTTTCTACCATTCACTATACCCTGAGCAATTTGCCTCTGTGAAGATATCCTGGAATGGACTGGAATATCAGGTGTCAGCAGCATCTTTAAAAGGCTGTTGTGAACTCAGACAAGGACTGTTAGTCCAGAGCTGTCTGCATGGTTCCTGATGTTTTCACTGAACATGACAGAGAAGGGGAAATTGGCGTTTTGTTTTGTAGGCAGGGACCTGGACGTCCTGTTGGGTGGGATGGTGCAGAGGCAGATTGTTGTTTTCCCCCCAGATCAGCAGTGGCGACCACAACATCAGACCATGCCAGCCTGGACCGAAGTTGCCATCTGGGTTAGTGTAGTTATAGCCATTAGGTCAATGTTCTTCTCCATCCACCATGTAAGTGCCACTATCTTCTCTCTGATACCTCATGCTCATTCTGTCTCTGCTACCTTACCCACAACTCACCAGTGCTCATGCTCTACCACTCTAAAGGGCAGCTGCAACACCTTCCCTCACTCATTCTCACTGACCCCAAAATCCCAACACCACAAGCCCTATGTGCCCTCAGCATTGTCTGTTCACTTGCTCAGCACCAGAAGTGACAGCTGTGCCACATACCGTGTATACTCAAGTGAAAGTTGATCTCATGTAAAAGTCAACCCCCTATTTTTGGCCAAAAAATCTGGAATTTTCCATACATCTCATGTAAAAGTCAACCCTAGTTCTTCACAGATAACAGATCAACATTTTTGAATCAAGGTATTATCTTGTACATAAATGTTACAGTGAGGAAATGCATTTTTTTGTGTTGTTATGTGTTTTGAAATTTCTTCATTTTGTGTAAAAATGCCCTCCAGACAAAGCAAAAAATATACAGCAGTGTTTAAATTGCAAGTTATTGAAGTTGCAGAGAAGACAAGTAACTGTGTAGCAGCAAGGGAATTTTTGTGTTTCAGAGAAACTTGAGAGACTGGAGAAACATATCAAACCAACTTCAGACAATGCCAAACAAAAGTGTGCCAACAGAGGTAAACCTAGCAAGTGGCCACAATTGGAGAAAAAAGTTGCTAAGTGGGTACTTGAAACTCGTCAAAATGGAAAATGAGTTGGTTGTGAAGCCATCCGAATCCTTTATGAAACAAATTAAAGAAGGATGGAATTTTGGATTTTAGGGCAAGTGCTGGATGGTGCACGAGGTTCATGAGAAGGCATGACTTAGTACTTCAGCAGAAAACTAAGACTGCACAAAAGCTGCCTGCTGTACTAGAAGATATTACAGTAATTACTGTAATTCGTTTTTATTTCTTTATTCGTTTAGAGATCAGTTGGGCTTCTGCT
Source organism: Rhincodon typus (assembly GCF_021869965.1). NCBI lineage: Eukaryota > Metazoa > Chordata > Chondrichthyes > Orectolobiformes > Rhincodontidae > Rhincodon > Rhincodon typus. The sequence continues at coordinate 41,783,142 of NC_063348.1, forward strand.
AATGATACGGTATTTTGGACATTAGTATGAATGTCAGTCCCTCAAAAGTAGTATCCAAGTAATAGTCGACTCCATAAACTTAACTTTAAAACAGTCTAAAAAATTCGATTTTTACACGCGTATATACGGTACTTCCATCTCCCTTAATAGTTGCCTTGCTTTTATTGCAGAAGGCAAGGCAAGACTGGAATATTGTGAGCAGGGAGTTCAAAGTGAGTGATCATTAAGAGAGCAAGCGGATACCCCAAAGGTGCAACTGCGTCCAGTCCATGAACTGGGTGCAAACTGTCCTTTTTCAGCGCTACAAAATTGTTGTTTCAACTAGAGGTTTTTTTATAGACTCATGGGATTTAGGTGTCACTGATTGGGCCAGCACTTTATTGCCCATCGCTAGTTGCTCTTGAGAAGCTGCCTTCTTGATCCACTGCAGTCCATGTGTGTAGGTGGACATCAGGGATGGAGTTCTGGAATTTTGATCCAATGACACTGAAGGAACAGCAAAATATTTCCAAGTCAGATAGTGACTGGCTTGGAGGGGAACTTGCAGGTGAGAATTGTTCCAATACATCTGCCCTTGTCCTTCTAGTTGGTAGTGCTGGAGAAACTCCGATCTGGCTACATCTGTGGAAAGAGAAACAGAGATAATGTTTTGGATTCAGTATGCTGCTTCTTCATGCCTAAATTTAGTCCTAACTGGGTATGTTGCATTTGAACAGGCGTATCTGAGTTGCGGGATATTTTGCTGGTGCTTTTGGGGAGGATTTAAACTAAATTGGCAGTAATGTGGGAACCAGGAGAGAATATTGGAGAGGAGTACCAGATTGCACACAATACTGAGAGAGACAGTTACAGCTAGAATAGTAAATTAATGTGAGGAGTCAGAATAAGAGAGAAATTAATTTTCTTTCTAAACCAGGGTTATACTGCATGCATTTGAATGCCAGAGTATTGTAGATAAAATTGAGTTAGTGGTACAAATTGACTTGTGGAATAATGATGTGCCCAAAACAGAGTCTGCTGAAGAAAGAGATGGGCTATAGTTGTATGTTCCTGAATTTTAAGAAAGATAGACAAGGAAGAAAAGGAGAAGGCGTAGTGTTATTGGTTAAGGGTACAGTTTCAGTTCTCAAGGGTTCAAGTACTGAATTGCTTTTGTTACGGCTAATGAATAAAAAGGGTGCAATTCTATTGTTCAGAGATAGTAGGAACTGCAGATGCTGGAGAATCCGAGACAACAAGGTGCAGGGCTGGATGAACACAGCAGGCCAAGCAGCATCATAGGAGCAGAGAGGCTGACGTTTCGGGCCTAGACCCTTCATCAGAAAAGGGGGAGGGGAAGGGGGTTTTGAAATAAATAGGGAGAGAGTGGGAGGCGGATAGAAGAGGGATAGAGGAGAGGATAGGTGGAGAGGAAACAAACAGGTCGAAGAGGCGGGGATGGAGCCAGTAAAGGTGAGTGTAGGTAGGGAGTTAGGAAGGGGATAGGTCAGTCCAGGGAGGACGGACAGGTCAAGGGGGCGGGATGAGGTTGGTCAGTAGGAGATGGAGGTGCGGCTTGAGGTGGGAGGAGAGGATAGGTGGGAGGAAGAACAGGTTAGGGAGGCAGGGAGGAGCTGGACTGGTTTTGGGATGCGGTGGGGGGAGGGGAGATTTTGAAACTTGTGAAATCCACATTGATACCATTGGGCTGCAGGGTTCCCAAGCGGAATATGAGTTGCTGTTCCTGCAACCTTCGGGTGGCATCGTTGTGGCACTGCAGGAGGCCCAGGATGGACATGTCGTCTGAGGAATGGGAGGGGGAGTTGAAATGGTTCGCGACTGGGAGGTGCAGTTGTTTGTTGCGAACCGAGTGTAGGTGTTCTGCAAAGCGGTCCCCGAGTCTCCGCTTGGTTTCCATGATGTAGAGGAAGCCACACCGGGTACAGCGGATGCAGTATACCACATTGGCAGATGTGCAGGTGAACATCTGCTTGATGTGGAAAGTCTTCTTGGGGCCTGGGATGGGGGTGAGGGAGGAGGTATGGGGGCAGGTGTAGCACTTCCTGCGGTTGCAGGGAAAAGTGCCGGGTGTGGTGGAGCTGGAGGGGAGTGTGGAGCGGACAAGGGAGTCACGGAGAGAGTTGTCCCTCCGGAAAGCAGAGAAGGGTGGGGAGGGAAAGATGTCTTTGGTGGTGGGGTCGGATTGCAGATGGCGGAAGTGTCGGAGGATGATGCGTTGGATCCGGAGGTTGGTGGGGTGGTACGTGAGGACGAGGGGGATTCTTTTTTGGTTTTTATTGCGTGGACGGGGTGTGAGGGATGAGGTGCGGGAGATGTGGGAGACACGGTTGAGGGCGTTCTCGACCACTGAGGAGGGGAAGTTACGGTCCTTGAAAAACGAGGACAACTGAGATGTACGGGAGTGGAATGCCTCATCCTGGGAGCAGATGCGGCGGAGGCGAAGGAATTGGGAATAGGGGATAGCATTTTTGCAGGAAGGTGGGTGGGAGGAGGAGTATTCTAGGTAGCTGTGGGAGTCGGTGGGCTTGAAATGAATATCGGTTTCTAGGTGGTTGCCCGATATGGAGACAGAGAGGTCCAGGAAGGGGAGAGAGGTGTTAGAGATGGTCCAGGTAAACTTAAGGTTGGGGTGGAAGGTGTTAGTGAAGTGTATGAACTGTTCGAGCTCCTCGTGGGAGCACGAGGCGGCACCGATACAGTCATCAATGTAACGGAGGAAGAGGTGGGGTTTAGGGCCGGTGTAGGTACGGAAGAGGGATTGTTCCACGTAACCTACAAAGAGGCAGGCGTAGCTTGGGCCCATGCGGGTACCCATGGCTACCCCCTTTGTCTGTAGGAAGTGGGAGGAATTGAAAGAGAAGTTGTTGAGTGTGAGGACGAGTTCGGCTAAGCGGATGAGGGTATCAGTGGAGGGGGACTGGTCGGGCCTGCGGGACAGGAAGAAGCGGAGGGCCTTAAGGCCATCTGCATGGGGAATGCAGGTGTAGAGGGACTGGACGTCCATGGTAAAGATGAGGTGTTGGGGACCGGGGAATTGGAAGTTCTGGAGGAGGTGGAGGGCGTGGGTGGTGTCACGGACATAGGTAGGGAGTTCCTGGACCAAGGGGGAGAAAATGGAGTCTAGATAGTTGGAGATCAGTTCGGTGGGGCAGGAGCAGGCGGAGACAATGGGTCGACCAGGGCATTCAGGTTTGTGGATTTTGGGAAGGAGATAGAAGCGGGCAGTGCGAGGTTGGGGAACGATGAGGTTGGAGGCCGTGGGTGGGAGGTCACCTGAGGTGATGAGGTTGTGGATGGTTTGAGAGATGATGGTTTGGTGCTCAGGGGTGGGGTCATGATCAAGGGGGCGGTAGGAGGAGGTGTCGGAGAGTTGGCATCCATGGGCCCAAGAACGCCCTCAACCGTGTCTCCCACATCTCCCGCACCTCATCCCTCACACCCCGTCCACGCAATAAAAACCAAAAAAGAATCCCCCTCGTCCTCACGTACCACCCCACCAACCTCCGGATCCAACGCATCATCCTCCGACACTTCCGCCATCTGCAATCCGACCCCACCACCAAAGACATCTTTCCCTCCCCACCCTTCTCTGCTTTCCGGAGGGACAACTCTCTCCGTGACTCCCTTGTCCGCTCCACACTCCCCTCCAGCTCCACCACACCCGGCACTTTTCCCTGCAACCGCAGGAAGTGCTACACCTGCCCCCATACCTCCTCCCTCACCCCCATCCCAGGCCCCAAGAAGACTTTCCACATCAAGCAGATGTTCACCTGCACATCTGCCAATGTGGTATACTGCATCCGCTGTACCCGGTGTGGCTTCCTCTACATCATGGAAACCAAGCGGAGACTCGGGGACCGCTTTGCAGAACACCTACACTCGGTTCGCAACAAACAACTGCACCTCCCAGTCGCGAACCATTTCAACTCCCCCTCCCATTCCTCAGACGACATGTCCATCCTGGGCCTCCTGCAGTGCCACAACGATGCCACCCGAAGGTTGCAGGAACAGCAACTCATATTCCGCTTGGGAACCCTGCAGCCCAATGGTATCAATGTGGATTTCACAAGTTTCAAAATCTCCCCTCCCCCCACCGCATCCCAAAACCAGTCCAGCTCCTCCCTGCCTCCCTAACCTGTTCTTCCTCCCACCTATCCTCTCCTCCCACCTCAAGCCGCACCTCCATCTCCTACCGACCAACCTCATCCCGCCCCCTTGACCTGTCCGTCCTCCCTGGACTGACCTATCCCCTTCCTAACTCCCTACCTACACTCACCTTTACTGGCTCCATCCCCGCCTCTTCGACCTGTTTGTTTCCTCTCCACCTATCCTCTCCTCTATCCCTCTTCTATCCGCCTCCCACTCTCTCCCTATTTATTTCAAAACCCCCTTCCCCTCCCCCTTTTCTGATGAAGGGTCTAGGCCCGAAACGTCAGCCTCTCTGCTCCTATGATGCTGCTTGGCCTGCTGTGTTCATCCAGCCCTGCACCTTGTTGTCTCCAATTCTATTGTTCACTGTGGTCTCTCGGCTGCCAAATAGTGGGAAGAATGTAAAGGAATTGCAGGAAATTAGTGTTGCAAGCATAAAATAATTATAATGGGGAACTTACCTGAATGTAGACTCGGATAGTGATCGTGTAAAGGACAAGGATGGGTAAGGGTTCCTCAGTTGTGGTCAGGAGAATTTACTACTCTAGTATGCGTCCAATCCAATGAGAAAGGAGGAACTGATGTATCTGGTTCTTGGTAATGAGGGTGGGCCAAGCAGGTATTGGTGGGCAAGGATTTATGGAATAGTGATCACTTCATTATAAAGTTGAGGATGATAGTGGAAAAGAACAATGAGCAATTCCAAATTGGAATAATTAGTTGGTGGATTACTGACTTCAATGGGGTGGTGAGTCTTCAGGTCTGGAATGCATTACTGGGAAGTGTGATGGAGGCAGTATCAATTGAGTTATTCAAGAGGGCTTTCGATAATTGTTTATATTAAAATTGTGTGAAGGATTAGTAGAGGGTAAAAGCAGAAGAATAGCACCAAATCATAATGCTCACTCTTGAGAGCAGTGCAGACAAAATTGGCTGAATAACTGCTTCTTTCACTACAACAATTTTTTCATTTTGGTAGGGCATGAGTTCAAGGATATATACCAACTTGCAAAGAATGTTCCAAGTCCGGATGTTACATGTCTTGAAGGGGAGCTTTCAGATGGTGGTGACCCCATGCATCTGCAGCCCTTGTCGTTCTAACTGGTAGGGGTCACAGCTTTGCAAGGTGTTTTCAAAGGAGGCGTCATGAGTTTTTGTAGCACACCTTGTACATGACATTGCACCGCTGTCACTATGCATTGGTAGTGAATACGTTAAAATGTTAGACAGGATGCTAATTAGCAAGCTGCTTTGTCCTGGATGGTGTCAAACTTCCTGAATGTTGTTGGAGCTGTATCCATCAGACAAGTGGAGAGTATTCCATCGCGCTCCTAACTTGTACCTTGCAGCTGGTGGATAGATTGGGAAAAGAACAGATGACTTGCGAGCTGCAGAATTCTGAGCTTTTCATTTCTTTGTAGCCACCGTGTATATATGGCTGGTTCAGTTAATTTTTTGATCAATGGTAACTCCCAGGATGATGATAGTGGGGGATTCAGCAATGGCAATGACATTGAATATCAAGGGGGCATGGTTAGGTTCTCTCTTGTTATAGATCCGCATCAGACCAACCAAAGTCAGAGTTATGTCTCTCGCCACTGGGCCCACCTCATCAATGTTGCTGTGATGCCCTTCTGCCACTGCTTCACCATGCCAGCACTGGACCCAACCAACAATGAAGCTGCTGATCCTCAAGCACCATCCATTGCCACTGTGCCTACCTCACTCTCATCACCTCTGCTGATGTAGCAGCCACTGATTCCAGGTCCTGTCCTTGCTCCGGAAAAGTAAGAAGGGGCTCACTCTCCTGCATGCTGGGCCCACCCAAGGTCCGCAGTAGACCCACGCCCTGGGCATGACTCAAGATTGCTTGAGGTCAGTGCCCCTGGGTTCACTTGAGGTATGCACACTGGACTATCGCCTCCAGTGATGCCATCCAAGGTCAGGACAAGGTAAGTGAGAAAGAAAAGTGATGGAGTCAGGGTGGGGGTGCGGTGGTGGTGTGGAAACTAAAGAAAAAGAAAAGCGATCAGAGCAGATGCGATCCGGCACAGGAGCCCTACTCCACCACCATCATCGACCTGTATCAGTTGGACAGTTTGCGCAGTTCACCTGTGGTTGTTAGTTGGGTTCACAGTGTGGCACAACTACAAATACTGAAAACTACAGATATTAATACGCAGGGGCCTGTTTTTGCAGACAGGACAAAGATGCTCACATGCCCTGAGAAAGTCCGGCCATCAGCCTGGTTTAAAATTTAAAAAATAGCTTGGCTAACAGGCAGTCAGCAATAACGGGCATTCTCCTTGGCAATGCCTCTACCAATTAGAGTTCACGTGTCAACTAATCAGCACATCACTCTTTCATAAAAGTTGGTTTTCCCTTGAAATTATTTGTGCAAAATGTACTGATGAGTGCAAGATGAAAAGCATAGACAAATATGTATATTTTTCACCAATAACCCAATTGAAAATGGTTGAGATATTATCCTGAAGAACTGATGCAGTGATGTCCTGCGCTGACATAATTGACCAGGAACAACTGCAACTATCTTCCTATGTGCTAGGTATGACTCTAACCAGCAGACAGTTAGTTATTCCCAGAATCCCATTTGCTCTAGTTTTAATTGGGCTCCCTAATGTCACATTTAATCAAATTTTACCTGGATGTCAAGGGAAGTTACTGACACTTCATTGCTGAAGTTCATCTCTCTTTTGTCCATGTTTGGACCAAAATTGTAATGAAGTCAGCACCTGAGTAGCCTGGTGAAATACAAACTGAGTGTCAGTGAGCGAGTTATTCTTTTGTGAGCGTTGCTTAATAGCACAGGTGACGACCTCTTCCATTACATTGTTCATAATTGAGGATAAGCTGATGGGGTGGTATTGGTCAAGTTGCAGTTGTTCTGCTTTTTGTGGACAGGACATAACCTTGTAGCTATTCCATAATGCGTTTGGCTTGGGTCAAGGATAATTTGGTAGTACATATTTTCAGTACTAATGCTAGAATATTGTCAGGGTCCCTGGACTTCACAATATCCAATGTCATCAATCATTTCTTGATATCCTGTGGAGGTTGGTTGAAGATTCACTTCTATGATGCTAGGTACTTCAGGAGGAGGCTAAGATAAAACATCCATTTGATTCTTGTGGCTGAAGATGAGTGCACATGCTTCAACCTTCTTGCTGTGCTGGACTGTGTCATCACTGTGGATGGGAATGTTTTCAGAGTTGCCACCACAAATGTGTCAAGTCTTCCAAATCTAGATCTGATCCATTGGCTATCGGAATGTCCTGTCTGACTTATGCTGTTTCTGCAGTTTGGCATGTAAGCACTGCTGAGTTGTAGAATCGGTGCATTTTTAAAAGGTTTTCCAGCTCCGGCTTTGGCAAGCCTTTCTTCATTGAATGAGAGTTGATCTCCTGTTTTTATAGTAACAGTAGACTGGGAGAGAAGTTTGGCCATGAGGTTTTTTTTAAATCGATTCTGCTACTGATGACCCACAGTGCCTCTTGGATGCCCAGTTTTGAGTTGCAGTATTTGTTTGAAGTCAGTCCCATTTAATACAGTGTGCAGTGGAGGTGTTTTCATTGCAAAGATGAGATCTTATTTTCACAATGACTATGTAATGATTACTTATACCAATACCATCATGGACAGATGCATCTGTGACAGCTAGATTGGTGAGGATGAGGTCAGATAAATTTTTCCCTCTTGTTGGTTCCCTCACTGCATGCCATAGATCAAGTCCAGCAGCTGTGTCCTTTAGGACTCAACCAGCGGTAGTGTTGCCGAGTCAAACTTAGTGATGGCCGTTGCAAGTCCTCAACTCAGTTCATCCTGTTCCTTTATCACCCTCAGCACTTTCTCCAATTATGTTTAACATGAAGCACTATGTGGTAGTCAGCAGGAGCTTTCCTTGCCATGGGGTTGAGAGTCAATGTTGCGGATTCCCATTGCAGCCCTCTCCCAACTTTTTATCCCTGAGCCCAACAGCTCTGATGAGTCTGTTCTGCCAGCAGGACTGGACATACTCTCAGATGATGATAGAGGTTGTCTATAGGACAACTCTCCCAATTGTGAAACCAGCACCAAATATTATTAAATAGATTAAAATTATATCCTTCCAATTTATGAGAACCATGCAATTTTAAGAATTAATGTACCTCTGAGAGGATAGCGTTAACACATGTAAGTGTGATGGGCCACCATCCGTACAGTGTTATCCTCTGCTGCTAGATAAATTCATTTCTTTAATATCTATATCTAGACCAGTTGTCTTAAATCTCACCTTCCTTAATCTTTTGGCAATGTGTTCATTTTAAGCTAAAAACTTATGTTTGTCTGTAGCTGGCTGGCACAGCCATTCAATCCAGTTTGTAATCTTTCTCTCTTAAACGTACTGTCTCTGATCTTCCTACCCAGTGTGCCTTCTGGAGACTAATTTGTCTAACTCTAATTGTATCCCATTCACCAGTCTCATGTGATCCATGGACACTGCCACCTCAACAACAGTGATTGCCCACCTCCACGCTTCTCTTAAATCTTGTTTCTTGTAAACAATGCCACTGCCATTCATTACTGTAATGTGGGTGAAATTATTGGACAGACTGAAATTTGGCTTATGGGTGCTAACACCTTCAGGCTTACTGAAGCCAATCCCCGAAAAAATTTTGGAATATATTCCATTGCCTGCAGTTCAAAGAATTAATTACTTTGGTGATTTAAAGTTTTCAGATTCAGCGGATTATTCCTTTGATGGGTTTAAACCTCTTTTCTTGCCTTTGCTTACCACCCCTACAACCACCTTCTTCCCTCAAGACCCTCTGAAAGCTCCCTTCTCCTCCTATGACCCTCTTGCAGCTGTCCCTCTACCTCCCCTACTTCACATGAGCCTATCCCCGAAAGATGCCCCAACCATAGACTTGGCCAACAGACCTTCCTGACTTGGTCATCTTGCCTTGGCATAATACTCCTTTGGTGTCTCTCTCATTGCTATCATTTTGGATACTCTGTTTGCCACTCATCCATTCTCCAATCGCTACTCTGCTACGTTTTTTGGCTGGGTTTATTACTTGGCCTACCAACAACAAATGTAAGAGAGAAACAAATTGTGAATGGAGGAAAAGCTCTTGACCATTTCCTCCCATTTGATTTAGAGGGTAAGTTTTCTGTAATCAGTGTAAACCCACCCATACCCCCACCGCTGCTCGGGGAAGTGGGGGAATGAATTTCCCAAGGTGATTTGGGGACTCCCAGGAGCAGATTGATGTGTTGCCACTGTGTTTTTTCAGTACTGATGTACAGTTCCCAACCGACGTAATAATCAGATTTAAAACCGACAGCTGCTTAAATTGTTGAAAAAATCAATTAAGTTAGTGTCAGTTTCAAAGTTGTTAATTGTAGAGTTTTAAGTATTCAATGCTTACCTTGTTAAAACAATTTGAAAACTATACTAAAATAGAATTATATCCCGAAGCTTGAGTTTTCAAGATCAGCAAGAATATTCTAGTTTCAATCCCAACAGGTTGTTAAAAAAAGATAGATATGTATCACTAAACGAAACAATAGCAGCCCACTAGTGGCACTAACCTCTGCTACCTCTTTAGATCACATTAGCACAGGAGTTTTAGTCATTCGAACTTCAGAGTTAAGCATCCTCAGGTTGCTGATTTAATACCGAGCTGAGAAGGAATTTCTCCTCTGAAGGTTTTGAATCTGTGGAATTCTTTACTATGGAGGGCTTCTGAGACTGGGTTGTTAAGTGCATTTGAAGACAGATTTTTAATCAGTAAGGTAATTGAGGGTTGTGGGGAAAAGACAGGAAAGTGGATTTGAGGATTATCAGGTCAGCCACAATTTCCTTGAGTATTCTTGATGGGCTAAATGACCTACTTGTGCTCCTATAAGCACAAGTCTTGTGGACTTAGGAAAGCCAGACTGATGAAAGAGGAATTCTTCCCAAAGGACAGCAGTAAACTTAGATGGGTTTTAACCACAATTGGAGAAAATAGCCTGTGCAACTTCCCAAAATGTGCATGAAATGGAGTTTTCAAGATTCAGCTGGTCTGTGAAACCAAAAGTTTATCATACATAAGAATAAGGCCCAATAGCCAATAGTTGCATAACCTAATGGGGTTGTATTGTTTTCATTGTTTGACCAGATAATCAGTGCTGCAGAAATTTTCTCATTTTGTAACAAATATACCTTCAATTTCAAAACTACTGTGTAAGTGACAGCAACGCTCACTATGATATGTATTGAATAATGTATTTCCTTCCCAATAGAAATCAATTAACTTAACTAACTAAACAAATTGATAAATGACTTGTTTGGATCAGATACTGGAATCGTTTTTTTCTGTTAAATAACACTGTGAGAAACAGTCCATTTCTGGGAGCTGTTCGTTTTGCAAAATATCATAAAATCTCAAAATATCTGTAACGCATCCAAAAGACTGCTAAAAATGATGCAGATGCAACAAGGGAAAACAAAGAAGATAATATGATGTAGTTACATACTTTGATTTTAAATTTTAAATCTTCCGTTTACACCTTATTAACATGAATTGAATACTAAATAAAATTACATCCCAGAGATTATAAAGAACATTCCAGTTTCAATCCCAAAAGGCATTTTTAAATATTGAAAATGTAATATAAAACAAATAATATGGTATAATAAACAACGATATGTTTTGTTTGTAAGTGATAAGTAGCTTATTATCACAAGACTTGTACTTGCTTTTTGCATCAAGTTTGTGTGTCAAAGGGTGCATGGAAGTCTTCTGAAGTAATTGGAGAGACTTTAAAAGAAACTTTATTTTAGTACTGACTGCATTTTATTGTATATTTAGAATATGCACGGTTTGGATAAAACATGATTAATTTGTAAATACTCAAGTATTAGTGTGCATTCAGTGTTGATAAAGAGATGCACAAAAACAAAAGGTTATATTATTCAGGGCCCTCTTGTCGTGCAGTGGACCAGGGATGCCAGGGTTTAAGTCCCACCTGCTCCAGAGGTGTGTAATAACATCTCTGAAAAGGTTGATTTAGGAAAAATAGGTTAATTTTAAACAAAGGTTTTATGACAAGATTTTGATGAAGTAACCACATGTAACATAGCCAGATATGCTGCTGACACAAAGACAGGTGGAAAAATAAGTTGCGAGGTGAATACACAGAGTGTGCAGTGGGATTTATTTAAATGAAGTGAGTGGACAAAATTTGGCAGTTGGAGTATAATGTGGAAAAATGAGGTTGTCCAGTTTGATAGAAAGAAGAATGGAACTTTGTTTAAATGAAGAGAAGCTGCAGAATGCTGTAGTACAAAGATTTGAATATCCTTGCACATGAACCACAAAAGCTAACATGTAACCAGGTACATCATAGAATCCTTTATTGCAAGGTGGCTATAGAGTATAAAATTAGAAAAGTCATGCTAAACTGTAAAGGATGTTGGTGAGTACATACCTAGAGTACTACGTACAGTTTTGATCCTACTTAAGGTTACATGCTTGCATTGGAGCCATTTCAGAGAATGTTCCGTGGAGTGATTCTGGCGATGACAGGTATTATTTTGTGAGGAAAAGTTGAGCAGGTTGGGCCTATGCTTATTCAGAAGTCACATGACAACAGGTTATAGTCCAACAGGTTTCTTTGAAATCACAAGCTTTCGGAGTGCTGCTCCTTCGTCAGGTGAACCATTTCTTCAAATAAACCTGGTGGACTATAACCTGCTGTCGTGTGACTTATGACTTTGTCCACCACAGTCCAACACCGCCATCTCCACATCATGGCAGCCACCTATAGTTTTTAGAATTTAGAATGAGAAATGCTGTCACTGAAACATCTAAGATTCTGAAGCAGCTTGACGCAACAGATGCTGTGTGATCTATAACTGAGCAATACAGTTTCAAAACAAAGTGATTTTCTAGTTGAGAAGATGATGAGGAGGAACTCTACTGCAGAGAGTATTGCATGAGTCATTAGACATATTCAGGATTGAGTTAGACAGATTGTTGATTTATGAGAGAGACTATGCGATATGAAAAGTGGTGTTAAGACCCCTGTCAGACCAGCTATTAATTCACTGAGTAGAGCAGCAGGCTGAGGGGGCCATTTGGTCCACTTCTTTTTGTATTTGTGAGTTTTAGTATGTGAAAGATGCAGTGACCTTGCTCCGATTTTTTTTTTTTTTAAATTCTATTCAAATTTATTTGAATGTCTACATTAGATTTGGCACCGGAGGCCTAACCTTTGTCATGGCCTTATGGGTGTCAATATGGTTTTGTGGATCTTCTGCATTTACTTTCTGGTCAGCTGATGTATTTTGAGATGATTGACATCATATTTTTTGCAAATGGCCTAGCTCGGGCTGAAGTGGTCTATGTTCATATTTAAGGAGATATTATATTAGCCACACCTCTCCCACCCTGGCTTTGCCCAATCATTCCCCTGCTTTATGTGCGAACAGTTTGGCCCACCGCCAATATGATTTTAACAGCATGCTTATGCTCTGCTTGCCAAATTATTCTAATCAAACTGTTCAGGGATGTTATCACATGCCTGTGGAGCAGGTGAGACTTGAACCCGGACCTCCAGGTGTCAAGACCCTGCCAGTGTACTACAAGAGGTCCCCTCAAATACAATCACAGAAAATTGGTGATACCAAGGTGTGGAACTGGATGAACACAGCAGGCCAAGCAGCATCACAGGAGCAGGAAGGCTGATGTTTCGAAAATTGGTATTGGGGCCTGGATTGGAGAATCTTAAAACCAAGAGAATTCAATTAGAATACAACTAACATTGATTCTCACCCTTCCTCCTTTCAACGTGTCTGGATTCTGAAATCTAATTTGGCTGTTCAAAGAACTTGAAGATGGGGAATAACAGTTTTGTACAGCTCTTTTGTGATGGTTGCTCATTGGCTGCAATCGACTGAAAGAAAAATTAATGAGAAAATGGTTCTGCACAGTTTTTTTTGCAAGTGGGAGATTTTGGCTTCAATAACAAGGTATTATCAAAAGCACCGCTGTACATCAGAACTGTGCCTGCGGTTTTAAATATGCGGTTTCAAGTGAGAGTTTTCAATAACTCAAATGAATGATATCACTGAGATTTAGTGTTGCTGAAAGAGAGAAAGAGATGTTTAAGCTTTTGAGTCAGTCATCATTAATTGGAGCATGCTCCATGGCGGTGCTATGACTAGTCAGAGTCCACTTGCCAATGAATCAGTACTGTTCTCTTATACAGCATTAATGTTGTTTTCCCTTTACCCTGAGTGCAAGATAGAAAGCTTTGACACAATGTATCTTTTTTTTTCAGCAGTGCTGAAGTTCTATACTGCTAAATGACCATTACTGAGATTCCTGTTACATTTGAATACACAATGCCCGTACTCGATTGTGGCTGTTCATTTTTATTTCCTGTGCGCTATTGCTTTTATTTTTATATCAGTTCGATTCTCTTATTGTGTTTGACTATTTTCATTTATCATTTGAAACTTAAAAATAACCAATGTTTTTCACAGTTTGAATTAAACCTCATGGCCGTTTGAGTAAGTTATATTTCATATCGTTTTAATTTTGTGTGTGCTCTTCTTCTGCTGCCTTACTCTTTTTCAAAAAAAAAATCACAATTATTGCGTCCCCATTACTGAATCTTTATTTCTTTTCAGTTTGAGCTATGGAGCCGCACATCCAGAAACTGACCTCCTTCATAGACCAGCTTATGCAGCATCTCACCAATTGCCTGGCTACACCACTACACATCACCCCACAGGTACAAAATACTTTCTGTCATAATTTTGAGCAACTTCTTAAATTAAAATGTGCCTAATTTACAGTCGTCTATTCTTTCGCTTGAGCACAGTTTTATAAACTTTGGAAAACTTTTTTCACACTGAAATTCCTGGATCAACAGCTTCTAATTTTTAATCAACTAATAAATAATGTGGGTAGCAGGGCTTTTCCAGTCATGTGACTCTAGATTTGCTTGTCAGACAGTAAAGTAATGACACGTCTTAAAATAAGGTGAAGCACTTCAGATTACAGGAAGCACTTCTGCTTCATTGACATTATCAGAATTCCTCTACAGGGAAGGACCAACATAGCGAACATTCCTTAAATAAAGGAACCAAAACTGCTCACAGTACTCCTGCTGTGGTCTCACCAGCACCCTGCAATCCATGCAAAAATGTGTTGTTTAGTTTTCAGTTTCATGTTGAATTTTTTATTCAGTCGGAAGTCACACAACACCAGGAGCTTTCAAAAGCTTGTGATTTCAAATAAATCTGTTGGACTATAACCTGGTGCTGTGTGACTTCTGACTTTGTCCACCCCAGTCCAATGCCAGCACCTCCACAGCATGAACTTTTTTATTCATTCAGTCATGGGATGACTGCATTTATTGACTATCCCTAGTTGCCCACACAGTTGTCTAGAGTCAGCCATATTGCTGTACGTCTGGAGTCACATGTAAGCCAGACCAGGTTTGGATGGCAGTTTCCCTCCCTAAAGGACTTGAGTGAACTAATGGGTTTTTGTGACAACTGGCAATGGATTCGTAGTCGTCATTCTATTAATTCCAGATTTTTTTTCAATTATTGAATTCAAATCCCACCAGGAATGGCAAGATTTGAACCTGGGTCTCTAGATTAACAGTCCAGTGATGAACACTAGGCTATCGCCTCACCTTTGGTGCTTACATATTGGATAATGCAAATAGAATGCAAGATATGGAGCTGTGGGTGCAGCATGCACTCTTTTAGTGGACTTTATTTTGGTATTGAACCTCCGATGAGTGAGGAATGAAATACTACAGCTGTGGATTGTTTATCCTTTATATTCCTTTTAACTGAAGCAGATTGTTTCTTTTATTATGACTGACCCTGTTTGCTGGTATTATCAGTAGTGAAGTTCAATCAGTTGTGTTCCAGTTCAAATCTAGAACTTTTAAACTCGTGGGTTGATGTGAAAAAAATACTTCTAACTTCTGTGAGAGATATTTTAACCATAAATGATTGTAACTTAAAATTCATTTTATAATGGTAGCATAAACATTTTGGAGGGGAAAAAGGCTTTGGAAAGTATGCAAGAAACTAACTTTTATGTACTGTGTTGACTATTCACTTCCTCATGACAGCTGCCTCCTACAAGTTGAATTTCTCCATGTGCCGTCATGATTTTTCCCTCAAACTTTGTGAAATGTTCAGTTACTGTTTCCTTATTAGAGGTGTTCTTCAGTAATCTCGCTAGATAGGATAGGCAATTGATTTCTTTACTTCAACTTGTAATTAATCTTGCACTTAGCACTTAGTCATGTTTGCTCTTCTTCTATTACACTTTTATTACTATTCTTTTGAACTATCCTATCTTTTATCTTCTAAAATTGAGCATCATGTGCAATTTTACTTACTTCAGCAATTCTTGGAATGATGTTTCATTCCCTCGTCTCCTAATTTAATGTTTTCTCAGAACCTAACAACATTTCATATTGTTTTTGAAAACTGTTTTAGAGTTAAAAGGCAGCTTCTATCTCTTCACCTCATATCGGGAAACAGGAAGAGGTCTGTGTGCTCATCGTGATGCAGGATGGTATTTGCAAGATGCGGTTGCTCTAATAGCTTGGGTGGCTTATTTGAATTGTTAATGTGTGCATTTTGACAACTGGATAAGTTCTTGCCATGATTTGGTATGAAGGTTAAATTGGAAAATAAAGGAAAATGCAGACTAGTGGGGATATGTGGAACAAACGCCAAGAAAAAGTAGTTGAATTGTATTTTTTAAAGGTAGTTGGGTTGATATCTGTTGAGAAGGGGATCTAATATAATGTACTGTTTAAGTTCCTTTTCTCCAGAGAAGGCAATTAGTGTTTGCTAGTTGAGGTTCACATGTTTCACTGAACTAGTTTTTTTAGTTCAAATGATCTATACTTTCTCTAGACTTGTATTTATTGTGACTGACTACGCAAGGTGGCCCTATTTGTGTGCATATCATATTAATTTGGTACTTTAACTGAATGTCCATATGTCAAAAAAGATGAGATTTGAAGACTTTGCAGTGATATCTCTTAAGTTTTTGGCACGTGATTACCAAAATAAGCTTTTCTTGTGACAATTTGAAGCATGCAAGCAGACATTAGATTATTAGTCTGAAGTCCCTCCTGAAATGGTATTACTTTGTGTGATATATTTCTGTAGAGTTTAGGGTTTCGAATATTTTTGGTACAAGTAGCCATTAATAACTTTGCATTGAGGTGCTAGACTACTTGCTGTTTTAGCTAGTAGTAGTAAGTTGATAATGGTGATTAACAGTGAATGTGAAAATCTGATGAAGGTGGTTGATTATATATCATCAATTACATTCTTTGATATTGGCATAGCCTAGGATGAATCTGTCTACAATACTTATTTTCTTCTCTTTTGTAGGGCTGTCCAGTTTATTTGATGCAACCATGCAACATTCTGGCAGTAGTGCATCTGAAACCTCAGTTATGAACTTCCTTTCAGCTATTGAATCACGCACCCCGCCAGCTGGACCTGCTACAGCCTCCCTGCTACCCCAGTTCAGAGCTCCTTCATGGCAGACAGGTAAATCTAAATTTATAAGATAGGATGACTTGTATTACTTTTATGAACTTGTACGTGGAGACGCTTCCCAGTTCTCTGGAAATTACTGAATACAGTCTACTAGAAGTGAAAAAAATGTAAAGATGAATAATCTTAAACTAATTAGCACACTCCCTGATAACTGTTTACATTGTGGAATTGTTGGAACCCTACATTGTCTGAAGATAGATCCGGGGTAAATGCAAAATAATGTTTTCCATTCATTCAGCTTCTGTACCCCACCATCATCTAAGACTCAGCTATACCCAATGCACACCACTCCCACAGCTACCCCTGACTCTCTACCCTAAGCACTAATCTACTTATCTGGCACCCTAACTTTCTCGCTCATCTGTCTCCCAACTCCAACTCCACCTCCCATCCAATCCCTTCACTTACTTTACATGCTAGTCCTTTTATGGTAGCTTTCAAAGTGGCTACTGGACATTTAAATTTCAGAGTAAGACATACGGTGCTGTAAAAGGCAGAAACCTTATTTTGACAGAATTAACCTACATTGCCTGTGTTTTTAAAAGAATTAACACTTACCTGTTTAAAAACTAGATGGATGGTACTTGGGGTACCCTCATACTGTTAGTAATTTTCTATAAACAGCACCAAAACTATTCCATGAACTCTTATTATGGTGAAGACATTGTGTACATAGGGTTAAGATTAAAAGTTTCAAAACAAAATTCAGCCTTGAAATCCTCCCTTATCCCTCTGTTGTCTGTAAAATCTAAAATTCAAATACACTGATGTCTAGCCTCCAACCTTTAAATTAGAGATCATCTACAACTTCACTTATTTGTATTGTAAATTGCACCAAGTCCTGTCCTAACCCCTCCGAGCTGAAGAAGTGTCATATTGGATTCGGAGTTAACTCTTTCTCTTTCCACAGATGCTTCCAGACTCACGGAGTTTCTCCAGCATTTTCAGTTTGTTTAACCCTTTGCTTGCTGCCTACATCAGTTCTCAGTGTGGAAGCACCGTAATTATAAAATTCTGATCTTGCTTTAAAAACGTCACGTCACTGCATCCTTCCCTAGATCTCTGTGCTTTTCCAATTCTGACCTCTTGTGCTTCCCTACTGTTCAGGAATTCTCTTTCTAAACTTCCATATCTGTTTCTCCTACTCAAAGGCTGCCTCTTTGAATAAGGTTTGGATCCTCAATGTACACGTCTCCAGTTGTGGTTATCAGGACCATTATTTTGGAACTGTTGTTGCTGACTCTTGGTGCTGCTTGTGTACAGCAGTAAATAATAGTGAGTGAAATTTTTTGTTAAATTTTACTTGCACCTTCATCCTGAATCCATTAACTGGTCAGCTGTCAGCATTTCAAATGCAATCCACAGCTGTCAATAAAACACATTTTTCTTAGCTGATGCAATTGTTCACTGCTTAGTGCACTACAACACTATACACTGTAACTAGTTCTGCATTACTGCTTAGAAGCAGCTTACTCTGATCTATTAGTGACAGTTTTATATACCAAGCATTGGATAGGTTACATTCCCTCACCAGCAGCAGTTGCAACTACTTGGTGTAGTATGTTAAGCAACATGGTGTATTTGATTGTAAATTCTGCTGTGTACAAGCAGATACTTGAAACCAACAGAATAATAATTAGGTGCTATGTGAAGTTCACTTCCCATTTCCAGTCAACAGGTTGCTTACTAGTTGTGGGTGCTGTGTCTTCACTTGCATTCCAAGGCTAGAAAATGAAAACTTTTGTTATGATTATATATGTTGCTTTACATACAAGCACAAAAACGACTCCAAATAGAAACCTTCAATAATTTTGGTTGTATGTGTTCTGTGAGTTAGGTTACAAGTGTCCCAGTGTTATAAGGTCAGGTGTTTTGGATTTTGACCGACTGGCATCAACCCAACAATGCGGAAAATTGCCCAGGTGTGTCCACTACACGCAAAGCAGGACAAATCCAACTGTGCCAATTACTGCCCCTCAGTCTACTGCTGATCATCCATAAAGTGATAGAAGGTGTTATCAGTAGTGTTGTCAAGCAGGACTGGTTCAGCAATCACCCGCTCAACGATGTCCAGTTTGGATTACACCAAGGCCATTCAGCCCCTGACCTCATTATAACCTTGGTTCAAACTTAGAGAAAAGAGCTGAATTCTAGAGGTGAGGTGAGAGTGACAGCCCTTGACAACAACGCCGCATTCGACTGAGTGTGGCACCAAGGGGTCCTAACAAAACTGGAATCAATGGGTATCGGGGGCAAACTCTGTAGTTGGGATCATACCTGGCAAATAAGAAGATGGTTGTGATTGTTGGAGGTCAGTCATCTTGGCACATCCCATCTCTGCAGGAGTTCCTCAGGTTTGTGTCCTCGGCCCAACCGTCTTCAGCTGCTTCATCAATGACCTTCCCTCCATCATAAGGTCAAAAGTGGGGATGTTCGCCAATGATTGTACAATATTCAGCACCAGTTGCCACTCCTCAGATACTGAAGCAGTCCATGTTCAAATGTAACATTACCTGGACAATGTCCAGACTTGGGCAGACAATTGGGAAATAATATTCACACCACGCAAAAGCCAGGTAATGACCATCTCCAACAAGAGGGAATCTAACCACCGGCCCTTGACATTCAGTGGTGTTACCAACACTGAATCCTCCTGTGTCAACATCCTTGAGGTTACCATTAACCAAAAATTCCACTGAACTCACTGTATAAACACAAATGTCTACAAAAGCACATCAGAGGCTAGGAACACTGCAGCAGGCAACCACCTGACTGCCCAAAGCAGTTCACAATCTAGAGGGCACAAGTCAGGAGTGTGATGGAATACTCCCCACTTGCTTAGATGAGTACAGCTCCAACAACACTCAAGAAGCTTGACACCTTCCAGGACAAAGCAGTCTGTTTGATTGGCACTTTATCCATAAACGTCCAGTCTCCTCCACCAATGCTTAGTAGCAGCAGTGTGTGCTATCTGCAAGATGCACTGCAGAAATTCACCAAGGATCTTTTAGAAAAGCTCCTTCCAAACCCATGACCACTTCCGTCTAGAAGGACAAGGGCAACAGGTACATGGGAACACCACCACCTGCAAGTTCCCCTCCAAGTCATTCACCATCCTGAGTTGGAAATATGTTGCTGTTCCTTCACTTTTTTGCTGGGTCGAAATCCTGGAATTTACTCCCTAAGGGTATTGTGGCTCAATCTACAGCATTTGGACTGCAGTAGTTCAAGACAGCAGCTCACCACCACCTTCTCAAGGACAGCTAGGTACAGGCAATAAATGCCAGCCAGCCAGTGATGTCTACATCCTGCAAGTGAACAAATAAGAAAAAAGATGGAACAGTGATATATTTCCAAGTCTTATCTCCAAGTGGTAAAAATGAACAAATTACAGTATTGTAATATGTGAACAAACTCCATTCCAGTAAGTGTTGTCTTGAATTTGTTTGCAAGACCAACTGTAAAAGTAGTAAGGCAGTATGGGAAGCATATTCATAACATATTTGTTTTCAAAGCGTAGCAGAAGTCTTGTGAAAACTTTTAAATGGGAGATAAGCAAGTGATTAATTAAAACCTGTGTTTAATGTTGAACTGGAATATTAAATCTATACCATTACTCTGCGCAAGGTGATGTTTTAATCTACAAATACTCTCAAAATACTTAATTGGCAATGTTAATATTTTCAAAACCTTGGTTTCCCTTATTAATCTATTTGAATATTAATTTTCATTGAACCGTTGGCATGCCATAGATGTCATTACTTATTCAACAGCACACCTTGTTTTGATTTCTAACTGTATATAGATGCAACCTCTGACTTCCATACATTCAAGAAATCTTTTGGAGTTGGCTTTTTTCAACCTACATTTGCAACTGAGATAAAACATTCAAGAGGGTAAAAGGTTTTTTTTAAAAAACCGAAATAAGATATAGAAAGGATCAAGCTTTAAAAAAATGAAGAAACATGGATACTGGAACAGAAATAGAAATTGCTGGACAAACTCCGCAGGTTTGGCAGCATGTGAAGAAAAAGCAGAGTTAACATTTCAGGTCCAGTGACCCTTCTTCAGAACTCAGAAGAAGAAAAAGGAGGGTCACTGAACTTGAAACATTAACTCTGCTTTTTCTTCACAAGGGCCAAATTAAATTTGACAGCATTCTTTTTGAAAAGAAAGATCTGTGAAGTGTTTGTATGGGAGCAATAGAGATAATGTGCACAACCATGTTTACTTTGTTACTCCGTATTAAAATTACAATGATAAAGCTACTCCTGACCTTTAATAGAATTGAACTACTTGTTTAACAGTAACTGGATGCTTAAACCAGTTAATGCTGGGAAATGATAATTTAATAGGATTATCTAGAGTCTGAAAAGTTATACAAAGGTATTAAAATGGGGTTGAAATTCAAATTTTGGAGTGGTACTTGATCCAGCATGTATGCATGGCAAATATCAATCAAACTGCTTTATAATTTCCGTTGTCTCAATGTGTGATAATTTTGGTTTATTAAAATTAGCAGATACTTGTTTGATTATATGTTTGAACTATTAATTTTTTTTTTTAATTGTCAAGGTATGCACTCTTCAACACCTTCAGAGCTGTTCGTCACTGGAGCACTACAAGCTTCTGGAACATTCCCACCATCAGCTCTTGCAGCGTATCAGCATCCTTCTTCCTTTAGTAGTCGAAGTTTTACTGGTGCACAGCCCTTGACACTACAAGATGCACCTTTCAGTCCTACGACAAATGGACTTCTATCTCCTCATGATCCCTTGCTTCAAATCAAGTCTTCTCAAGCCGTTGTTCCTTCCGCATTGACTTTTGACAGAATTGGTAGTACTGTTTTAAGTACAAGCATACCCCCATCTTCAACATACCGCTCTGCTCAAGAATCTGCTCCTCATCACCTACAACCGCAATTTAGTTTGTTGTCTTCAGCACTTGGACCAACACAACAAGCTTCTCAAGCATATGGCACATCAGTTTTTTCTAGTTCAACTGCCTCCATTGAAAGGGCACTTCAAAGAGAATGTAGCGTTATTAAGCATCACCAGCGGCCTTCCAGCTCTCATTCAGTACAGGTGCAATTACCAAGTTCTCACCATTCCTTACAAGGCTATCTTACTAGTGGGAATGAAGTTGATTTTCAGGGAACTTCACGGCATGCAGGTTTGACATGTAGTCCACTTGGAGACCAGTCTCAGGTGAGCAATGGTGGAACACAGCAGAAGAACTCTGCAGTAACGGTTGAACAGTCACAGAACTATTCGTCCACTGTTCAGTCTCTTGATTATTCTTCAAAGACTAAAACCTGTTCATCAAGATCGGCTCAGCGTTCTACGAAAAGTGCAAAATCTCAAAGTGCAACAGCTACCGGGCAAACACAGAGTTACTCCGCACCTACACAAAAGCAAAGTTCAGTAATATCAAGCCAGTCACAAGTGTACTCTTCAGGACAAGCGTCCAATCTAATAATGTCAATTAGTCAGTCCCAGAACTATACTTCAACACAGTCTCAGAGCCTGCCAGCTGTCAGTCACTCAGAGGTGTATTCTTCCAGTCAGTCTGAGAAGCTCTCTACTTTAAGCAAGTCGCCAGCTTCTTATTCTAGCCAGTCACAAAACCTAACATCTGTTAGTCAAGCACTCAGTTACTCTTCTGACCAGCCACAGGTATTGCCTTCAGTTAGCCTCACTGATAACTATTCTGGTCAACCACAAAATTTGTCTTCTATTAGCCAGGCACACAACTATCCTTCTGGTCATTCTCAGGGTTTACCTGCTGTGAGTCAATCACAAAGCAGCTATTCTGCACAGTCACAGGGCTTATCCACTGTTAGTCTTTCGCAAAATTATACTTCTGGACAATCTCTCGCTTTGACATCACAAACCCAATCATTACCGTTTTCTTCATCTACTCGAGCTCAGAATTTATCTTCTTCAAGTCCTACTCAGAACTTTATCTCTATGCATTCTTCGCCAACCAGTCAACCACAAAGTGTTCATTCACCCCAGTCTCAGAAGTTCTTGTCAGGAGTACATTCACCTACTTACACTTCATCGTCTCATTCACAGACCATGAAGAGCACTCAATCATCCACAGACAGAAAGCAGTCTTACATTAAGAGGAAGTCTGATTCAGAATTGTTTGTCCCATCTAAGGAAGGTGATGAAAGTTTCCCTATTCAAGATTTGTTACAGCAGCAGCCTTCTCTTGAGGCATCTAGTCCAGGTTTAACAGAAAGTGGAATTGGTGAGGAGAATGCTGTTTATGCTGTCTCAAAAGCAGATGACCGATATCTATCTCAGAGTGTCATCAGAAGTAATTCTCGCCTAGAAGACCAAGTTGTTGGTCTCACTCTTCAGGGATCAAAGACAGATGAAAGAAAGCATGAACACTTAAAGCAATTTAATGTGACCCAACCCATTGAAGCAATGGTAACTCATCATGGTCAGTCAGTTGGCAGTAACAACAATATGAAAACACATGACATGAAAAAGATAGCTAATTCAGCACAGTCGTCGCATATTATTATGAGTTCTGAAGAATTGAAGCAGCCTCATTCTCTTTTACATAAAGCACAAGAGGCTGGACCACAAGCTCATCAAGCACAAGTAATTAATTCTTCTCAACATTTGCAAACACACACTGTATGTCAGACTCCACGGTTACAGCTTTCTGGTGCACAGGTACTCCTAGATACGTCACGTGAAATGCCATTGTCTTTAATACAGCCATCAGGAGCACAGCAACCCCAGTTACTACAGTCAGGCCTAGGTCAATCCCAAGCATCAGTACAGTCACAGCAAATACAGGCTCAGTCTCGGGCATCACATCATCAATCGCAGTTTCTTCAACTTGAGAGACATATTGCCCAAGCCAGTACACCACAATCTCAACAGCTCCTCCAACAGAACTCTGAAGCAATGAAGCTAAATGGTACTGAACCTTCAAAACCACTACAGTTAACAACAAAAGATCATTTTGACCCATCACACAGACAAGGTTCAAAATCTCAGTTTGTTGGCCTTAGTTCTGTTTGTTTTTCAGAATCTATGTTGCTTGGTGTTGAGAGAAATCTCTTCTCTGGTGTTGAAGATGTGTTTTCTGCCAATGAAGAATTTGCTAAGTCTGCTTGCAATGAATCCAGCATTCAGTCAGTCGAATGTGCTGATGGTTCAAAATCTACATTTCAGGCTGCAACTGTAAGGCATGTTTCACCAAATTTTCACACTTCACAAACTATACTGCCAGACCAACAGAATTTGCATAATTTGACATTAAGCAATAGTCAAATTAATTTGGATCTAGAGGCAGTACCATTAGATAGTTCAGCTCAGTCTAAAACTTCAAGCCTTGATCAACAAACCCTTGGAACTTCAGACCAGCACATACAGGCTAGGCTTTCTGCAACAAGTATGAATTCTATTCCAGATTCCAGTGATCAGAATATTGAAGGTCATAAGAAACAATTAGGTGCTAATCCAGAATCTGAAGAAGAGGATAATGATGACATTCCTGATGATGGTGCCATAAATAATGCTAAGGATCCAGACTTCATTCCTAGTGGTAGAAGTAACACAGATGAAAGTGCTGTGTCAGATATTGATTACAGTGTGGGTGATGAAGTTACGCAAGGATCTGGTAACAAACGAAAATTAAAGAGACCAGCAAAGCCTAAATTGAAAGTGGGAGTACAAGTAGATGGATGGTCTCACAGTTTGCCTGAAGGAGGGAATCTAGATTTGGCTCTAGATGGAAATCAGAAGAAACAAAGAACAAAAGTACGATCAAAAGAAACTTTAGATGATGAACTTTGTAGCCAGAAACCAGTAAAACGAAGTGGGCTATGTAAACGCCTGAATTCCAAAGATGCAAACTCACCTCATACATCAAATGATAGTTACTATGAATGTTACTACCAGCAAGAAAGGATAAATCAAAAGATTAGAGAAGTTGAGGAAAAGCAACCAGAAGTGAAAAGTGGTTTCATTGCTTCCTTTTTAGACTTTCTTAAATCGGGACCTAAGCAGCAGTTTCCTGCACCTTCTATACGCATGGCACATCGCAATCGACGTCCATCTGCCAATACCATTCATACTCCCCTTCTGCAAGTTTCCACACACCAGTCAATGCCAACTGCCTTAATATCTACTGAAAGTAATTCTGCTAGTCCTTGCAAAAAGATAGATGCGGACCTGAAGAAAAACTTGGAAACGTTACCTGCATTTTCCTCAGATGAGGAAGATTCTGTTGGGAGGAACCAGGATCTTCAGAAGAGTATTTCCTCAGCACTTTCTGTTTTGGATGATCCTTCTAATAAAAAAGAAAAATTGAACACAAACGGTAAGGACAGTACATGCTTTAAGTAAACTATGCCTCATAAATTTGTCAACATATTGCTTTAAGGATCTGCTGTCTGTGAAATGTGAAACTTGCTATTGTGATCCAGTCAAACAGCTGCAGTCATTCTCTTGCATAAACTGTATATTTTGCTCGAGTGAAGCATAGTTTAAATATGGTGGAAGCTTTCAAGAATTGCATATTCGAAGTTATTTTTGAAAATGAAAGCAATATTTATGTTTACAAAGTATTGGGCAGGCAGATTTGTATTTTATTTGGTATTAATTGAAAAAGAACTGTGAAGGACTATATATGACTGGACTCCCTTTTAATATTTTCTTAGTTGCTTTGACCCAAACCGTCTTTCACAATTACAGAGGGCACATGAAAATACCTTCTGATGTACAACAAATGAACAAATTTAACAATATATGCAGATGTGTTACAAATGCCAATTTAATATGTGGCCGACTTTATTTCTGCTCCCCCCCACCGCCCCGGTTCTTATGGAATAGAATTGGAGTTTTGCACCACAGAGGGATGACAATATACCTTCAAATTCTTCATTGGCTCCATATTCTTAGCCCAGGTTCACCTCACATCCTAATACCATTTTAATATTAATGATTTCATGTCAAACACTTCTTAAAAAAGAATATCTCTGTGCATTTCTTTTAAAATTTGTTGTTCTTGAGATAAAATAGAAACCTTTTTCGTTTCTTTGCCAGTTTCACACTAGCCATTGTTAAAAGTTCCATGGTCTTGAATTTTATGCTATTTTAAAGGGAAAGTGGTAACATTATGTTGTATGCTGTATAATTATTTTAATTGCTAGGTTGTATAATCTCCTATTTGTATTCATCTGTAGTAACTAACTACTGGTGAGCGTGAAAAATGTGAATGCCTACAAATTAATGCCAAATTATAACACCATAGTTATTTGTTCTAGTCAGATTTTTATGACTGAGTTCACAAAGATCAAAATTGTGTTTTTGATAAAATTGTATACCGTCAAGAAGGATACATATGTTTACAGTTTTGACTTTTATCTGTATTCATTACATATTTCCTTTACTAGAGTTCATCACTAATGGAGAGAAGGATTCCAACCCTTCTATTTCTGCTGTTATACAGCAGGAAAATGTTGCAAATCCTTCTTCCCCTTTAAAAGAGGAAGTACAGGAGCCAACTGTAGCTGTAGAATCTCCCAAGCCAAATGATCAAGATGACCTGAATCCTACAGAACGAGCTGCCAAACAAGAATTACTTGCTGTAGAAGGTTCAACAGATGAAGATGATATAGAAAGTGGAGGAGAGGGCATGTACAGGGAGCGAGATGAATTTGTTGTAAAGATAGAGGACATTAATGCCCTTAAGGTAATGTGACATTTTTAAAAATCTAACATTTTTCATCAGGACTGGATGGAAGAGGTTAAATGTTTAATACCAAGGATGATCAGATTCATTGCATTAAATAGTGTTTCCAGTGATGGCTGGAACTCAATTTAAAAAAAATAAAATAAAAACAGAGAATGTTGGGACTGTTCAGGTCAGACAGCATTTGTGGAGGCAGGAACAGTACATATTTGAGCTCAATAACCTTTTCTAATTTCTCTCTTACTGTTTGTGCTGATTGCTTCCAGCATTTTGTTTCTTGGTCCTGGAAGTGACTATTCTATTTAATGGTCAGACTCCTTCAGTCTTGAAAGAAGGCTATTATTTGCTAAAATGAAGTGTAGACAACATCTGACAGCTCACGTTGTATTTTCGCTAAAATTGTACCTATTGAGAAACTGTCACTATATGATGTAGTGACTTTCTTCTTTCTTTGACTAATTTTCTTTCTGTTCCCTGCTATCTCCAATCAGGAGGAAGCTATTGACCTCAAATTACATGAGCACCCATTCCTTTTCAATACTTCACGGAAGTCTTGATTTTGTTTCTTTGTGGCTCTTGTGACATGGTAGTAATACCTCTACGTCTGAGAAGGAAAGCACACATTCAAGACCCCGCTGCCCCAGCCATGTCATGTTGTATGTCAGAACAGGTTGATTGCAATATCTACAGTACTTAAATATGCATTCTGTTGAATTTTGCTTGATGACTGGCATGGACATGATGGGCTGTAAGGCCTTTCTCGATGCTGTAAAAGTTCCATAACTCTTGCAACTTTTATGGAGACTGATAACATTTAAAAAGGAATTTAAACTTTCTATTTGTAGCTAGAGCATAGCAACAAAATGTTTAAAGACGTTTATAGTAGCTGGAGACAAAAACACTGCGTTTGTAGATTCTTTATTCTTCAAAGCACAAAAACATTTCCTTCTAACGAACTGAAAGCAATTCACAAATATATTTTACCCTGTCTTTTATGTAGATGATGTGGATGATAATAGTGCCATAAAGGTACACGATACAATTGCTATTTATGGAAATGTTATTTCAGTTACCTTTCCTTTGACACCATTAACTCTATATTAGTCCACCTAGTCATGGAATTTTGCAGTTTATAGAATTGTGCTCTCGGATTAAAATTTTCATATGTATGAAAGTCTTTCAAACCTCGGTATGCAGGCCAAATATGTAGTGCTACTCATAACCACTGGATCTCTCAATGCCACTTTGCAGTTACTTAATAACTTTCTGATGTGTAGTCACTGGTGTAACATAGGAAACACAGAAGCCAGTATACACACGGTAAAGGTACCAGAAAAGGCAATGTGATAATGACCAGATGATCTGTATTTTGTAGTTTTGGTGAGGGATAAATATTGGCCAGGACACCAAGGCTAATTCCCTGTTCTACTTCGAAATACTGCCATGCACTGTTTAAATCCGTCAGGGGATCTTTATGTAATGTATAACCTGAAAACAGCACCTCTGATATTGCAGTTCTCCCTCAGCATTGCACTGGAGTCTAGGCCTTGATCTTTGTGCATTAGGCCTGAAGTAGGACTTGAACCCAGTACTTTGTGGTTTCGTGGGTGAGTACTATCAGCATCTCAAACTACAAATTAGCTAGTCATTATTGTATTGCTCTTTTTTGAGCACATACTGGCTGTTGCATTTCCTATATTAAATAATAACTACTGTTCAAAAACTTCATTGGTTGTAAAGTGCTTTGAGATGTCCAATGGGTCACCATCTAATATTGTCTGAAGGAAAGCTGAAACCACATGGAATAAGGTAACAAGTGATGGATGTACATTGATTAAAATTTAATTGTATTGGTTGTATAAATATGGAGAGCTAGTAATCAATGAAGTGAGTCTTTTATGGAATGTGGCTAACTGAAATAAAGCTTAAAATGGGAATAAAGCATAAAAATGAGGACTTTAATTCTGTTTAAATACAGTTATCTTTTTGGATTGTGAAGCACCATATAAAATGTCACCTACTATTCCACTGACTCTCCTTCCCACCTTTCATTCCCTTCCTTTGTTTTTTTTTAACCACTTGGGAATTTTGATCCGACAAATTCAACGTTTTATCCGTTGAGACACCCCAATCCCAGTTGAGACACCTAGTTATTCCATGAATTGTCTGGGGACTGGTAACTTTTTTTAAAGGTGGCAAAGAGAGAGAGCTAGGGGCCTCACTAAGTAACTAATAAACTCATTCTGTCAACTCAAGAAAGCCTGTTTAAATAGGCTTTTAAAACATAATTTCATTTGGTCTGGGAGGAAGGTGTCCATAAGGGAGGTGATAACATAGTGTGGAGCTGGAGGAACACAGCAGGCCAGGCAGCATCAGAGGAGCAGGAAAGTAGACGTTTCGGGTCAGGACCCTTCTTCAGAAAAGGCCTTCAGAAAAGTTTTTGAACAGCAGTTATTATTTAATATAGGAAATGCAACAGCCAATATGTGCTCAAAAAAGAGCACTGCAATAATGACTAGCTAATTTGTAGTTTAAGATGTTGATAGTACTCATACCACAAAACCACAAATATAGTGGGTTCAGGTCTTTTCTGTAGAATGGTCCCGACCCTAAACGTCAACGTTCCTGCTCTGATGCTGCCTGGCTTGCTGTGTTATCTCTGACTCCAGCATCTGCAGTTCTTACAATCCATAAGGGAAGTCATCCTTTTTGAAATTAACCTTATTGTGACCAAATAAGTAAGCCAGTATCGCCAATGTAAGAGGAGAGCCAGTTAATCTTTCCTCATCCAGAAGCTTGACGATTTGGGATATCCCGTAGTAAATTGTATACCCTTCCCCAGGGACTGATGGTAACATTATTCTTGTCGCAATTTGTTTTGAATGTTGCATGTTGGTTTCCTGTTCTTTTGACTTAATTTGAGATTGTAAAGGTAGCTCCTAGTGAGACTGCAGTAATAAATGCAGGATTGGGAAGAGGAATTATAGGTAGATTTATGTTGGCATTCTTTCCATTTAGCAACTACTGTTGCAAATATGTTTCCTGCCAATTTTTTTCTGGTGGAATTAGAAGTTACTACTTTTGTGTTACAATAAAGCATATATACAGAGCCACAAAACTGCATAAGACATAAAAAATCTGTTCTGATTTTCAATTTAACATCTGTTGCTTGGCAGCATACCAGGTTCCTGTTTATCTTTTTGAGTTGCATTTCTATGGTTGGCAGATGTTCTGTGTGTAACTCATGCTCATTACAAAATACTTTTCTTTGGCTTTTGATGAGTTCAATATAAAAGTGCACAATGTATAACACAAGACTAATCAAGGCAAATGTTGCTAAAAGATATAAATATGTCACACATTTTCCAGTATTATTTGTATTTAACTAACAAAACAACTTCTCTAATTGAAATCTCATTGTCTCCTTACCACTGCTTATTTCTCCCCATCAATCAAATGAACAGAATGGTGTAAGGGCTTTTCCAAAATAGGTGTCACTCCATTACTGGTTAATTGGAACTGCAACTCCAGGATAATTCAAACACTATTTCCCTCATTGCTTGAGCCTCTTGAATGATTTTTCTCTCTTCTATTATGAAGACATTGACCTGGCAGGCAAATCCAGGACTTGATCCAAAAAAATTAAAGTAAGTTTATCTTAAAATTACCAACACAAACAAAATTACCAAGACATTTTGGCAAATTTTTTTTACAATTGTTTTTGGAAATTTTAACATAAGAGAACCTCATGTTGTGAAGATATGACCTATAACGTTTTTCCTGATCAAATTGCACAGGTAAAATAATGCTGTTTTCATATACCTTGTTTGAAATGTATGCAGCATTTTATTACAAGAATGAAATCTCAGTTTGGGAGATTTCACTTGCCTGCTTGCCAATCTTCAGTAAGCACTAAGCATTGATGTTTTTTGTGACTGGAGGCTTACACCAATGGGATTCTGCAAGGCTCAGTACTTTATCTTTTGCTTTAGAATTTTAAGTTCATAATTTAGGCTGCTACCATTTTAAAGAGAAGTCCAAATACCTTGGTTTAATAGACAGAACTATGCCATTAGATTTCACTTTATCTTCAACAAAATGCATTTTTTAAAAATTGGAATATGAGAAAAGTACATGATAGAATAAAAATCTCAAAACTGGCAGAGAATAAGAACACAACTAAAATGTTTAAAATACATAAATTATGAACGAAATGAGATGAGATTTTCCTCAAAAATATTCACACGCCAGCACCTTGCATACATTGTAAACCACAGTTCCGAAAGAGAATCACGTTAGACTCTTGAATTTCTCCAGTACTATGCTTTCACTTCATAATAAGGTTATCTGTTAACTTTCCAGGGCTTCAGCATTTCAGCTATAAGGAGGGTTTCAGGTCATGTTAACAGCTAATATAATAGCACTGTTTGGTCAGAATTTAATCAGTGCTTAGTGCTTACTGAAGATTGACAACATTCTTGCCAATAAGTCCATTTTGTATCCAGTTAGCCTTTGAGAGAGTGGCATTTACTTTTTGACCAAATTGCCATATGAAACTTTTGTTAAGTTGCAGGTAGATCACATCTACCACACTGCCCTCAAATATTTTGCCGCTTATCACAGAATTCCGTCAAGTTAGTCAGACATGACCTTCCTGTAACAAATTGGGCTGAAAACTACAGAAGAAATTACAAGAATATTGCCTAGGAACAGAGAATTTTAGCTGTGAGAATGATTGATTGGATGGGGTGGCTTTGTTTTCTTTGGAACAATGGATGTTGAGGGGAAATTTAGATGAGTTGTGTAAAATTTTGAGGGGCCTACATAAAGTGGGTAGACAGAACCCTTTTATTTCAGTTATGGGGGGCCTATATCCAAGAGATTTAGAAGTAAAGTAATTGGTGGAGGAATTGGAGGGAAGTTGGATTGTAATTTATCCTATCCTAGGATGGTAGTAGTTACTGACTGAAATGGTGATAAAGGCAGAAAACCTCATCCAATTTGGAAATAAAAATGGACATGCACTTGAGTTATAGTAGTCTCGAAGGTTACAGACCTGTAGTGGGAAGGTATGGTTGGTGGTGTAGCTGTTTCTTTTGGTACAGAACCGATCGGCTAATGGTCTCCTATCATAAATCTTTCTGTTTCTTAGGTATTATGCAAATGTAAATTATTTCTAATTCTGAAGTCTACTCTCATTTTCCAATGCCAGTCTACTGTAATCTTCTAGTTTTGAACATCTCCAAGAAATGCAGTTTGAAAATGTAACAATCAAGAATGCTTCAGCAAAGGAAAGTCCCCGGCCAAAAAGTAAACTGGTTATATTTTTCTGGTAATGTTATATTTAATACCACTGGTGCCAGACCCTCAAGACAGTTTACAACTGTTTTTTCTGAATTTTTAAAAATAAGTTAAATATAATGTTTCCATTGGAGCATTGTTTCTGATTCCACATGGATCTTAAAAATGCTTAGAATGAGCCAATAGCCTGTTAATTAGAAGAAAAGAGCTTTTGATGTTGATGGGACAACTGTTACTATTTAGTTAAGGAATATTGTTGGTGGAAGTCTTAAAAATGGGCACAGTACATTCAGAAGCTATAGGAAGGAAGTACTCCAATGACAATGAAACAGCTGCTTTTTAATGCCAGGAGAAAGCAAAAGAATTACCTGTTTCAGTAAACATGTTAGCCATGTAAGCGATTGCTATCATTGGATTTAGAGATATACTGCAGATATCATTGACCCGAATTTTTGAGATTTTGCCCAAAACAACAATATTTTATTAATAGATTTCTGTTACTACAATTATCAAACAGTTCAATTATACTTGGAAAAGTAAATTACCACTCTGTTCTTTAGTTTCTTAGTTCCCCCAAGAAACAGACAAAACTGTGTGCTTAATTTGTCCTTGTCTGTCCTCCTTTCATATAGATGACCAGGTTATCCCCCTTCCTTATCCAGGTGCAGCACTGACTGAGTTCAGTGAACAGCATACTGAAATAAGTCTCTGCTTCTCGTCCTGTCCCGTGCACGCTTTCTGAATGGCCTGATTCTCTTAACAACAATCTGTTACTGTGAGTGACAATCTAAGACTAGCCCATTTTCACCACCACCAACCCTCCCTAGAGCAGAAAAGTTCCAACAGCAACTGGCCAGCTTCATTCAAGACCTGGAAAAGATGTTGCAGTGAATTAAACACTAAAATGAAACACAGAACTATGGATACTGGAAATCTGAAACAAAAACAGAAATTGCTGGAGAAGCTCAGCAGGTCTGGCAACATCCATGCTAGAAGGCAAAACTAATGTTTCAAGTCCAATGTATGTGGAGGTGGGGAAAGTGGAGATGGAGCCCAGAGAGAGACGATGACAGTTAGGGAGACAGAGATAGATGATAGTCTATCAGGGAGAACGTAAAGCTAACAATAGGGACCACAGTAGGTGAAAATGGGTTGGCTGTGCCATAAGTAGGTATCCACTACAAACCCACCAGCTCCCATGTTACATGAACGATACATCCTCAAAACCAAGTTTCTTATAAAGACTTCATTCCATTCTCCCAGTTTCTCCATCTCTGTTGCATCTGTTCTGATTATGCTACCTTCTTAAGGAGACCTCAGAAATGTCTAAATTTTCCTCAAACAAGGATTCCCTGTTGCTTCGGTTGACAGGCCCCTCAGCCATGTCCAACCCATTTCCCACATTTCTGCCCTCACCCCTTCTGTACTCTACCACGGTATCAATAGGCTTCCGCTGGTCCTCACTTTCCACCCGACCAGCATCTGCACCCAAACGATCATAAGCTGCCATTTCCATCGCCCGCAGCAGCATGCCACCACCAGAAACACATTCCTGTCCCTTCCCTTGTCAGCATTCTGCAGAGACCATTCCCTCTAGGAAACTCTGGTTCATTCTTCCTGCACTCCCAACACCTCTCTACACCCCACAGCATCTTCCCATGCAATCATGGAAGGTGTAATACCTGCCTATTTATATCCTCCTCCCTCACTATCCAAGGTGCCAGACTCAAACCATTGAGTGTAGGAGTTGGGATATCATTTTGTGGTTGTACAGGACAATGGTGAGGCCACTTTTGAAGTACTGTGTACAGTCCTGGTCGTCCTGCTATAGAAAGGACATTATTAAATTGGAAAGGGTGCAGAAAAGACTTAGATGATGTTGTTGGGACTGGAGGGTTTGAGTTATAAAGAGAGGCTGTATAGGCTGGGACTTTTTGCTGGAGCATAGGAGGTTGAGAGGGTGACTTTTTAGAGGTTTGTAAAATCATGAGGGACATAGATAAGCTGAATAGCAAAGGTCTTTTCCCTCAGGTAGGGGAGTTCAAAACTAGGGGGCACATTTTTAAGGTGAGAGGAGAAAGATTTAAAAGGGACCCGAGGGGCCACTTTTTCTCCGAGGGTGGTACATTTGTGAAATGAACTGCCAGAGGAAGTGATAGATGCAGATACAGTTACAACATTATTAAAAGACATTTGGACAAGTACAAGTACAAGTACATGAATAAGTAAGGTTTAGAAGGATAAATGCAGGCAAATGGGACTCGTTTGGTTTGGGAAACCTGGTTGGCATGGATGAGTTGGACTGTAGGGTCCGTTTCCATGCTGAATGACTCTATGACAAGTAATCCAGGTGTGGGAATGATTTACGTGCACATCACTTAATCTAATCTGCTGTATTCGCATCGCGCAATATGGTCTCCTGGAAATACTAGGAGACTGCTTTGCAGAACACCTTTGTTCTGTCTGCAAAAATGACCGTGAGCTTCCATATCACCACCACTTCAACACACCACTATGTTCCCTTGCCAAAGGAAAACATTTGACAAATGTGAGTTTTTTTGAGGATGGAGCTAGTAGATGTAGCGTACTTGGATTTCACAAAGGCATTCAATTAAATGCTGTAGAGCATGCAAGATAAATGTTCATGTAGTTGATGGTAATAATTGTTTCTTGATAGAGAATTAGTTAATGGTCAGGAAGCAGAGAGTGAGGATAAACCAGGTATTTTCAACTTGTCAGACTGAAACCAGTGTCGCGCTACAAATATCAGTGCTGTTTGCAATATGTATTAATGATTTAGATTGAGGGTTATGTATCAAGGTTTGCTACAGAGATGGGAACATAAGCTGTGTGGAGGACACGGGTTACATGGTGATGTACACAAGATAATTCAGTGGACAGCAGGTGGCAGATGGAGTATAATTTGGGGAAGTATGAAGTTATTTGGTTTACATAGAAAATAAAAGAATAGCAGAGTACAAGAGTAGATTAGCAGACCTTTTCAAAAGGTGTGCAAGTTCTTTGTGTTGAAGTTCAGAAAAACTGGAGTACGTTCATACAGGGTTCACGCAGTTAATGTACAGATGCAACAGACAATTAGGAGGGCAGGCATCACGTTGGATAGCACGTGATAGAGAACGCAAGTGCAAATATATTGCATCAGTTGCTCAGGGCATTGGTGTGACCGTATTGTTATAATCAGGTGAAGAGAGGAACTGTTTTTCCACTCTCCAATTGATCACAACAGGCATTTCAGTTTTAAAACTAGGACACTGTATTGCCAAGCCAGTATGTACTTGGCTGTGTGCAACTTCTAAAAATTAAGTTGGATAGGTAAAAGAAAAATTAAAAATTTAGAACTGAGTCCGAGTTTTCACTAATGAGTACAACCACATCCTCTGCAAAATTGTAAAAAAAGAAATACAGCTTTGCAGAATTTGGGACCCTTTAGTTTCAATTAGACACCGACCACTCAGGTATGATGCATTTGGCATGAGCAGCATACATTTTATTAAGTAGAAGCAGAAGTTGTACAACACAACAGTATTTAGCAGTAACCCCAATCTGTTGTTATGAACACCAGCTTCAGACTACCAGTCGATTTGGAATGCTAATATTCTGCTCTGTTCTTGTTGCTGCTGCATTTCTCATTGACTGCAGTCTCTCTTTTGGTTGTGTGTTGAGGGTTGCAAGTCTGTTATATGATTTTTGAGTCCAGCTTTGTGCCATATTAGGAGATTAATTAGTTTACACTAGGAAGTGAAGCTGAGTAAATTGTGACAATAATCTGGAATTTAGAAGACTGAGTGATGAGCTCATTGAAAATACCGGATTCTGAAGGGGTGTGACAGGGTAGATACTGATGTTGTTTCCCCTGGCTGGGAAATCCGGAACACGTGAGGTATAACTGCAGGACAAGGGGACAATCATTTAGGACTGAGATGAGGAGAAATTCGTATTACTTAAAGATTGTGAATCGTCCAAATTCGCCACCCAAAAGGATTGCAGGTGCACCGTTTTAAATACATCTAAAGCTAAGACATATTGAATCACTTGGGGAATCAAATGTTACAGAGAACAGATAGGAAAGTGAAGTTAAGGCCACTGATCAGTCTTGATCACATTGAATGGCATGGCAGTCTTGAGGGGCAATATTATATTGTAACTTCTGTTCATCAGATTCTTCCAGCTAACTATTGAGAAGATCAAAGTCATTGTCTTTGCATCCCCCAAACATTTTGTTCCCTGGCCAAGAATTCTAATCCTCTCCCTGGGCACTTCCAGATTCTGAACCAGACAGTTTGTGACCTTGGGGAGGTGTTTGGGTTTGACATTAACTTTGACCACATGATAGTCCCATCATCAAAAATTGCCTACTTCAACCACTTAACATCACTTAATCTGAACCCTGCCTTGGCTCATGATTCTAGTTATTTCTCCTGATATCTCTTTGTAGTTTGGTTTCTCATAGAAAATCATTCAGGAGACTGTTTTCAATGATAAAGGCTAGACCAGCATTTATCACCCATCCCTAATTGCCCAGAGGGCAGTTAGAGTTAACCATATTGCTTGCCAACTACTTTGCATTGTTATAACCCTAGCCAATGTTATTTCTGAACAAGTCACATCCAAGACTGAACCTGACTTGGTAGGTCATATTCTGTATTCTTTTACTTCTCTCCAATGTGTTCTTTCACTGAAACACAGTCATCCAATGATGAAGATCTGATCATAACAACAAAACAGAAGTTCATTACTCAGAAGGGAAGAAGAACCTGAACCTGACCCCATGGGTCTCTCTGTTCTACAACACACCCAGGGCCCTACCATTAATTGTCTAAGTCCTGCCATTATTTGTTTTACCAAAATGCAATACCTCACATTTATCCAAATTAAACTCCCACCTGCCACTCCTCAGCCCATTTACCCATTTGATCAAGATCGCTTTGTAATCTTAAAGAAACTGTTTCAATAACTTAAACCAGGACTTTTGCAAACTGACAAACAAAAGCTTTCCAAGCTATGGGTTTTCCCCCAAGCAAAAACTGATCAGAGAGAAAGTTATTGCTCCTCAATGTTTACTCTGCCAGCTTGTTTAAAAAAAACTCCCATTGCAAACAAATCCCATTATCTCTCACTTGCACACACAGACCAAGATCCACATTCCAAAGAACAGTATGGCACAGAAACAGGCCGTTCAGCCTGCAAAGACTGTGCCAACACAACTTTTTAAACTAAAAACATTTTGCCTCTACATGGTCTGTATCCCTCTCTGTCTATTCATGTATCTATCAAGATGCCTCTTAAATATTGCATTGTATCCACCTCCTCTGGCAGCACATTTCAGATACTGACAGCCCACTGTGTGGGGGAAAAAAAAAACAAATCTTGCCTCTCGCATCTCCTTTAAATCTACTGTCTTCTGCGCTGAACCTATGTCCCCCAGTAATTGACATTTCTAGCCTGGGAAAGAGACGACAACTATCCATTCTATGCATGTCTCTCATAATTTTGTAAGCTTCTATCATCCTTCAATCTTCAAATGAAAACAAACCAGATAGGTCCAATCTCTCATAGCTAATATCCTCCAAATAAGGAAACATTCTGGTAAACAATCTCTGTACCGTTTCCAAAGCCTCCACATTCTTCTAGTAATGTGGTGACGAGAGCTGTACACCATATACCAAATGTGGCCTAACTAAGTTTCTATACAGCTGCAACCTGACATGCCAGTTTTTATACTGTATGCCCTGACTGATGGAAACAAGCGTGCCATATACCTTATTGACCACCTTATTCACTTGTATTGCCACTTTTTTTGGAAAATGTGAGCATGTACATCTAGATTCCTCTGTATGTTCTAAAGGTTCTACCATTTACTGTAAACTTCCCTCCTGGATTAGATCTCCCGAAATGCATCACTTCACATTTGTTCCAGGTTAAACTCTATTTGCCATTTCCCCACCCAAGTTTCTAGCCTATCCAAATCTCTGCTGTACCCTCTGGCAATCCTCTCCACTATCTGCAGCACCCCCAATTTTTGTGTTGTCCACAAACCTGCTACCTACAGGCCACCCACATTCCCCACTATATATATTTTAAAAAACCAGTAGGGTTCCCAGCACTGATACCTGGGGAACACCACTCATCCAAGATTTCTAGTCAGAAAAATGCTCTTCCAACATGACTCTGTACCTTCTTTGACTAAGCCCATTCTGTATCCATCTTACCAACTTATCACAGATCCCATGTGACTTCACCTTTTGTATCTACTTGCCATGAACGACTTTGTCAAAGACCATTTGAACAACATCTACTGCCCTGCCCTCATCAATCATCTTTGTCAGTTCCACAAAAAACTCAATCGAATTTGTGAGGCACAACCTTCCCCACACAAAGCCATGCTGTCTACCTCTAATAAATCATATTTTTTCCAAATTTGAGTAAATCTATCCCTAAGAATCTTCTTCAATAGTTTCCCTATCACTGGCGTAAAACTCGCTGGCCTGTAATTTCGCAATTATCCCTGTTGCCCCTTAACAAAGGAAAAAAGTTGGCTATTCTGAAGTTATGAGACCTCGCCTATGACTAAAGTGGATACAAAGGTGTCATAGAAGGCCCCAGCAATTTCCTGACTTGCCTCCCTCAGCATTCTGGAATAGATCCTATCAAGTTCTGGGGTCTTGTGTACCTTGATGCTTTTCAAAACACCCAAAACCACCTTCTTTTTTAATATGTTGAGATGCTTTAGAATATTAAAATAACCTGCCGAAGACTCACCATCCACCATGTCCTCCTTTGTGAACACCGATGCAAAGTATTTGTTGAGGACTTCACCCACTTCCTCTGGCTCCATGCATAAATTCCTTCCTTTGTCCTTGAGTGGGCCTACGCTTTGCCTAGCTACCCTTTTGCTCCTTACATATGTATAAAATGCCTTGGAATTTTCTTTAATCCTTTTTGCTAAATATATTTCATGTCTCCTCTTAGCTCTCCTAATTCCTTTTTTGAGTTCTTTCCTGCTATCTTTGTGTTCTTCGAGCTCTCTGTTTTCAGTTTCCTAAACCTTACATGTACCTCCTTTTACTTTTTGACAGAGCTTTCAATTTCTCTTGTCATCCAACCTTTCCAAATCTTGCCACCTTTATTCTTCATTCACACAGGAACATGCTGGTCCTGAAATCTAATCAACTGGCATTTAAAAGATTCCCACATACCAGATGTAGATTTACCCTCGGACAGCTGCCCTCCATCTACGCCCCCCTGTTCCTGTCTAATCTTGCAGTAGTTACAAATTCGAACTCTAAAATGAACAGAATTAAAATATACATAAATCACACGCTTTACATCACAGCACTTTTCTCATGGAGTATAAAATATTGCTTTCTCCTTTATATTGATATTTCCTGCAAATTGTCCTCATGAGTGGAAGACAAAAATCTTTGACACTGTCTTCTTTTTTATTGGGCAATATTCAGGTACTGGAAATATGCTCGTCTTGAACTAATCATAGACCAAAGAGCCATAGTTAAGCACATGGATGCAGTATTACTTTTGCATTACCCCCCCACACGTTTGGCTGAAACCATTTTTGAATTGCCTCAGTGGGATAGATAACTGAAAAGTGAACTTGGTCTAATATTAAAATTTGTTTTAGTAATAAAGATTTTAATATATTAGGATGTGGCGATGGGCTAGGTCAGAGATCTCTAGGAATCTAGCAAGTGTGGCAATTTGGTACAGTTATTACATTTAACGTATACTCATTCAACAACACTCAGTCAATTTTTGAGTCGTGGGGGCAGATGGTAATACGAAATGCATTAAGCGCAAATTTCATTTTGACCTTGCTGTTGACCCTCTTGAAATAAATTAGCACATTCTGTCCGTATACTTGAAACTAGCCAGTTTGTAGAGTTTGCTTTAAATGTTGGCCGTTGGAAATTGTGTCAATTGGTCAAAATCTTGTGCTTTATTTGTTGCGCTTTAACATGCCATAACTTTGGTTCATAACCATTTAAATTTCTTGTAGCTGTCATTGGTTTCTTACAATCTGGAAAATTTACAAGAAATATTTTAAACAATTGTGGTACAAAATAAGTTTAAGTTGAATGTGGCTATAC
Source organism: Rhincodon typus (assembly GCF_021869965.1). Lineage (NCBI taxonomy): Eukaryota > Metazoa > Chordata > Chondrichthyes > Orectolobiformes > Rhincodontidae > Rhincodon > Rhincodon typus. The sequence continues at coordinate 41,823,042 of NC_063348.1, forward strand.
TTGACTTTTATTTAGTTTAAAAGTTAGTTTAGGAATTTGAGAGCAATGAGTAAGCTGAGGCAGCCACGTATTGGTTCACTTAAGTGTGTTTAGCGATTTGGTATTGTGAGGTTGCGTTCAAAGAACCAGACGACCAGGATCAGTGAGTGGCGAAAATAGCTTCTTTATTGCACCTTCACAGCAGCACGCTGTAAGGCGAAATAGAATTCCCCAAAATCATAGCTCAAAAGCAGCCATTTTATACAGAATTCAAGCATACATTAACATTCTAACACTTGAGTGTTAAGCAGTAGACATTGTACCAAAACTGTTTTGCAGGAAATCAGAGATGGTTTAAATGTGTGCTAAATGTTACCAGTTATTGTTGAGTGTTGATGGTTATTTTAATGAGATTAGAGTGTCCTTGCATAATTCAAAAGGTGTTAGTCTTGTTTATTTTGTCATTATCTTGTCATTTTCTGAAGAAGGGTCTAGACCCGAAACGTCAGCGTTCCTGCTCCTCTGATGCTGCTTGGCCTGCTGTGTTCATCCAGCTCTATACCTTGTTGTCTCTTAGTCTTATTTAGTTAGTTTCATGGTTGCGTCCATCTGTGGGTTCTATTTACTATCATTCATTCATTCGTTCATTCAAGGTTGCGCGGGTCTGGACATAGCGCTGTTAGTTTTATTAGTAAGTTAAAGGTTGCTTACATATGCTGCATAGTTAGTTTTGTTAGTGGGGTAAAGTTTTATATACATGTTGAATAAGAACCTAGCTACACAATATACAGGAAAAGTCTGCAGGGCTATCCAATTATCACCTTTGACAGATACTTGGAGTTACTCTAGCTGGAGGGAGAAGATAAACGACATGGTAATAGCAGCTGAGATAACAAGGTGTAGAGCTGGATGAACACAGCAGGCCAAGCAGCATCAGAGGAGCAGGAAAGCTGACGTTTCAGGCCTAGACCCTTTCTGAAAACTGTGCCATCAAGTAGTATCTGTACAGCAATAACCTGCTCAGTGACACCCAGTTTGGGTTCCACCAGGTCC
>NC_063348.1:41824473-41906142 GCF_021869965.1 Rhincodon typus
CTTTCCTGCTCCTCTGATGCTGCTTGGCCTGCTGTGTTCATCCAGCTATACACCTTGTTATCTCAGATTCTCCAGCATCTGCAGTTCCTACTATCTCTGGTAAAAGCAGCTATTCAGTTGGATTTTGATATCAAATGACACTGTTTTTGGTGTGGGGGTGCAAAAAGGTTCCATCCTGTAGTGTCTGTGCAGCTTTGTTAGCCGTCACACCTGACTGCACCTTTGAATGGAATGTCAGTCTTGTTTGAATGGGGTTGTTTACATAGCGTGTTATGCGTGAGTGCACTTTCAAGTGGGCTGTAACCGCAAATTGAAGTGGTTGTAACCTGATATGGTAGCGAACCCCTGAATTAGTTTGAATGGGACATGGCTAGTACATGGAAATCTGCAGTTAGTATTGTAACCACGAATTAGTGGGTTAATGGATTAATAGACATAATTTATGGAGTTATATTAAAAGTTGTTAACACATTTGAATTCCGATATATCAGTATGTTAGACCACCATCCAAGGCAAAGTCCACAGAAATAGTTTGTTCAAGAATTCTGTTGGCCATAGATTTCCATGACCTTTCAGGTTATTGGAAAGATGAAGTTCTATCTAATCACTAGAACTCTTAAATTATTATACAAATTTACTGTAGACTCCACTGCTGTGTTGAATAAGTTTAAACTTACTGTACAGTTGGTTTTGCTATCTGCAATAGTTGCGTTCCTGCGCAACATCGTGTTATACAAAATTGTGCTGTAGAAATAATGGGGCCAATGGGAAAAGCAGGGTTGGGGCAGACCACCAAAAAATTATCACTTAAAATCACTCAAATGCCGAACACCAAAGGTAACGCAGTTTGAATAAATGATTAATTCATATCTAGTAATGAAACAAAAGTAAATTTAACACCTTACCTTGGGGGGAAAAAATGTCAAGATGACTTAATAGAGAAGGAGGTTTTGAGGTTGCTTTGTTGCTCGTGTTGATCATGTGATGCCAGCAAGGAGACTGTTTGTTTGTTTGTTTGTGTGCTAACATTGTACATGCTCAGGACAAAGCCCATGAAACGATCGTGTGATGTCGACGCGTACTCCTCCGCACACTGGAATTGCGTTATAGCCAACACAAGTTTGAATTTCAGAAATATGAGTTCCCATTATAGCCAATCCGCATTGCTGGAACACACGTTATAGCAGAACCGACTGTACTAAGAGTTTTCTTTCTTAAGTTACTCTAGATATTTTAAAAACCGTAAAACCCAGAACTGTTGAGTTCCTGTTCTTAATAGCTACTTTATCAGGTCTACATTCATTCTTGTCTGATTAGACTTCTCTAAAGCACCTATTCTTATGTTAAATTGCAATATAAATGCAAGTGTTCAGATCAGAAAATCTATAATTTGCTGGAGATGCAAAATACTGATGCGATTACTTTCATTACTTTATTTTAAATAATGCATGTGACTAAACGTGATCTGTAAACAGCATTTGGACACAGTTAAGAAAATTTAGCAATGGTTAATAGCACTAATTTAAAAGCAGAGTTAATGGTGCTGGACTGTAGCAACAAAACACTTTTCACTGTATTTTCCTAAATGTGACAATAAAAATCATTCATTCATTACTCAGCACAGGGGGAAGAAGGGGCAATTTGAGCATGCTGTCCAAAATGTTGCCAGACCTGGTGGCAACAAAATATTTTTCACTCTATTTTCCCAAATACATATGACAATAAAAATCATTCATTCTTTCCAAAAAAATAGAAATGAGCTGATATTTGGATGCAAATTATGTACAGTTCCCCCATTAAGGATAATTTGACTTCTGGGCTCCTGTTGCTGGCTTTCTGATACTTTCTTTCCCTTGCAGATCCACTCCCCGCCCTGCCCTGCCCTCACCCACTGCCGCTCTTTCTCTCTTCTTCCATCCCTCCCCACTCCATCCTACATAATCAGCTTCTGTGCTTGTCTGGACAGTTGAGATGTTGCTCCAGATCAATGATTGAAAATGAAACTGTTTTAGTTTTTATTTCTAATGTTAACTTGTTTGTTTGTAGGTGGCCTTACAAACAGGTAGAGAACCTCCTGCTATATGGAAGGTACAGAAAGCTTTGTTGCAAAAATTTATGCCTGAAGTAAAAGATGGACGGAGACAATTCTCTGCAACCAATAGCGTGAGTGGAGTCTCTTATTTATATCATTTTCAGTATGCCCAGTTACTGAATGCAAGATGAGCAATCTGAACAGTTTTCATTTAAATTTGTTTGCTTTCAATGAAAAGACAAATGTAGCATTTGATAACTTTTGTCATGCAATCAGAGGTCTATAGCATTGAAAGAGGCCCTTTGGCCCATTGAATCTGTGCTAGACAAAAACAACACCCAAGTATTCTAATCCCATTTTCCAACACTTAGTCCATGGCCTTTTATACCTTGGCATTGCAAGTGTACATCTGAATGCTGCTTAACTGTTGAGTGCTTCTGCTTCTACTGCCATTCCAAGCTGTGAATTCCAGATTCCCATCACACTCTGGATGAAATAAAAAGTTTTCCTCTCATTTCTCTCAATCTCCTGTCTCTTACCTTAAATCTATGCCCCTTGATTATTGATCCCTCTGCCAAGGGGAAAAATTTCCTCATAATTTTATACATCTCAATTATGACTGCCATAGTCTCCTCTGCTTAAAGGAAAACACCCCAGTCTATCCAATCTCTCTTGATAACAAAATTTCCAGTCCAGGCAACGTCCTGGTAAGTCTCTGCTGAACCCTCTCCAGTGCAATCACATCCTCCTTTAATGTGGATTCCAGAACTGCACAAAAACTGTAGCCTAACCAATGGTTTTATGCACTTCCAGCTTCACCTTTCTGCTCGAACTCTATGCCTCGGTTAATAAAGGCAAGTATCCCACATGTCTTAACCGCTTTATCTACCCTTTCCTCTGCCGTAAGGGACTGGTGGACATGTACATCTAGGTCCCTCAGATCCTCGGTGCTTCCCAGACTCCTGCCATTCATTATGTTTTCTCTTGCCTTGATTGTCCTGCCCAAGTGCATCACCTTGCTTGACTGAAAACTTAATTTGCCAATGATTAGCCCATCTGATCAGCCTGTCTATATCCTCCTGTAATTTAAGGTTATCTTCCTCACTATTTACCACCCCACCAATTTTCATATCATATCATTCCTGAATGTACTGCTATACTTTCCTTTGCTATCAGTCTCTCACGTGTGAGCTTATCAAAAGCCTTGCTGAAGTCCAAGTCGACTATGCCAAATGCATTGCCCACATCTACGGACTCGATTACCTCTTCAAAAGATTCAATCAATTTGGTCAGACATGACCTTGCCTTAACAAAACCATTCTTAATAAATCCCTGCCTGTCAAAGTGCAGATTAGTTCTGTCCTTCAGAATTGCTTCCAATAGTTTCCCCACCATTGAGGTTAAACTGACTGGTCTATAGTTTCTACTAACTTATAGTTTCCTGATTCATTTCTTGCTCCCTTTTTAATAACTACCACATTGCCTGTCCTCTAATCCTCTGGAATCTCTCCTGTGATCACGAAGGAATTGAAATTTATTGCCAACGCCCCTACTATTTCTTCCCTTGACTCACTCAAAAGCCTGAGATACATTTCATTCAGCCCTGGAGACTTATCTATTTTTAGCCTGCCAGACCACTCGGAACCTCCTCCCTGTCTGTGTTAACTTCTTATATCTTTTGTCTGTTGTTTTGAAATATGACCTCATGAAATTGAATCCATTTCTTTTTAGCATTGTCTTAAAGTATAGGATTATCTTAAATTCATTTTAGGCATATTTGTTGGCTATCCCTTGATTAAGAATGGCATCTGCTCAGGGTTGTGAGTTCCTGTTAAGGGTCTTCATGTGACTGAACAGGCTGATTCTCAACCCTGCAGATCTTTGAGCACATGGGCCATGAGGTACTGGAACCTGGAGTGCAGGATTTACTTTCTTTTCTTTCTATGCCTCATCATTTCTAAGTATATTTACAAATGTCATGGTCCTGAAGTTGGTTTGGTAGATTGGTGGGTGGAATTTTCCCTTCCAAATTAGCACCATCAGTGCATGGAATCTAGATGTGAGCAAAAGCCCAATACCTTTTGAAAACTTCAACCCGAATAAAGTCACCATAGTCCAGAGGACCACAGTCTGCTCTCTCCAATGAGGGTCACCACCCTTCAGGTGAGGGGTAAGGTTGATTACATGGGACCTTCATGGTAACCTCAGCTGGTATGGGAATTGAACCTGCCCTGTTGGCATAAGTCTGCATCGCAAACCAGGCATCCTGCCAGCTGAGCTAACTGACACCTTTCAGCACCATCAGGACTAAAGACTTTGTTGCTTTTCATTTGTTCAATTGCATGATATAGCTCTCCCATCGATTCTGGTCCACTTATGGATTCTACCATAGTATCTTAGCCTGCAAAGTATCAACAACTGCTGTGGATTCATGATTGAGGAATTGAAAATGTTGTTTCCAGCATTGATGAGGGTACTGTATTCCTTGAGAAGAGCAACACCATCCTGTGATCAAAGGAGATCTTCAAATATCAACACAGCTTACTATTGTATAAATATGGCCTTTTCTTGTCTTTTACATTCCAGATTTTGTCTTTGGATATCAGCCTTGAGTGGTTGAAAAGCTGCTTTCTTAACTTGTGGCTATTGATTGATCTGCCAGGCAATGAAGGCTGTTAATTTTGTTGCAGAAAGCTACATATTTCTACATAGTTTTTGTGGAATCAGTTCTAATGACAAAAATGCTCAAACCCAATGTCTGATTACTGGTGTCTACCACACCGGACCTTGTTTGGTCACACTTCTCTGGAATTGAGTTGGGTGTGTGAAGATTTTCTTGATTGGTTGTGAGCTGCTTTTGGAATTCCTCTCACTGAGTTGTTGTTGGGACATTGATCTCCCACTAGACTTTTGGGTCTTGTGATATTTTTGTGAATATTCTTTCATAATCAAACAAGTTGATGATCTATCCAGCAGGCAGCAGTCCTGCACTTGACTCAAGTGATATTGACACCACATGACATAATCCAGGACATTCCAACGTTTTTATGTATGATGCCCCTATATCATTTTGTAATCGTCCTTCTGGCAGAAGAACGTGTTTGTTAAAATAAGGCCACACTAAACACACTTCAGTGTTAAAGGCGAGTAATATTTTCATTAGTTTTTCCCAAGCTGTTTTTTTACAGTGCCTCAATGCCTGCTCCCAAGTATTAGAGTCGCAGCTGACTCTGGCTGTCAGGCTTCTTTGGGACAGCAGTGAGAGCTTCACTAAGGTCTGAATAGAACTTTTCCTTGTCTTAATCTGAGTGAAAAGTTGAGATGTAAGCACTGATCACTAGCATATGGATTATGACTGAACTGGTAGTGTAGTGATGCCATTAGTGTTTCATCTATAAAATTGGGATATTCTGGAAGTGCATCCAAGATCCTATTCCAGATGAAAAAAATCCAATTCTGTGAATACATAGTTCACTATCAGTCTTGCCTTTCTAGGGAAGTGTGTATCGAGTTTCCTTCAGTTGCCACTCTGAACAAAGGCAGAACACACTGATAGCAGTGATGTCGATTTGAAACCTTTAGTTCACTGAATGCGATTTCAAGTCTTCTTTTCCGGATATTTGCTCTGCACATTATCCATATGTATTCTAGCATTCCAAGTTGCAAAATTTTTGAATTTTTGCTTTCTTTGACAAAGATGATGGTGTTCCTGCTGATTGTGGATTTTCAGCCAGTAGAATGTGGAACACCCTATTTTAGGGAGCATCATCTAGACCCTTCCCCATTTAAAGTGATCAGGGGTATCCTGAAGAGCAATGCTCAGCTAAAAATGTTGTTATCCAACAGAAGTATGCAATGACCTTTGTGCAACTTTCGCCAGTTTGTGGATTCTTGATGAGGGGCTTCCATGTCCACAACTCTGTACATGTTGCCACTTCTCCATCACCACAGAGTTTATCAAATGGACCCTGGATGAAGCTTGAATGTGACTTTGTTTAAAGTAGTGGTCTTAGTGTGCTGTCGTTGTTCACGTGATCGGTTGTTGGTCAGATTTAGTGATCTATCAAGCCACATAACCAGGATCACCTTGCTGTTGTAGCTTTCTTCTGCTTTCACTGCCAGTGAGATGAATTTTTTTTTGCCTATTCTGCTGTTGAAGACTTCTAAAATTATTACTCGGACAGACTAATGTAAATGGTACTCTGTTCCAAACCTTATTTCACCTGTTCTGTCTTGATGCCGACATTGAGTATTTAAAATGGACAGTATCCCATTTCATTGACTGACTCTTGAAAAGACAACTGTTCACTTGTCCTCATTTACTTACAAATTGCAACTTCTCGTTTCTAACAGAGTCTTTGTGATTTCCCATGTTGTGTAGCTCTGATTTCATTGCAACACGTGACCCATTTAAAAGTACCACATAAAATCACCTGGAGACCGTTGTTAAGTATGTGCAGACACTGTCATTAAACTCCTTGCACATGTTTCAGACATTTTACATCTGTGAATATAAATTAAGTATAATGCGTTGTAACTGTGAAAGTTTAAATTTACCCATATCACCATGCCAAACATTCTAGTATATCAAGACTATATTGCAAACAGTAAAGCATATATATCTGTAAATATCCCCAAGATAATGGGGTGCCTGTCGAAATTCTTAGTTATAGGACGTATATGTTATTAAACACAAGACAGTATTCTTGTATTTGTTCAAATGTGAAGACCTGTCATATTGAGCAAAAAAAATTGTTTTTAATTTAATACTTTTTTTAATAAAGGTAGTGGAATGTCAGCTTATGCAAAATTTTTTACAAGTTGCCATTAGGTGGATGTACATAAAGAAGTTAATCTAAAATGCTGACCCTTATGAAATATTTTGAATTTTTCTAATTTATAGTATCTTGGATACTTTGGAGATGCAAAAACCAAATATAAACGGGTCTACGTGAAATTTATTGAAAACGTAAACAAGAAGGATTATGTTAGAGTTTGTTCCAAAAAGCCACAAAACAGGCCATTGCAAACTTTAAGGTATGGAAAATATTTTGCTTTTGTCCATTTTTGTTTTGTGTGGAGTGTTGAGTTGTATAAGCATAAATTCCAAGTATCTTTTTCGTTACACATGGATTCTTTTGAGCAATTTTGTACACTTGAAAATTAATGTTAACATTACAAGACTGGCTGAATTCTTTTTTTACAGCAGGAGTTCCAAAGAATACAAGTGGCGTTTTGCTATCAGGAATCTTGTTTCTTGTACCAACTCTGTTTTTCCTGTTTTAAGTTCTTTGGACAAAACAGAATGTGAATCTTGGAAACTAAACTTACTCTGCAATTTGTTATCCAAAATGACCTGGTAAACTCTGCCTGATCAACTCTGACAGAATCTTTGAAGTGCTGTGTCATGTGGCAATACTCCTCTGTTCAGTACAAGAAAAAGTCTAAAGGTTTTTGCCATCAAAAAATATGTGTAACACTCAAATTCTGTGTCCACAATGTTGTAACCTATTTGCTGATCATATCTCAAAGATCATCCAAGATTCTTTTGAAAGAAAGCTCAGTTCTAGATTATGATGTGCTACCATATTGACATATTTCAACCTAGGCCCAACTATTTTTATAGTTGTAACTTAGAAGTATTTATCACTAGACTTATTGATCTAGCATATAAATTATACGTTCAACAATGTAATAGTAACTGATGTCTACAATTATTTAAATAAATTTGAATAGATCTTTATTCTGAAAGAATCATAATACACAGCTGAAAGATTAAATAGAAAGATTACGCTTTATAATTTCGCTTGAACAATGATATTCATCCAATCTAACATTAATTTAGAACTGCACATCAAGTTGTCTTTCTTCGTTTATACCTCTATCTTTAGACATAACCAGTCAAGAATGGGTTCTAGTAATAAAGTGTCTGTCAGCAATTCTACAGCATCGAAAGGCTCAACAGCAAAATCTAAAGCTAAGCCAGTCAAACAAATAAAGGTAAAGGCTGAACCACCACCGAAAAAACGAAAGAAATGGCTGAAGGAGGAGTATTCATCTCATTCAGACTCTTCTCTTGAAACTCGGAGTGATGATGAAGATGGTAAGACCTTATTATGTTTCTTTATTTAGCATAATTTTGACCATGTACATAGTCCATCTCTGAATAGCATAATCCCTGAAGAGGCATGAAGCTTGGTTCTGCATTTCTGGTTATTGATTATTTAAATCATTTCATTAGAATACCTAATTTGTCAAGCTTTAAAGCATAACTTAATTTAATTGTAATTTAATTTCATTTATAAACTGATGCTTAAATGATCACCTTGCGAGGAATAATAAATGGAAATCCCAACAGTATTCTTAGAAATTCAATGCAGTCTGTTGTCACATGCTATATCTGGATGAGGGTAGAAAAAACAATAGGGAGAAGCCATTCAGTCAAATTTCTGCATCAGATTCTCTTGTTATCTGCTGAATTAAGAACTGCATTTATTCACACAAGTTCAGAAGAATATTTTCTTAAGCTCATGGTGAATGATGTCAATATTTGGATGGAATCAAAATATTGCCTCAGTCAGTTTTTGTATGAATAAACCTTTACTTAACTCTATTTGAAAAGTACAACTTATTGCCAACTTGAGAGAAGCACTACTTCTGTATCAGTGTAAATGTTTCCAGTTCTTACACCCAGAACTCTTTAGTAACATTGCATGGCAGATTAGTTCGATGTGCCCACTAAGATGTGGCTTATCAACCAAACTCATTACAGATCTGTACACATAGCACTTCAGCAGTCTGGTTGGAATTAAATCTATGACTTGAGAAAAATAGAGGAATTTAAACACTGAAACCTAGTTTCTCAGCCTATCAAATTTTGGTATAAATTAGAACTTTTCAAATTATAAGGGCACTTTTTCCTATCGAGTAATCACATTCTTAATTTTGACTCCACAACTTTGAAAGTACAGCCTTTCCCAGTCATTTAAACTGTTGAGTTCTGTGCAGAACTGGTGCAAGTTAGACTTGCTTTTCTCTTTTGATCTTCATTCACTTTGTTTGGATGAGATCAGGAACTCAGCATGGGAAATTGAAGGTTACATTTCATCTAAAGGAACACTACTCTTAAAGAATAGAATTTCAACTCCATGTAATGAGTCAGTATTATGATCCCAGTTGATGGTATTACTGGACAAATCAGATCCCAGACTGAAATCTGAGTTGACTTTAACAAGGTCACTTCCTGGAACAGAAGCATGTAATGTTGCAGGTTTGGTTTAAACAATAAAATAGAAATTTATGACACACAAGACATAATGATAAAATAGAATAAACTAAACTAATTGCATATAGCACATGTTTAAAGAGTAAAAATAAAAAATCATTAGCCCTAAAAGTACCCCTTTACAATACTCTCACAAGAGAGAAGTCCCTTGTCTCTCACTGCTTTAGGGCTTCATTTAACTGTGATATTGACTCCCAGTCATAAGAATCTGGTAGCCTCTTGCTGGAACCTTCCTATAACTGAGCTTAAACTTTTTCAGTTTCAACTAACTCCTTCAGGGTGTTAACCAAACATTTCTGGTCTGAAACTCTTACAAAACGCCTCACACTAAGCTAAACTAGTTTTTAAGCAACTCCAAAGTATTTTCTCCTTTTAAGAGCAACTGCTTCACACGTGCAGCTTCAACCACAATTCCTGCAGAGTTGCCCAAACTGGAACAAAAAAAAACTTTTCCTTCCCAAGCTTTGGGCTTTTCCCCCTAATCAAAGAAAAAAATCCCTGATCTCCTCAGCTGGAGCCTAATGCACAACTTGTTCACTCGTGGAATTCTCTCAATATAAACAAAAACTAATTACTCTTTCTCTCCCACTGTTTTAAAATAAATCACCATGATACGGAAATACTTAAAGTTAATCATTAAAAACCTTCAGACACACATGCCACTAGTTCAAGTTCAAGCAACCAAACTCAAAAATAATATTAATGTAGAAAAATCACACACCTGATATCACACTCAACAAGATGCTCTCTCATCCATCATTTGATTAAGGAGGTGTCTAGTACTTATGAAACTGCAGTGTAGCAAGGTATCACTGTCTTCTGTATAACAGAAGAGAAACTGACTAACGAAGAGGAGAAAATGCGACTAAAAAGTGAGAATGGAAAGGGACGTGCATAGCAATAAAAACAAAGCAGGTTTTTATTAACAAAACTTTACACATGCCTTCTTCTTTAGATAGTCGATCCCTTTTGAAAGTCAGTACACAGGGAAGAGTGAACAAAATCCTTCAACAAAAATCAGGTTTGCAAATTCAATACACTTCTCATGTACTGTTGTAACTTTTTTTACAATAAAATGTTCTCACTCCAATGCAGACCAATGAAGAAAATTTCCTGGAGTTTCTAGCAAGGTAATTTGGCAGCTGTCAGAAGTAAGAATAGTGGCAAATTTTCCCCTCCTTGACTCAGTAATGATCATGGATCAAACACAGAACATTTTAATGTATGCTTCCTTATGCAGCTGAACCATTTGAGGAAGCTGTTACCATGTTTTTAAAACTCTGAGAACTTGGCAATGTGTTAAATCTATTAATGCATAGAGAAACTCACTTGTTCCTTTTAAACAAAACAATGCAATTATTTATGGTCACATTTTCATTGTTTAAACTTGACAGCAGGCTAAGATATTTTCCCAGGTGAAAACATTTTTCTGTGATCTTTTTAGAGATTATCTGAAAATGTTGTCAGTTATCCTTTTGCACAATGCTACTAAACCTGGTTAGCCCTGTCAATGTCATCTTACTAATATATAATTTCAACTTTAACTTAGTCATAGAACTCTTGCCTCAAAGGCTGTGAGTTCACATTCTACTTTTGTGCATAATTTAGTTCACGTGTCAGTTTAGTACTTGTGGAGTGGTACGTCATCTGAGCTGCCATGTTTTGGATTAGAAGTTAAATTGGGATCTGTTTGCTTGGATGAACATGAAAGATCACTTGGCACTATTCAACAGCAGCAGAGTTTTCTGTGATGCCTTTGTCAACATTTTATCTCAAGAATTTTGAAACTGGCCATTAAGAAATATAAATGATGTCTTGTGGTTCTGTTAGACGCTGTATAATTTCAAATTATTTCGTAACAAAATTCAATAAAACTTGTTTTTTTGGTCATTTGTTTCACTGCTGGACTCCTTTAGTTGCGTGGCATAAATTGCAAGGTTTATTGTACATTACCGTTGGATGAGACATTTGCAGCTAATTTTCTAGACTCGCCCTTCATAATTCTGAAAGAGAAGTATGAAAAAGTGAGAGAATTATAGATAAGTGTAAGATGGTTACTGTAACAGAATGAAGTTGTTTCCAAAACAATTGAGTTGTATTACTGGGTAATAAACATCACAGAAATTATATTGAAAAATATTTAATCCTGATCTGTATGGTCTTCCAGTACGAAAAGAACTGCAGGGACATCAGTACATAGGCTCTTAAAACTTGTACACTATGGAAAATCTGGTTTGTTGAAGGGAAAGTTGCAAGAGCCTTTGCTGAAGTTGAATAGGTTAAAATGCAGAAGATGATTAAAAGCAACCACCTTAAATCATTTGTAACAACTGATTGATGTGGAGAAGTTTGTATTCTTCCCTTTTTCATTTCTTTGACCCATGTGAATCTGATCATTATGGTCATTGTACATGATTCATCTTGCTGTAAAATAATTTTGCATCAATATTGTTTTTGCCATGTCTTTTGAACAATGAAGAAATTCAGGCAACATTCAGTGTAAAGATACTAATGTAGCCCAAGTGGAAAGGTGTTGCTGTTATATACCTAGTTGATAATGTTATGCTACTAACTATAGGACATGAACTTCCTAACAGCAGTAACTGATATTAGTAAACCCAAAAAGGCATCTACGGTAGACCAGAATTTGCAGCAAGCACTTCAGGGCATGCAAGTTATGAGACAAGATTTTGGGCTTGTGAGTCCAGTCAGCAATGGCTGCAACAGAACTTGGAGTGATTTCTGATAGCAGATCGGCCCCCTTAACTCCTCAAGGTCTTTTTTCGTTGATGGATGTGGCCTAATTTACTGCTCTGAGATGCCTGATTGTTGCAGTGAAAAAGTCTGGTAAAAGGAAGTTTTTCTTTTATAGAAACCCTGCTTTTTCATTGACCGTTTCCTAACTGCAAATCCTGTCAAAGTCTAAACCAAAGCTGTCTTCCATTTTCTCTTCTCACCCCCGAATCATTCCTGAACTCGATTCTCATACTTGTCATATTACTACTTTGGGGTCACATATCCGAAGCACTAAAGTGATGTCACACCCAGAAATGGTTTTGGCCTGATGGATTGTTAATATTCAATTTCCTATGTAATGATGACTGTGTTTTTTTTTTAAAGAAAATGGTACTTAATTAGTTGTGAAATGCTTTCGGATTTCTGTGATCCATGGAAGGAATTACGTAAATGCTCATGCCAATTTTAAATCTTCCAATTTATTGATTGTGCTCCAAGTTATGACCAGCAAAGCTGTATATTCGTTTTGGTGGATACTTCTCTGGGAATGAAAGTTTGTGCGAAGTACTTTTGTTAACTTGGCAAGAGTCATTTTGTTTACCTTATGTTATGATCCCAGCTGATGTTACTTTTGGACAAACCAGATCGCAGAATTAAACCTGGCTGGATAGATCTCATTTTATATATTTTAATGAATAGTCTTTCACTGAAACATGAAAATGCCATAAGACCATAAGACATAGGAGCAGAAATTAGACCATTCAGCTTATCGAGTCTGCTCCACCATTCAATCATGGCTGATAAGTTCGTCAACCCCATTCTTCCGCTTTCTCCCCGTAACCCTTGATCCCCTTGACAATCAAGAACCTATCTATCTCAGTCTTAAATGTACTCAATGACCTGGCCGACACATCCTTCTGTGGCAGTGAATGCCATAGATTTGCTACTCTCAGGCTGAAGAAGTTTCTCCTTATCTTCGTTCTAAAAGATCTTCCCTTTACTCTAAGCCTGTGCCCTCGGATCCTAGTCTCTCCTACCAGTGGAAGCATCTTCCCAACATCCACTCTGTCCAGGCCATTCAGTATTCTGAAAGTTTCAATTAGATCCCCCCTCTATCCTTCCAAACTCCAATGAGTATAGTCCCCAGAGTCCTCAAACGTTCCTCTTATGTTAAGCTTCTCGTGAACCTCCTCTGAACCCGCTCCAGGGCCAGTACATCCTTCCTGAGCTATGGGGCCCAAATGCCAGGCTGCAGGTTTGGTTTTGATAATGAAATTGAAGTTTATTCTGCAAAAGAAGGAAAATTGAAATAAAAACAACCAAGTTATCTACATTTAACACAGTTTAGAAAAGTTTAAACACCTGGCAAAACACAGTCCCATCTACTCTCCAACACTATGACTGTACAGTTGATCAAAAGCTAGAGAAATTTTCCTTCCCCATCAGATCTTAAGTTGCTTCTTTCCAGTTCTGGTCCTGAGAGCTGTGAATCCTTTCTCTTTGACTCGCACAACTGAAATCTTTCCACTGATGTAGCGTATTCCCTTAGCTGCTCTGAACAACTCCTTTCTTTAGAGGAAACTATCCTAGGATCTGACTCGAGGTGAGGTCTCCTGAAAACTGAGTTCAAAAGCTTTTAACAAAGTGATATTTTTAAAAAAAAACTTGTCCTTCCAAGCTTCAGCTAAGCTAATTGCTTGACTGTTTTTCTCTTCCTCTGTTGTAAAATCCCATAATATTAACAAACTCCCATTAAACCTGTAGGAGGCCTCCAAACATTGGCTGTCTGACATATTGCTGTAAAATCATAGTTGTAAAAAGAATGACCTAGTTAATTATTAAACCCCTTCCCAAACAACCATCCATATGCCACTAATTTGAAGCCCACCTCTCAAGTAAAACTGTTAATATATATAGATCTTAGAGTCTTAGAGCTGTACAACATGGAAACAGACCCTTTGGTCCAACTTGTCCATGCCGACCAGATATCCTGAATTAATCTAGTCCCATTTGTCAGCATTTGACCCATATCCCTCTGAACCCTTCCTATTCATATACCCAATCATATGCCTTTTAAATGTTGTAATCGTACCAGCCTCCACCACTTCCCCTGGAAGTTAATTCCATACGTGCAGCACCCTCTGTGTGGAAATAGCTGCCCCTTGTGTTTCTTTTAAATCTTGCCCCTCTCACCTTAAACCTGTGCTGTCTAGTTTTCCCCACTACCCTGGGGAAAAGATCTTGGCTATTCACTCTATCCATGCTCCTCATGATTTTGTAAACTTCTATAAAGTCACCCCTCAGCCTCTGACGCTCCAGGGTAAATAGCCCCAGCCTTTCAGCTTCTCCCTGTAGCTCAAACCCTCTAACCCTGGCAACATCCTTGTAAATCTTTTCTCAACCCTTTCTTGTTTCACGACATCCTTCCTGTAGAAGGGAGACCAGAATTGCATGCAAGATTCCAAAAGTGACCGAACCAATGTCCTGTACAGCTGCAACATAACCTCTCAACTCCAATGCTCAATGCACTGACCAATAAAGGCAAGCATAACAAATGCCTTCTTCACTATCCTATCTACCTGTAACTCCACTTTCGAGGAACTATGAACCTGCACTCCAAGGTCTCTTCGTTCAGCGACACTCTCCAGGACCTTATCGTTAAGTGTACAAGTCCTGCTCTGATTTGCCTTTCCAAAATGCAGCACCTTACATTTATCTAAATTAAACTCCATCTGCCATTCCTCAGCCCATTGGCCCACTTGATCAAGGTCCCGTTGTACTCTGAGGTAGTGTTCTTCGCTGTCCACTACACCACCAATTTTGGTGTCGTCTGCAGATATATTAACCATACCTCCTATGTTCACCTCTACATCATTTCTATAAATGACAAAAAGCAGTGGACTTAACACCAATCCTTGTGGCACACCGCTGGTCACAGACCTCAAGTCTGAAGAGCAACCCTCTACCACCACCCTCTGTTTCCTACCTTCAAGCCAGTTCTGTATCCAAATGCCTAGTTCTCCCTGTATTCCATGTGATCTAACCTTGCTAACCAGTCTACCATGCAGAACCTTGTCGAACACCTTACTGATGTCCATATAGATCCTGTCCACTGCTCTGCCTTCATCAATCTTCATCATTACTTCCAAAAACTCAATTAAGTTAGTGAGACACTATTTCCCACACACAAAGCTATGCTGACTATTTCTAATCAGATCTTGCTTTTCCAAATATGTGTAAATCCTGTCTCTCGGGATCCCCTCCAACAACTTGCCCACCACTGATGTTAGGCTTATAGTCTGTAGTTCCCTAGCTTTTCCGTACCACCTTTTCTTAAATAGTGGCACTACATTAGCCAACCTCCAGTCTTCCGGCACCTCACAAATACCTCAGCCATCGTGCACTTTTAATCATATTTGATATCTTTCCTTTGTATCCAAGGATGAGAATTACCATTTATGAAATCTAATATTATATACCAGCACTGTACAAAGGGAGTGCTTTATTCAAGGTGACCAACAATCCTAGACTTTGCAGGATTGCAGTTTTAAATTTAGTCTTTTTGTGCTGATGTTTCCCCTTTTATTCTATACTTACTATGAGCATTATTTGTAAGAACCCAATTAAATGAGCAAGATGTGTAATATGATCAACACTTTATCACATTCAGCAGCAGTTACCTCAGAGTATAATGGGATTTTAATCAGATGGCCAAAGGGCCAATGAGTGGCAGATGGAGTTTAATCTAGATAAATGTGAGGTGCTGCATTTTGGAAAGGCAAATCAGGGCAGGACTTATACACTTAATGGTAAGGTCCTGGAGAGTGTTGCTGAACAAAGAGACCTTGGAGTGCAGGTTCATAGTTCCTTGAAAGCGGAGTTGCAGGTAGATAGGATAGTGAAAAAGGTGTTTGGTGTGTTTGCCTTTATTGGTCAGTGCATTGAATGTAGGAGTGGGGAGGTCATGTTGTGGTTGTACAGGACGTTGGTTGGGTCACTTTTGGAGTATTGCAAGCAATTCTGGCCTCCCTCCTATAGGAAGGATGTTGTGAAACTTTGACAGGGTTGAAAAAAGATTTACAAGGATGTTGCCAGGTTTGGAGGATTTGTGCTACAGGGAGAGGCTGAAGAGGCTATTTATCTTGGAGTGTCAGAGGCTGAGGGGTGACCTTATAGAGGTTCATAAAATCCTGAGGGGCATGGATAGGGTAAATAAGCAAGGTCTTTTCCCCAAGACTGGGGAGGTGGGGGAAGAGTTCAAAACAAGAGAGCATAGGCTTAGAGCGAGAGGGCAAGAATTAAAAGGGACATAAAGGGCAATGGTTTCACATAGAAGGTGGTGCTTATATGGAATGAGCTGCCAGAGGAAGTAGGGGAGGCTGGTACAATTACAACATTTAAAAGGCATCTGGATGGATATACGAATAGAACGGGTTTCAAGGGATATAGTCCCATTTGCTAGCATTTGGCCTAGATTAATTTAGGATATCTGGTTGGCATGAATGAGTTGGACCAAAGGGTCTGTTTCCGTGCTCTATATCTCTATGACTCTATATTAAACTATGGATTACCAATTGTCTCCTTCTTCACCCATGTCTGTTTTGTTTGCATTATTTAATAGCAGGAATTACAGTACAGAGAGTCCTGGGCATAATAGCAATGTGTGGAAAAAATTATGTTTCAAAATCTATTCTTAATTATAAGATGTCAGCTGGATTGAGTAATTAATGATATATAATTTTTTTCCTTTTAGTGCATTCTGCTTTGTAAGTATTGCTTTCCATTGATGCTGAGCTTTCATTGGAAGTAGAATGAAGGTGTTGTAATTTATTTACTTAAGCAAGTAACTTGATTACTTTATACACACAGTATATCAAGAAACTATATGCTACAATGGGATCTTCTTTAAATCAGGAAAATATCTCCTCAATTTTTCAGCAATCTAATTATCAAATTTGGATGTGGTAACCATCAATGAAAACATTAAGTAAATACAGTAATATAAAGTAGGGTAGCCATGGTGCTTGACCTCATTATTATAATAATGAGAATTGCCACTAGGATTTCAATCTGAGCAGTTCAAGTTATCAAAGTTTTTCTAGGTTCCATTATAATTTTACATAGTTTGGATATTAATCTGACATTCTGAATATGAGTATTTGTTTGGACGACAGTAAACACTGACAAAGGTTTGTCTTTTTACACCCAAAATCCATTTAATAGGCCCTAGCTAAGATATGGGATAAGATGTTGCATTCTGCCACATCCCTGTTCACCCCAATAATACGTAGGTGGGTAGACACCAAAATTAGTAGCTCACATATGTTGGCGATACCAAAATACAGCTGGCATGATTTGCACTGACTCTCCTGCATAAGGGGAGCTAAGCTCCCATGCCCATTTCTACGCCACTGAATTTCGGCCCATGATTTCAAATTCAAGACTTATTGATATGAATTTGCTGCATAACTGAGCAAAATCGCGATCTCATTCGAGCTGTAAGCATGCACACTGTTGAAAGTGGAAAAAATTCATCTTTGTGCAGTAAGGATATTGGAATGAGACATTTTGTTCCAATAAATAGAGCCAATGTTTCCCTCATCAGGTAATATTACACCTTTCTCGAATACCTGATGGTATTACTCCCAAAAGGTTGTTCATTGCTTAGCTGTCACTGAAAGCTCAAGGCATTACAAATATGCAAATTAATGCTGACAAAATCAGAAGCTGGCTTGATGTTTTCAGTTGATGTATCTTAAAATAAAACGTTTTCTTTAATTAGCTTTTCCATAATAAAGGACTTTGTCATTTCATACACCTGCAATCCTCATTATTGTAATAATGCTACTCAGGAGGGGTTAAAAGTAATGTGGCATGGGATTGGGAACCAGAACAATAGGTCAGCATTTGGCGTGTTTTAAGAGAAGAGAAGGACTAAATCAGTAAGTCCAGTAGGAAGAACAGGCAGGGACAGATTAATGGACATGGCAGGATTAGTAGTTTGAAGTGTATTTATTTTAAGGCAGGGAGTATAACAGATAAGGCAGATGAGTTTAGGTCCTGGGTTGGTATGTGAGACAATGACTACAATGGTAGCCATCACAGAAACTTGCTTGAGAAAAAGGCAAGACTGGTAACTGAATGTTCCAGGGTTTAGATGTTTCAGGCTTGTTAAAGAGCGATGTAAAAGGGGTGGGGAAGTTGCATTACTGATTAAGGAGAATGCCACAGCTGTACTAAGAGAGGACATCTTGGAGGGCTCATCCATTGAGGCAATATGGGTAGAATGTAGAACATAGAACATTACAGCGCAGTACAGGCCCTTCGGCCCTTGATGTTGCGCCGACCTGTGAAACCAATCTGAAGCCCATCTAACCTAAACTATTCCATTATCATCCATATGTTTATCCAATGACCATTTAAATGCCCTTAAAGTGGGCGAGTCTACTACTTTTGCAGGCAGGGCATTCCACGCCCTTACTACTCTCTGAGTAAAGAACCTACCTCTGACATCTGTCCTATATCTATCACCCCTCAATTTAAAGCTATGTCCCCTCGTGCTAGCCATCACCATCCGAGGAAAAAGGCTCCCACTGTCCACCCTATCTAATCCTCTGATCATCTTGTATGTCTCTATCAAGTCACCTCTTAACCTTCTTCTCTCTAACGAAAACAGCCTCAAAACCCTCAGCCTTTCCTCATAAGACCTTCCCTCCATACCAGGCAACATCCTGGTAAATCTCCTCTGCACCCTTTCCAATGCTTCCACATCCTTCCTATAATGCGATGACCAGAACTGTACGCAATACTCCAAGTGCGGCCGCACCAGAGTTTTGTACAGGAATAAGAAAGACACAATCACTTGTGATGGGGTTCTACTATCAGCTTCTCAATAGCCAGAAGAATAGATATAAGAGTAAATCATGGAAAGATGTAAAAACAATGGGGCCACTGCAGTGTGTGATTTTAATTTCCTCAATGTTCACTGGGACTCCCTTAGTGCCAGGGGCTGAGATGGGACCGAATTAGGTGCATCCAAGGGAGGATTCTTGAAACAATTATATAGATAGTCCAACTAGGGAATGTGATCGAAGTTTCAGTGGGGAAATTACTTCAGTGATCATAATTCTTAAATTTTAAGATAGTTATGAAAAAGGATAAGTTAAATTTAAGTGATGAATTGGGAGAAGGCTAACTAAAACAGCATTAGGCAGGAAATGGGAAAAAATGGATTGGTGGCAGCTCTTTGGAGGTATATCCACATCTGACAGTATCTTTTAAAAGCTAGTTGATCAGAGTTCAGGATAGGATGGATATTTGGAGTCTCTTTCCCAGGGTCGAAATGTCAAATATGAGGGGGCTTAGGTTTAAGGTGAAAGGGGGAAAGTTTTTTTTTTACACACAGAGTGGTGGGTGCCTGGAACGCAGTGCTGGGGGAGATAGAAGCAGAAACATTCACAAAGTTCAAGAGGCATTTAGACAGACGCATGAACAGCCAGAGAATAGAGGGATGAGGACCATGTGCAGGGAGACGGGATTAGGTTATAATAACATCATGGTCAGCATAGACATGGTGGCCTGAAAGGCCCAATCATGTGCTGTATTGTTCTACATTAATGACATCAAATACCATGGCAATCCTACTGTCTGTTAGTATACAACTTCATGCTTTTGTGAAAGGTTACCATTTTTACATTGGGTAATAATCAGATTGCTGAAGAATGGACCAGATATTTCATTGACTTAAAACAAGTCCCATTGTGGCATGTGGTTTCTTGATATCAGAATTTGATATTGTCAGTTATACTGTAGAAATCTGTGTATTTTCAAAGAATAATCTGAATTCATTGCTAATACATTTGAACAGAAAACAAGTTAGTATTAGCTGTTTGAATGCATGCCGACAGAATTGCTGCTTTAGTACTACATACTTACTTGTTTGTATTTTAGAACGCCCTTTAACAACACCATATGTAGCTCGCTTCCTGAATACCAGAACAATGAAAGAGACATTTAAAAACTATGTGGAACTACTCGTGAGTACAGCCTTGGATCCAGACATGATTGAAGCGTCAGAACAAAGTAATGGTAAATATTAATGCTTATTTTCACTTTACAACATTGATAAGTGCTCTGCAATCTTCATAGAGTAATGCGTAGAATAAAGAGAAATTATCCTTGACAATTAAAATCTTGTCAAAGCAAATAATTCCACAGCCATTTTGTAACTTACCGTTTCCTGCTGTCTATATTTCCTTTGCTTGCCCATCAGCCTCTTTACCAGTGCCCATCTTACCATTTTTTAACTCTAGCTGGACAGACATGTTTGGCATACAACTGCTCTGTAGCTATCTTTTTTAGATGAAACCGCAGAATCGGCTGAGTTGATTCTAATTTAGGTTAACTAAAGGGAATGGGACGCCTGCATACTGTCCCACTCAAATTTCACAGTCCAGATTGAGAATTTGCGTTAAGAATCTTCTAGTGATGTAATACTGTGTACATTGACAAATTGATTGTGTTGCTGAGTCATACTCCTATAGGATTTTACACTCCAGTGAAGAATTTTATTTGTATGATATTGGCCAATATCAGTCAACTCTGTGGTGTATCATCAACAGACTATGTTGTACTGTTGTATAACTGTTGTAATGTAGTGTTGCTGTAAAAGCAGGTTTCTAGTTTGTGATGTCATTATAATGTGGTCTGTTTGATGCACAAGCGTAAGAATATCCCTGTTTGCTGCATATCGTCTTTATTTCTATCTTGATGCAATATCTAGTTGTTGTGTCATAATGGCTGTAAGCATGAATATTTTTGTGTGTCATGCATCACTCCAATTGCCAAAACCCCCTCTCCAAAACTACATAATGGTGGTGGAGTCTGAAAGGGTTAATGCGAAAGAGTGCCTTAAGCCCCCTGCCCAATACTATGATATTGTATGAAGTCAGGCAGGGAGCATTGGATCTCAAAAGAGTAAGATTTAACATCAAGGTCTCCTCAGTCTCCGTAATGTAAGTTGCAGCACTGAAACTTGTACCCTGGTTCCTATCATGTAATAAACTATGGTTTGTTTTAAGACAATAGCCTCTTATTAGGCTGCTAGGCCTTGTAGATCTCTACCAAAAAAGAGATGGTGGCAACAGAATGAGCTGGGGGCATGGACTCTATTTAGCTGCAACATACAAAATGCTGGCAACCATTGTGATCTGAAGGCTCTTCAAACACCGGTTTAAGAAGACTACTTGAGCAGATTGTGGGTAGAAAGAGCTGATCATTCAAGAACCTGCAGAAGAGAACCTTGTAGCACAATTGCACAAGGCAGAATGTGTAGGTGATAATAAAAAGCATTCCAAACCTGGTAAGAAACACGCAGCAGTGATTGTAAGCCAGGAAATCTAATTCAAATATTAATCACACCAAGAAAATCACAGATTTCATTGGGTGCCTATAATCTGGGAGCAGTCCTGAGTTGTGGTTCAGCAAAAGAGAACATCAGAGACTCTGAGTAACTGCCAAGGGAATACTTTTAAAATAAAAGCACCATTTACAGGCTGGCAAAGCTAGAAATAACCAAAGCGCTTAAGAGTTCACATACATGGCTACATTAAGGAAAATCGAGGTCCACAGATACCATTTACAGTGAGTTTGCAGACCTAGAAATGTTACAAAGCCAGAATTAAGACCATAAAATGGGCAAATTTAGAAGCCCAAGCAAGCAAAATCAAGGTAAGAAGACAATTAGAAAACTATTGAAGCTGTGGAAAAGGCAGGAGATCCCTTATTTAAATGGTGGTTCAGACAGGTAGCATTTTTTTTCAAACCACAATTGGTGGGAGTCATTTAGACAAAAAAGCATAAAGCAACATGAATTATGAGTAGCACTGCACACAGCAGGTATCAGCCAGGAAAATCCATTAAAGAACAGGAATGGAGTTGCATAAAGCTGGAATTGTTCAGTAAAGCTGTTAAGATAATGGGACTCATTATTAAAATAATATGCAACAGGATTCATTCAGCGAAGCTGTTAAGGGGAAAGGAATCACATATTAGGCCAGGCTTAGCAGGATTCATCTAGAGAAGCGACACAAAAAATGGAAATCACCTCATTTATTGGCCAAAGGCGGGAAACGCCCATTTTGGCTACAAAAATGTGGAAAAGACCTTCAGTAAAGTATTGCTTAGTAGCAGCCTTTAAAACAAGAAGAATAATCATATTCTGAAGATATAGCAGAAATAATATTGCGAGAAAGATTCAGTTTCAGAGGAGGGCCAAATAGAACATATAATTAGAAATTGTGGAGAAAATTGTTCCTAAATTACATAATTCCTTCCAAACTAAATGCTAAATCAGCTGCTGAGCATGTCAATAGACTTTTGCATTCAACTGAGACTATACCTGATGGCCTTACAGTTCACCATAAAAGAAGAAACAAATACTTTTTATCAGGTTCTGCAAGTCTTTGACAATTGCTTTAACTTCAATAATGATCTCAGCCATTTTGAGGAAACCATATGAGTAAAGTCAGAATTCATAAACGTCAGTTATTGTTGGAACTGCTTGTAAATCTTAGTCATATTTATTCTTTATTATTTATTTTAAAAGGAGATTTCACTTTAGAATAAATCATTCAGATGGTGAGTGAACTGACGTCTGGAAGCAACACAGATTAGTCCTACGTGCAAAATGTCAACCGTATCGTAGGAAATCAGTAGAGTCTGTTCAGTTCTTAAGGTATAAAAAGCCTAAACGCAGAAGAGATGCCAGTTCAGAGAGTAGGACAGATAACAAAAGTCAGTGTCAGCGCTGTGGAGCAAGGAGACCTCACAAGGACAAAAAGGGCCATCTACTTCTATTTTAAAGTTGGTTTTATTTATGAAACAATGAGTCACACAACGGAAATTCAAAGTAGGACAAAATCACGGAGCAATAAGAAGACAAATGGCTACTCTCTCAAATAAGTCAATACATAGAACAACCTACAACAGAACAAAAGCCAAAGGTATTCCTAGGGGAAAAAGGTGATTCATTTCTAATTTTTGGCAAGAAGAATATTCATGTCAGTGGGCATCTCACTAATTTTAAGATTGATATGGGGCATCACTATATTATCAGTTATATGCCATGATTGAAGAAACACTATTTACAGCAGTGCAACATAAGGGGTGCATATGAGATAATCGAGAATATGTATGTACTTTGCAATCAAGAATTCTCACGCTTAAGCAGGAAGGCATGCCTCGACCTCAATCATGTTTAAATGGATGAAGAAGTCAAATTAGTTAAAATAAAGAAAGCACTTTTCAAGGAATAGCCAATTATAGAACACTCATTCAGGGAACAACAGGTCAAAGAAATTTTGATTACTGAACAACCAGTCAAGGGACACCAATTGAAGATTTTGTGCATCTCTTAGATGCCTAACCGAACTTAAACGAAGACCATGTGTTGAGATGGCATTAAAATATCATTCTGCACTGTCAGTAAAATGAAAACCTTTGATTACATAGGGTTGGCAGAGATGTTTTCCACTCCTGTTGGCACAGAAGAAAGTTCAGGCTGCAAGAACCAGCAAAGTTTACTAGCAACACAAAGGATAAAAAAAAACGAGCAGTAAACTCCACATGAGTTTATTGATGAATTCTCAACTGATGTAATTCAGACTGCAGTAGTGCTTGGGGAACAAATAGTGATGACAGACTGTGCCTGATGTCAGGCGCAGAGAATATACAAGTTTAAGCAGAATGTTTTGTGACTGTATTTCCCAGGAAGAATCAGTAATTTCTTTGATCATGCAAGAACAAAAATCAATCCTCACGTGCTTGTAGTTGACATAGTCCCAAAGGACCATAGGGCTGCTGTCTTATTCGACAGAGTCATAGGGATGTACAACATGGAAACAGACCCTTCGGTCCAACTCGTTCATGCTGACCAGATATCAAAGAACAAAGCAAATTACAGCACAGGAACAGGCCCTTCGGCCCTCCAAGCCTGCGCCAATCCAGATCCTCTATCTAAACCTGTCACCTATTTTCCAAGGATCTGTATCTCTCTGCTCCCTGCCCATTCATGTATCTGTCCAGATACATCTTAAATGACGCTATCGTGCCTGCCTCTACCACCTCCGCTGCCAATGCGTTCCAGGCACCCACCACCCTCTGCGTAAAGAACTTTCCATGCAAATCTCCCTTAAACTTTTCCCCTCTCACCTAGAAATCATGACCCCTAGTAATTGAGTCCCCCACTCTGGGGGAAAAAGCTTCTTGCTATTCACCCTGTCTATACCCCTCATGATTTTGTAGACCTCAATCAGGTCCCCCCTCAACCTCCATCTTTCTAATGTAAATAATCCTAATCTACTCAACCTCTCTTCATAGCTAGCGCCCTTCATACCAGGCAACATCCTGGTGAACCTCCTCTGCACCCTCTCCAAAGCATCCACATCCTTTTGGTCATGTGGCGACCAGAACTGTGCGCAGTGTTCCAAATGTGGTCGAACCAAAGTCCTATACAACTGCAACATGACCTGCCAACTCTTGTACTCAATACTCCGTCCGATGAATGAAAGCATGCAGTATGCCTTCTTGACCACTCTATCCACCTGCGTTGTCACCTTCAGGGTACAATGGACCTGAACACCCAGATCTCTCTGTGTATCAATTTTCCCCAGGGCTTTTCCATTTACCGTATAGTTCGCTCTTGAATTGGATCTTCCAAAATGCATCACCTCGCATTTGCCTGGATTGAACTCCATCTGCCATTTCTCTGCCCAACTCTCCAATCTATCTATATTCTGCTGCATTCTCCGACAGACCCCTTCACTATCTGCTACTCCACCAATCTTAGTGTCATCTGCAAACTTGCTAATCAGACCATCTATACCTTCCTCCAGATCATTTATGTATATCACAAACAACAGTGGTCCCAACACGGATCCCTGTGGACCACCACTGGTCACAGTTCTCCATTTTGAGAAACGCCCTTCCACTACAACTCTGTCTCCTGTTGCCCAGCCAGTTCTCTATCCATCAAGCTAGTACACCCTGGACACCATACGACTTCACTTTCTCCTACCATGCAGAACCTTATCAAACACCTTACTGAAGTTCATGTATATGACATCTACAGCCCTTCCCTCATCTATCAACTTTGTCTATCCTGAATTAATCTAGTCCCATATGCCAGCATTTGGCCCATATCCCTCTAAACCCTTCCTACTCATAAACCCATCTAGATGCCTTTTAAATGTTGTAATTGTACCAACCCGCACCAGTTCCTCTGGCAGCTTATTCCTTACACTCACCATTCTGCGTGAAAAAGTTGGCCTCTAGAAACTGAACAGCAGAGGCAGTCAGCTGTGCAAGTTCACTGCTCGGTCAGAGACAGCTGGTGGTGAATTTAACCTGAGGGTCACCATGCCTCAGGCAAGGTCGAGAAGACCGGACCTTGAGATAGGACAACCAATTTTCTCAGATTCAGGACACAAAAATTACCTGACTCCGTGGTTCTGAATATTGTCCAGAAGAAACTGCCTGATTCAACAATCCAGGTTCCTGCCACAAAGGGAAAAAAAAAGGCTTTGATCAATGACAATGCAAAAAATAAATTATTTGTTAATTCCTTCAGGTTGTAGAATGGAGCAATTGGTTATTTCAGCAGCAGAAAAGACTTCCTCAGCAAAGAACAATCCAAGAGAGGCCTCCACTTTAAAGGGATGTACAGACTTCACCATCAAGAACAGAGCATAGTCAACAGGGAATAGAGGATCCTCCAGACAGCCTGAATTATTTTGGCGGGTGGAGGGAATAGAGGAAAGATGTAGTTGTGGTAAATGTAACCATGTATACAGATGTATAATGCTAATAATGGGAAAAATACTTGAGGTAAGATGTTATATACAAGTGTAGGGGTATGAACAGGTTATTGCTGAGGAGTGAATTAAATACTGCCCAATCTGATAAAGTCACGTAGACTTTGGTGAGAGAGCAGCTTTGGATTGTCAAGGAGTCAGATCTAACATTGAAGACTGCCTCTGTTTCAGTGTCTGTTATTACCAATGTAACTTGTATCTATTTGCCAATAAAATTCATTGTGCTTAAAATAAGAGCTACTACTTGTTAGTCTTCCAGCTGTTTTTCTGTACCATAGCAGACCAAACAGGTTCCATAGATCACTATCAGGAAAGAGGATGATAGCAGCAAACCTACCTGATGGATTTTAAACCATGATGAGCATGGTGATCTTGTAACACTTCTACTACCATCCTCAACCTCTCCTCATAAGAAAATCCCTCCATACTCAGAATCAACCTTCTCTGAGTTGCCTCCAATGCCAGTATATATCTTTCCTGAATAAGGGGCCCAGAACTGTTCAGTGTTCCAATTGTGGACTGACTAGTGCCTTATATAGTTTCTGCAAAATCTGCTTATTTTTATACTTCATTCCTTCTGAAATAAAAGCCAACAGTCTATTTGCCTTCGCATTTTTACATGCTGAATTTGAATGCTAGATTTTTGTACACGAGGGCCCCCAAAGTCTTCTGTGCTGCAGTTTTGTGCAGACCTTCCCGATTTAAATAATATTCAGCTCTTCTATTCTTCCCGACAAAGTGCATAACCTCAGATCTTTCCCACATTATATTCCATCTGCCAAGATTTTTGTTGAGTCATTTAACATGCCTGCATCCCTTTGCAGAGTATGTGTCATCCTCACCACTTGCCTCCCCACCTATTTTTGTGTCATCCACAAACCTGGCAATAGTACTTTCACTCCTCACTCTTTTAAACTCCAATGAAAACAAATCCAACCTGTCCCCACCCTGTCTTCAAGACAACCACTCATTCCAGATAGAATCGAATAAACCTCCTCTGAAAAGCCTCCAATGCATTTTGTTCTTCCTCAAAAAATAGACCAAAACTGTACACAGTCTTTGAGATATGGTCTCACCAATATCCTGTATAAGTGAAGCATTACATCATTACTTTTATGTTTAATTCCTGTTGTAATAAAAGACAGTATCCATTAATTATATGCTGTACCTGCATACTAACCTTTTGAACTCAAATCCTTCTGCACCTTAGAACTCCACAGTCATTCTCCATGTAAGTAATACTCTCTTAAATTCTTCAGCCATAGTGAACATGTTCACATTTTCTTATGTTATTATACTACTGTCAGAGTTCTACCCATTCACTCGATCTATCTACATTTGTCTGTAACCTCCTTATAGGATCATAGAATCTCTACAATGCAGAAGCAGGCCATTCAGCCCATCGAATCCACCTAATCTACGCATCTCTGGAGACTATAGGCGACTTAGCATAGCCAGTCCATATAACTTGCATGTGTTTGGGCTGGAGGAAACTCATGCAGACACTGGGAAGATGTGCAAACTCCACACAGACAGTCACCCAAGGGTGGAGTCGAAGCCGGGTTCCTGGCGCTGTGAGGCAGCACTGCTATCTGCTGAGCCATCGTGCTGCCCTTACGTCTTCTTCATAACACACTTTGCTCCTATATCTGTCAGCTGTGAGTTTAGCTACTGTGCTTTTGCTCTCTTCATTTAAAACATTGATGTAAATTATATAAAGTTGAGGCCTCAGCATAGACTCCTGCAAAACTCCACTCATCACCTCCTGCCAATCAGACAAAAACTCATTTGTGCATTGTTTTCTGGCAATCTTCTTTCCATGTTAAGACGAAGCCAACTATACCATAAGTTTATATTTTCTGCAGTAACCTTTGTGATACATTTCCAGAGGGATTTTGACAATCCAAGTACAATACATCTAGAGGCTCCAGTAGAGAACTACAATAAATTGATTAGATATGATTTCCCTTTGAAATTATGCTGACTCTTCCCAATTACCTTGAGTTTTTCTAAGTGCTATAATCTCTTTAATGATCAATTCTAACCCCTTCCCCTCGGCAGATAGCAAGCTAACTGGCCTATGGTTTGCTGTTTTCTGCCTAGCTCTCTTCTTGAATAGAGGAGTCATATTTACTACTTTCTAGTCTGACGGAATCTTTCCTGAATGGATCAAATTTTGGAAAATTAACACTAACTCACCTACCCCATTAGCCATCTCTTTTAAGACCCTATGATGAAGACCATCTTGATCTTTCCAAAGCTTTTTAGAGAGGATTTTATCAAAGTAAAGCTACAAACAGCAGCAATATGAGATTGTTGGCTTGCTCACTGAGCTGGCTGGTTATTGTACAGATGTTTTATCACCATGCTAGGTAACATCATCAGTGTGGCCTCTGACGAAGCGATGTTGTTCTGCCCCACTTAGTATCTGTATGATCCGGTCTGTTAAGTTGGGTTGTGTCATTTCCGGTTCTGTTCTACGTGGGTTTGTATAGGGGGTCTAATTCCACGTGTTTTTTTATTACATTATGGGCTGAAAACCAGGCCTTTAGGAATTCCCATGCATGTCTGTGGGTGGCTTGAGCTAGAATGGTCAAGGACACGCACGGGAATTCCTAGAGGCCTGGTCTTCAATCTATTATGTAATCAACAAACGTGCAATTAGACCCCATATGCAAACCCATGCAGAACAAAACCAGGAATGACACAACCCAACTTAACAGACCGGATCATATAAATACCAAGTAGAGTAGAACAATGTCGCTTCATTGGAGGCCATGCTGATGATGTTACCTAGTGTGGTGATGAAATGTCTGCACAGTAACCAGCTAGCTCGGCGACCAAGGCAACAACCTCATCCACAATCTGAGCTACAGATCTTTGCAAGAACCTTAAAGAGCAGTGATATACTAAATTATAGATTGAAAACTTTAATAGAAGCTTTGAAGATGATGAGGGTCTGGGAAAAGTAAATAAGGAGAAACTGTCCCCATACCATCCTCCATTTAAAAAAGGATCAAGAATGAGAAGGCACATATATAAGGTAATTTGCAAAAGAGGAATATTTGATGTGAGAAAATCTTTCTCACATAGCAAGTAGAATGGTTTAGTAGAAATAGAAGGTTTAGAATGCACTACCTGGAATTATGATGGAAGCCTTTTCAGTTGAGGCATTCAGGAGGACATTATCTAATATTTCAAATAGAAAAAATATTCATAGCTTATGGGGAAAAGACAGGAGAATAGCACAGTCACAAAGCTCATTCAGAGCGTTAGGTGTGATGGGCCGAATGGCCTCCTTCTGCATTGAAACAATTCTGTGATTCTGGGGTGAGGTTAATGAACTGAGTAGCCTTTATAAGGTGATCATCTGTTTGCTTGTTTGCTTCTTCACTATCGAGAACATTGGTGATGATTTATGTTTACCGTTGTGGAATGTACTATATAGAACTTCAGTGTTGGTGAAAATAGCCTTTGAATTTCAATGCTTTCCTTCATTTGATCTCTTTTAGACGAAATGTATTTGCCACACATGAGGAAAATTGATAGCATGCTGAATGAGAACAAAAGAAGAATGATTTCCAAGTTCCCACTGGAACCAGCACTCAAAGTAAGAATCTTTATTAAAACTGTACTTGCTACTGTTTAAAATACTGTCTTTCAGCATAAAGCTACAGCATCCACATAAAAATATTGTTTAGTACAAAAAGCTGGTTAGTTACTTACTGATCCTGATAGTGTTTGGGAACAGTGGATTGTAATGTCATTACTAGTAGTGCTAATGTTTATCTACTGGAATCTGAAGGATAAAATCTGTTTTCATTGAAAGAAATTAGTTTCATCACATTACATTTCGTTTATCATGCAACATCAATTTGACATTCTATGGCAGTACAATACTAAAGTCTATGTTGAAATTATTTAAGCTTTCAAGTTGCAGTTCGAGCATAGCAGGAATCGAGTTGCAGAGCAATTTAACCTGATTTCCATAATTATAAGTAATCTGCAGAAATAACCATTGATATTTGGAGAAGTATGTTATCACCACTGTTTTAATGTAAACAACAAAATGTTCACAATTTATTGCAAAAGAAGTGGAACTGGATAGAAGGATGCACAAATATTTTGTGGAACTGGGCAAAGGAACATTGAGAGGTTTTACTTCAGTAATGGAATAGTTGATGCAGAATACTTAGATCATGTGATAATGAAGGTTTTTTTCTGAGAAGCTCTCCTAAGGCTCTTGTGTAATCTGAAGATCTTGTCTCAGTGATTGCCATTGACTTTTATTTTTTTAAAAATTGTTTTAATGGTAAATAGAACTTCACTGATTTGTTTAAATATGCTATCAGATAAAAATGACTAATTATCAATTTTCTGTTTTTGGTGCCACCCAGTTGTATACAGTTGCAGTTTCTTGGGAGACACAGTAAAATGACTTTCCTTTGCTTCTATACACTCAGTACAAACAAACATCTGTGTCTCCATGTTCCCTGATAAATTTGTAATTATTTGTTTTAACTCTTTGGTGTGGAAATTGTGTGGGCTAGTCAGAAAGTAGCTTCAATACCTTTTCGAAGTTTCTTTTGTTGTACTGGTATAATTGTATTACTTGCTGAAAAAAGACATATTTTGCAATCGGCAGAATACTGATAAGGGGATATTTGTACGGAGGGAGAGGAGAGTACTGATTGATTGGCAAGTGGACTCTGGCAGAGGCATTACCATGGAGAATGCAGCAATTAATAGAACAGCACAGAACAGGAACAGGCCCTTCAGCCTACCATGTCTGTGCCAACGATGATGCCATTCTAAACTAATCCCATCTACACACACATGGTCATATTGCTTTATTTCCTGCATCTGCCTAAATGCCTCTTAAACTTTTCTCACGTATCTGCTTCTACCACCTCCCCAGGCATCTACCACCCTCTGTGTAAAAACGCATTCCTGCATATCTCCCTTAAATGTTTCCCCTCTCATCTTAAACCTGTGCCTACTAATATTTGACATTTCTACCTGGGAAGGAGACAGCTGCTATCCACTCTATCCATGCCCCTCATAATTTTATATACTTGTGTCAGGTTGCCCCTTAGGCTCTGATACTCTAGTGAAAACAATCCAAGTTTGTCCAATCCCTCCTTATAGCTGATATACTCCAATCCAGGCAACATCCTGGTGATCCTTATTGTACCCTCTTCAAAGTCTCCACATCCTTCCTATAGTGTGGGGACCAGACTGCACACAATACTCCAAATGTGCCATAACAAAAGTCTTGTAAAGCTGCAACATGACTTGGCAAGTCACTGCCCCAGTGATGAAGGTAAGCATGCTGTATGCCTTCTTTACCATCTTATTCACTCATGTTGCCACTTTCAGGGAGCTATGGGCTTGAACCCCAAGATCTCTCTGTATCAATGCTTCAAATCGTTTGGCCATTAAATGTATACTTTCGTCCTGCGTTTGACCTCCCAAAATGCATTGCATCACATCACTCTTGCCTGGATTTAAACTCCACCTGCCATTTCTCTGCCCAATTTTCCAACTAATCTTTATCTTGCTGCATCCTTTGATAACCTTCCTCACTATCCAGAACTCCAGGTCCCAGCACTGATCCTCGTAGAACATCACTGGTCACATACCTCCAGTCAGAAAAACATAACTACCCTCTATCTCTTATGGCCAAGCCAATTTTGCATCCAACATACTATGGATCCCTTATGACATAATCTTCTGGACCAGCCTACCACGACAGACCTTGTCAAATGCTTTTGTTAAGTCCGTTCAGACAATATCCACTGCCATACCCTCATCAATTATCTTCATCACTTCCTCAAAAATCAAGTTTCCGAAACAAGGTATCCCCTGCATAAAACCATGCTGAATATCCCTAATAAGATCATTCTTTTCCAGATGCAAGTAAATCCTGTCCCTACGAATCTTCTGTAATTTCCTTACGACTGACTTAAGGCTCACCAGCCTATGATTTCCTGAATTATCCTTGTTGCCCTTCTTAATCAAAGCAACAATGTTGATTATTCTCCAGTCTCTGGGACCTCACCCGTGGATAAAGAGTATATAAAGATCTCTGTCAAGACCCACCAATCTCTTACCTTGCCTCCTTCAGTATCCTGGGATAGATCCAATCAGCCCTTGGGGATTTATTTTCCTTAATGTTTTTCAAGATACCTAACATTATCTCCTCAATATCAACATGCCCAAAATAGTCACATACTCTTCCATCATCTTATCAACTTGCATGTCCTTCTCCTTGGTGCCTACCAATGCAAAGTACTCTTTAAGGACCTCGCCTACTTCCTCTAGCTCCATGCATTAATTCCCTTCTTTGTCCTTGAGTGGATCTACCCTTTCCCTAATTGCTCTCTTTCTTCTGATATATGTATGAAATGCCTTCAGATTCTTCTTAATCCTACTTGCCAAGAACGTTATGTTACTCCTTCTAGCCCTTCTAATTTTTTTTGTTTAAGTTCTTTCCTGTTTCCTTTATATTCCTCAAGGCCCTTGTTTGATTTCAGTTTCCTAAACCTTACAAATGCTTCCTTTTGTCTTTTTGACCAAACTTTCAATATATTTTTTTCATTTGGGACATCTAATGATGTTTGACTATTAACTACCAGTTTTTGTTTGGAGTTTAAAATGGGCAGATTGATTCTGATTGTTCAGGATATTGCCTAAGAAATGATTAAATGAATTCTTTCAGCTGTTTTATTGAGTTGAAGCAAGTGCAGTGCTTGCACATGTTCTTGCTGTCTATAAATAACAGGGTCCTGTGTATTAGTATATACAATTTGCAGGATACACAATTGTGTCACACTGTTGCAAGTGTAATTCTTCATACAGTCTGGATTATACAATAAATATTGCCTAGTTGCAGAACTCCAATATTGCACGTTCTGCAAGTGCGATTAGGAGTAGTCAGTACCATGTTGCAAACAGCTAAGTGAATATGCTCGTTGGTATGATCTGTCAATCTTTGGGTGGTATGGCCTATATACCCTTCATACATCTTTTTGGGTTTGAGGGAAGGTGACGTCCTAGTAGTTTTGTCGTTAGACTGGTAATCCAGAGACCCAGGTAATGTTCTAGTGACCCGAGTTCAAATCCTGCCGCACAAATGGTAGAATTTGAAGCTCAAAAATTAAGAATTAAACATCTAATAATGACTAATATCAGTTAAGAAGGAAACTGCTGTCCTTATCCGGTCTTGCCTACATAACGTTCCAGAACCACAGCAATATGGTTGACACTTGACTGCCTCTGAAATGGCCTATCAAAACTGTTTACTTGCTGAGCTATTACTCAGTTATATCAACTGGTAGAAAGGAAAAAAGCAACAAAACTGGGCAGATCACCTGGCATTGACTAAGGCACCAGAAATGACAATGACAAACATGGCACTGTTGACCCTGAAAAGTCTTACCAACATTTGGGGGCTCTTACCACAATTGGGAAGTTTGCTACAGACCAGTTAAGCAACAGCTTAATCTAGTCTTATTCATGGTAAGCAATGTCCCAGACAACACTATTACATGCACTCTGTCTTGTCCCGCTACCAGGACAGACCCAGAAGAGGTTGAGTAACAATGATATACGATTGGGAAGGAGTTGACCTAGGAGTCCTCAGCATTGACTCCGGAACCTGTGGAGTTTCGTGGCATTAGGTCAAATGTGAACAAGGAAACCTGCATACCATATCCCTTGACATCAACACTTTCCAAAAAAATATCCAGTGCCCTCTTGAATAACTAAATTGAAAATGCCTGCACCACTTTTGCAGGCTGTACATTCTGTACCCTAATATATCACTGCACCAATGAGTTTTTTTCATATGACCGTTGCTTTATTTGCAAATTATTTTAAATCTATGCCCTCTCGTCTTTCTTACTTTTACAAGTGGAAACAGCTTCACCCTATCTACTCTGTTCAGCCCACTTATGATTTTGGAAACTTCAATCAGATCTCCTTTCAGCCTCTTCTCCAAGGAGGACACTCCTAGCTACTTCAATTTATCCTCATAGCTGAAGTTTCTCCTACCTGGAACCATTGCAGTAAATCGCTTCTGCACTTTCTCCAGTGGATGTGTATATTTCCTGTAATGTAGTGCCCACAACTGTACGCAGTACTCCAGCTGAGGTCTAACCAGTGTCTTGCACAAGTTTAACATCATCTCATTGGTTTTGTACTTTATGCCCCGATTAACAAAGCCAAGAGCACAGTAGCTTTACTGACTGCACTCTCCAACTATCTTGCCACCTTTAGTGATCTACGCAATATACTGTAAGATCCCTCTGCTCCTGCACCCTGTTTGGAAAGATACCCGCTATTGTCTTTGTGTTCTCCAGACCAGAGTGCGTCACCTCACACTTCTGTGCATTGAAACTTATTTGCTGTCTATCCACCCACTCCACCAACTCTATTTGGAGTTCTACACCACCCTCACAATTTACAGTTCTTCTAAATTTAGTGTCATCTGCAAACTTTGAAACTGCCCCCTGCATACCAAGATCCAGGTCATTAATATATATCAGGAAATGCCACTTTCTCACCACCGACACCTGGGGAACTCCACTATGAGCCTTGCTTCAGCCCAAAATATATCTGTTGGCCAACTCTGTCTGTTTTCTATCACCTAGGCCAATTTTGTTTCCATATTGCCGATAGCCCTTTTACAGCATGACCTACAACTTTGCTCAAGTCTGTTGTGAGGTACTGTATCAAATTCCCTCTGGAAATTCATATACCGCATAAAATGTGTTACCCTCATCAACTGTTTCTGTTACCTGTTCAAAAAAAGCTGCAATAATTACAATTGCTCGTTTAGAAATCCATGCTGACTCTTCCTAATCAACCCATCTTTACCCACGTATTTAATTCTGTCCTGAATAATTGTTTCCAAGCGTTTTCCCTGCTACCGAAGTTAAACTAACTTGGCTGTGATTGCTTAGATTATTGTTACAATCTTTCTGTAGAAATTCACCACACTCGTTAAACAGAACCTTCCAAACACATGACACTACCATCTGGAAGGACCAAGGGCAATAAATATTTGGAACATCACCTACAAAGTCCCTCCAAACCACTCAACATGCTTCTCGGAAATACTTTGCCATTCCTTCAATATTGGAGGGTCAAAATCCTGGAGCTTGCTTCCCTGCGGCATGTGAACACATCTGCACCAAATAGATTACAGTGGTTCAAGAAGGCAGTTCACCACCATTACTACCTCAAAGGCAACTAAGGATTGGCAATAAATGCTGGCCCTGCCAGCGATGGCCACATCCTGTCAGTGAACTGAAAAGAAAGAGGTCTGAGGAAAGTTACCTGCACTTAAAGGTAATAAATCAGGAGGATGGCTGTGATGCATCCAAGGTACTGAGGGAAGGAGGAGTGGAAATTGCAGCGTCACTGGCGTTAATCTTACGATTCTCCATCAATAATCTGGAACAAAATTAACAGTTACTTAGACTAATGTGGATTAATTAAGGAAAGTTGACGTAGACTTGTTAAGATCAATCAAGTTTGTTTAATTTGATTGCATTTTATGATCACATACTGAGAACATTGATGAGCATGATGAAGTTGATATGAGCACATGGTTTTCAAAAGATGTTTGATAAACTGCCATATAACAGGAAAGTTGAAGTCCGTCATAAAGATTTTCCAGTACTTGATCAGTAGCCTTATATGTTATGGCTTTCAAGTCTTTATCTAAATACTACTAGAATGGTGAGGGTTCCTCCATCACCCTTTTCGTGCAGGAAGTTCAATAGATCCCCAAACTTCTGGGTGAAGAAATGTTTACTAAAATAGCCTTTAAACTTTCTGCTACTTCCCTTAAATTGGTGCCTCCTGGTTATTGACCCCTATAAGGGGAAACAATTCTTGCTGTCCTACTATGCTCCTCAGAATGTTGTGTACCTCAATCACATCCCCCCCCTCCCCCCTTAGCCTTCTCTGCCCTAAGAAAAGCAACCCCATCTTATCTAGTCTGTCTTAATAGGTAGAATGCTTTAGCCCAGGCAACATCCTGGTGAATGTTCTGTGCACCCTCTCCAGTGCAGTTAGATCCTTGGAGGACTGCATTTAGTCCTCCAGCCGTGGTCTAACTAACATTATATACAGTTCCATCATAACCTCCTTGCTCTAGGATTCAGTGCCTTGACCAATAAAGGCACATTTTCCATATTTATGGATAACCAACTCATTTATCTGGTCCTGCTGTTTTCGAGGATCTAAGGACATGCACTCCTTTGTACTTTCTAGTGTTAGAACCCAAACTGATTTTTCACTATTTTTATTCTTTTAACAATTTTTGGAGCTGTGGACTGGGAATTACGAGCTGAAGATGACTTGTGGACTTTAGGAAACGGTGGTGAAAGGAAAAGCCATGATGTTGAGGTGCCAGTCTTGGACTGGGGTGAACAAAGTCAGAAGTCACACAACACCAGGTTATAGCCCAACAGGTTTATTTGAAATCGCAAGCTTTCAGAACACTGCACTGAAGCCTTCACCTGACAAAGGAGCAGCGCCCTAAAAGCTTGTGATTTCAAATAAATGTGTTGGGCTATAAGAACTAGGAGCAGGAGTAGGCCGTCTGGCCCTTCGAGCCTGCTCCGCCATTCAATAAAATCATGGCTGATCTTTTCGTAAGATCCACTTACCCGCATTCTCACCGTATCCCTTAATTCCTTTATTGTTCAAAAAAAATTTACCTTATCTTTAAAAACGTTTACTGAAGTAGCGTCAACTACTTCACTGGGCAAGGAATTCCATAGATTAACAACCCTCTGGGTGAAGAAATTCCTTCTCAATTCGGTCCTAAATCTGCTCCCTCTAATCTTGAGGCTATGCCCTCTTGTCCTAGCTTCACCTGCCAGTGGAAACATCCTCTCTACTTCTATCTTATCTATTCCCTTCATAATTTTATGTTTCGATAAGATCCCCCCTCAATCTTCTGAATTCCAATGAATATAGTCCCATATAACCAGGAGTCGTGTGACTTCTGACTTTAAAAGGAAAGGAATAGACCAAACAAGCTTTTGTTAGTTTGAGAGATCAGGCCTGCAGGTTAATTGCAGACTGATTCCTCATTTAAAGGGGTTCCTTCAGATACGGCAACCCTAGGAAGAGCATTGTGTTAAAACAGATAGAAGAATTGGTTATTACCAAGGAAATGGTCCTCACAAGTTTGGAAAAGCTCTTGTACTCAAGCAAACGGTAAATGGTGAATGAAGCCTCAGGAAAAGACAGTCAATTTCATCAGGATGAGGCCGTAGGTCAAGTTGTTTTTTGAACTATGCTTTCTGGGGAGAAGAGGTTGACTGCTGACAACACAGAATGAAGTTTTGAAAGCTCCCTGCTTAAACTCCCTTAAAAGCTTTTGAAAACCCAAAGAGTAGAAAACTGAATTTTTGAAATATTGCTACCTTTACCTGAGTGTACTGAAAAGGTCACCCTGATCAATGTCTCCAGAAACACAACCAAGGAGTCCACATCTATGCCTGTGAAACCATGCAGCTGGAAAGACATTTAAGTAATCTGGCCAGTTCTATTATTCTCTCTTATTTATCCCTTAATGGTGTTTGTTGTGTGAATGGGAGCTGAAAGCGAATGGTTTGGTTTAAAGCACAGACATTAATTAGATTTCCTTGTTTAATTTATTACTCTGCTAAAGTTATTGTATAGTTAATAAATTGACATCTCTTGTTTGAAATATAGAATGGTGTCTGGAATTCATTATTCGCAAAGTCTGGAATTGATTATTCAGATGTCTGGTTAGGAACTATTGAAGTAACTATTGAGGTTTTACGAAAGGTTTAGTTTTATTATGTTGTGAATACGGAGGTAAAAAGGCTAATTTGGTTTCGCTGTCTATCTCCGTGTTGTGACGCTAGAGTCCTAGCATTCTATTGTATTCCCTTGACTTGTTGCCCTCCTAAAATGCATTACCTTCTACTTTGAGGATTAAATTCCATTTACCATTGATCTGCCAAATCTGCCCATCTAAATCATCCTATAGACTATGGTTTTCCTCCTTGTTATTTACAACAACACCAATTTTCATGTCATCTGCTGAACTTAGTGATTGACCCTCCTATATCCATGTCAAGAAAGAAGCCACTAAATAAAAGGGACAGTGGCAACAAGAACACTAAGTTGGTTGAATGACCGTATAGAGTGGTGAATTATTGTTCATCAGACTTGGGGAACAGCATATAGTGGGATTCCTCTGAATGCTAGTGTTATTTTTGATACATTGTTAACCTTGACTTGAGATGTAGAACACAAGTTCAAACTTTACACATGGCTCAAAACTTGAAAATTTTGTGAATTTTGATCAAGATTGTGGTAGATTTAAAGAAGACGTGGACAGGTTGGTGAAATGAACAGGCAAATAGCAAATGAAACTTAATGCACAAAGTAAGAAGTGATTTATTTTGGTAGGAAGAATGAGTATAAAAGATAGAATTTTAAAGGATATATGGGGTGTGGCATATGTGCTTAAATCATTGCAGGTGATGAGGCAGTTTTAGAATGTGGTTAATAAGGCAATGGGATCCTGACTTTATAAGCAGAAGTAAAAAGTACAAAAATCTTTTAAAAAAATTCGTTCAGCGTCAACTGGAATATTTTGTCCAATCCTGGGCAGTAGTGTCGGCACAGGAGAGGGTTCACAAAAGTTTAACAAGAACAGTTCCAACCATGAGGGATTTCAATAACAATGAGAGATTACAGCAACAAGTATTCAAATCATAAAGGATCTGAACAGTGTAGATGGTTAGGAAGTGTTCCTGTTTGAGGCAAGATTGAGAACCAAATGACATTGCTTTAAAATGACTGGCAAAAGAACTGGGGGGGGAAAAATGCTTTATGAATTGAGTGATCAAGATCTGGAACACCATGCTAGAGAGTATGGTGAAGGTAGGTTCAGTTTGGCTTTTGGAAGGAAATTAGATCTTCATCTAAAGAGAAAGGATCAGCAGGGCTATGCGCTGAAATAGAGTGGGATGGGCTGAGATTGTTCTTACAGAAACACTGCAATGACCTGAAGGGCTAAGTAGTTTCTTTCTAAGGTTCTTGAGTAGATTTGTAGCTCGAGTTGTGGATGCTGTGGTTAGTTCGCTCGCCGAGCTGGTTCGTTAGTTTGCAGATGTTTCATTACCCTGCTGGGTAACATCATCATTGCAGCCTCTGATGAAGCGCTGTTGTGTTTTCCTGCCTGTTATTTAAACTCTGGAGTCTGTTGGAATTGGTTACCTCATTTCTGGATTTTCTTCGCAGTAGTGTGTATATAGGGTCTAATTCTACGTGTTTATTGATGGCCTTGGTGGCGAACCAAGCCTTTAGAAATTCCTGTGCTTGTCTCTGTTTGGCCTGTCCTGGAATCTTGATGTTGTCCCAATCGAAATGATGGTTCTCCTTATCCATGTGAACTCCATACTCACTCGTCTCCATTACACAGTAGTTTCTTTCTGTATAGTAACTATTCTATAAATTTGTTTTGTTTTGCAGACTTCAATGGAGAATTTTCCTGAACTGACTACATGTGTCTCAGGAGCAAAAAGCAGCAATCCAAATGTGCCCAAAATTAAATTGAGTGGTAAAAGTTACAACAAAAAGACTCTCCAGCCATTAAAACAAAATGCCAAGGGCCAAAAGGTAAGGTGTTTAGAATTGGTCTAATGTTCTTTTTCCTCCAAATTGATGTCTGTTCTAACACACACGATTTGGCAACTAGTTCATCAAGGCTTTTGCAATTTCTACAACGACTTTTGCAATTATTTGGCTTTAGGGAATAACGTTTACCTTTTTGTTGATCACAGACTCCTTTTCCATCAATTGAAAGAAAATCCAAACTGCGGGTGCTGGAAATCAAAAACAAAAATGGAAGTTGTTGGAAAAGCTCAGCAGGTCTGGCAGCATCTGTGGAGAGAAAGCAGAGTTAACCTTTCGAGTCCAGTGACCTTTCTTCAGAACTGATTTTAGCTAGGAAAAGTTTGGTATATATGTTGAAGATGGGGTGAGGGGAGGAGTAAGCAATAGATGGAGATGGAGCCCAGAGAAAGAGAAAAACAGTTGGGCAGGCAAAGGAATGGGTAAAGGTCAGCCTGAGACAATAGCTGCTAATGGGCGACCACCAGTCGCTGACAGTTTGTTTGTGTTAGAAGCCCAAGTGATGACAGGGGCAGACCATATTGTGAGCATTCAACACCTGCATTCCGTCTGCAAAAATGACCCTGAGTTTCCTGTTACCTGCCACTTCATCATACTGCCATATTCCCTGGCAAACATCTCTGTCTCAGGGTTGCTGTAGTTCTCAGCACAACCTGGAAGAAAACTTTATTTTCCACTTGACAATCCCACAGCCTTCGGGACTTGATATCAAGTTCAATAATTTCAGGGCCCAAGCACCTTTTCTCATGTCTTACCCCATCCTCCACACACTAGACCTTGCCATCAGGTGGGCTTCTACCACAAACAGCCCATTGTCAGCCACTGGAGTCTCTATTAGCAACTATTTATTCTCCCAGGCTGACCTTTACCCATTCCTTTGTCTGCCTGACCACTTTTCTCTCTCCCTGGGCTCCACCTCCACCTCCCCCCTCAAGCCATCTTCAGCATATATACCAAGCTCTTCTTGGCTAAAATCACTTCTGAAGAAGGGTCACTGGATCCGAAATGTTAACTCGGTGCTTTTTCTCCACAGATGCTGCCAGACCTGCTGAGCTTTTCTCAGCAGTTTCTGCTTTTGTTTCCCATCAATCATAAGTCCTAAAAACAACTTTGTATATTGAATAATTCCAGTCAAGAGAAGCTGTTTCTTTTATAGGAGTTATGCTAAATTCTACTATGTCATTTATTTAAATATACTTGTCACAACTCTTTTTGCATAAATTTGGTAATTATGAGGATAGCTTCACTGCTAGAAATGTAATTATACAGAGGTTTGAGTATGATGATTAACATATATAGTTTTTTTAGATACTCTGTGATCACTATAACTATGACTTCTCTTTTTCATCTAAATTGGGATGAAATTATGTTTGAAAATGGATATGACATAGCTTTTGAAATAGATGATTATATCATGAAATGCCCAAGATGGGATGAGTAGAAAATGTTGGAAAAAACTTCAGATTGTTATAAAGACACCATGCTTAGTGTTTTGCTTGGAGGATTTAAGTTTTGAAGGAATGTGAATTTATTTATTTAGAGTGGTTTCTTTGGAGTGGTCGTTGAAAAGCACTGTAGACACTGGAGATTTTTTAAACACTGCTTCCAAGAAATCATGACTAGCGATAACTGCTTTATCTGCTGTATAGGCCTGCTTGAGCTGTTCGAATAATGAGTGGATGGAGATTGCCATTGCTATCTGGAATTAGTTGGGGAATATGAAGCTTGTGAGGGTGGTCTACCTAGCTGATCTCTCCTGTTTTCTGAAAAGAACCCTAATGTTGAGTTCAAAGTGAAACCTACTACTTCCTAATGAAAGAATGAACTTCTGAATACAATGTTTTCTGAGTAAACTGTTTGC
Source organism: Rhincodon typus (assembly GCF_021869965.1). Lineage (NCBI taxonomy): Eukaryota > Metazoa > Chordata > Chondrichthyes > Orectolobiformes > Rhincodontidae > Rhincodon > Rhincodon typus. The sequence goes on from NC_063348.1 coordinate 41,865,954, forward strand.
TGAACTCTAGAGATAATTGTTTGTGATTAGTGATTTGAACAGATAAGCCAGTGCATCAGGAAAATAGATTTTGGAACATTCTACACTTTATCCTTTCTGCCTTCAAGAGTAATCTAAAGGCCAGGAAGTGATTTTTTTTTTTGTCAAGTGAATCTCTGCAGAGAGAAATCTAATTTTTAATTTTTTTATCCTGAAATGTGTTATTTTTGGGTTATTTAGGTTTAACAATTATGTTGCTATATCACTGACTGACAGTTTATGTTCACAAGTTCTTCTACCTTGAATAAGTTTTGATTTGATAATAAGCACAATTATTGATTTATTAAATAAACCTGGTTGATAGATCTTTAAAATGTATTTGATTGGCCATCTTGAAAATTGGGATGTGTTGTGATCTGCTGAGTACCAAGACCAAAGCAATAGTCCCTCATGCCTTGGTCGCAACAAGATCAAAATTCCAATATTTCCTGCATTAATTGTCGAGGTAACTAGATAAAAATCACACAAAATATTTGTCAATGAAATGCTGTTAATATTTGATCAGATGTCTACATTTTAATGCATCATAATCACATCAGTTGGCTGAATGATCAGTTAAATCTTTCTACAGAATTTTACAATTATTCTGTATTTTAAACTTAGGAATTCACTGTTGATCAAGAAAAATTACAGTGCTGTACTTTATATCACACACTTCATCACTATAAGTATCACACCTACCTGGTATGCAAGAAAGAGGTGAGCAATTAATATTCTACTATGTCTTGTATTGCTTGAATTCTTTTATTGTGTTTAAAATTGCAACAGACTGAAACAAATCCCAGAGTAATTTTATAATTCCTGTGTTTAAAAATTGAGTTTTTGGCATGTCTTCCAAAAATGCATATTGTAATCCGGAATTTGTTCAAAAATGTGCTCTTTGCTCTGAAGATTTTGATGGGTCATCTCACATCACCTTATTCATAAGTTGACATAGATTTAAATAAAGTACAGAGGTCCCACTGATTCCATAATGGCAGAAAATTGTATTTTCATTTTTAATAGATCAGGGTGTGTGCAAAGTTTGGTTATCTAATATTCTATTATATTTATCGTGAATGAAAGTCAGTTGACCTACAGGAACTTCAGTCATCAAACATTTTATTCTGTTCATATGAAAAGATATTCATCAATGCAAAGCTGAATCTACTGTAAATATTGAACTTTTCTAAAGTTTTTCAACTATTCATTTGGACAGGCTGCTTCCATTCTAAAACTGAATAAAGATCTTGGCCAAGTTGAAACAATCCAGCAATGTATGGAAAACGAGAAATGGGTGGAAGACCTCTTTGAAAAATTTGGTGATCTTCTGACACAAGCACAGCAGAAGTGTTTATAATGTACATTATGAGATTTTACTACAGTCGTATCTGTGGCATTAACATAATATCATGGAGACATTGAAATGAACTTTGGCATCCCCAGTGGTGCTAGGCTAGGCTCAGCTCTGAATAGTGGCAATAGTGGCCTGGACTATATGGACCTTGTATGTCGACCTATAGCTACATGGACATGGTTGTCAAGAAAATACATTTTGGCATTGGGAGTTTATTAATTATTGTGTCTAACCACATTTTTATGATGGCCAACGTTTTTGGTTTATTTGTATTCTGTGATCTTGAGGTATTGAGTAACATCTATTTCAAAAAATGAAACAATTTTTAATAAAACTTTTGTGACCGATCAAAGTGGCAAGGCATGCACTAAGTATATTATAATTTTCTTTACTACCGTAGTTTAAACACTTTAGGAAACTGTTTAGTTCAGCAAGAAATGCTTTAAATTGATTACCTGCCTCTTACTGACCTACAAGACAATACAGAGGCAACCATATATCTTTCTAATGTCTGCCTACCAAATTTCCACACGTGTCGTAAAGAAAGTTGGTGTGTATTGACATTCTTTAAAGTTACCATCAGCAAATAGGTAATTTTTGTTGCTTTACAGACTCCTTTTATGTTCAGAAATAGCAAGTTCAGGAGACTGAACATGGAGTTGGTGCAATTCAATAACTTTGTGTCAGTTCTGGTGATGAAAACGTGATGAACACATCTATTTTCCCTGTTTTGAAGAAAAAATTATTTTGCCTTTATACCCATATTTCTTTAAAATAAATTGTACATTTTATCTCATCAATAATTGTATTTTTCAGAGAAAATATTGTGGTTTGAATTAAGTTCATTTATCTTTGTAATACACTTTGAATTGTTTTCAGCAAATTTTCATTTATATGTTGATCACATTGTATACTTTATATACTGAGGTAAACTACTATTTCTGTTTTCCTGTTAATACAAGATTGCTTCAGTGTGTACCAGATATGCATATTGGACTAGTTTTGCCTTTTAAGTGTAGCTGTGTTACACATTGCAATTATTTTCTGATACATGAAAATAAATTTCATACTAAACCTAAAGCCAAAGAAGTTTATATTGCACCAGGAGAACTGTTTAACAACTCAGCAATATAGATAGTACATTTGTAAGTGTAGTTTAATTCAATATGGTTTGACTGTTACTATGGATAATATTTTCTCGAATATTGTCACCCTGGTGGTTTATCTTGCGCTCTGATTGTTACTTGCCGTTCTATGCATCATGTTTTACTCTACTGAAATAACCCTTAAAAATGTCTACCATTTTAAAATTCCTCTTCCCATGTTTATTGTGTCTTTGAGTTATTAATGTTACATATTGCTTCCAAAATATCTGAAATAGTTCTAAATGTTTTCATCTACATTTAAAAAAAAAAGTTACTGTTAGGAATGCAACAGTTTTGCATTTTGAGATCCAGGCCGAACATCAAAAGTTCCTGTTGAGTACAGCAGTATTTAACGCTGTCTTCAACAATCACCTTAAACTCTCATCTACAGAGGAGTGCAGCAGTGAGACTTTTTCTTATCAGTTGACTCTTCAATCATTCTGAGTGAGATTGATTGCTTGTACTATGGAATAGTATTTGACCTGGAATCTATAACTTTCACAGTGCCCAGATTTAACAGCAACGTGTTTTAGAAACAGTATTATTGTGATCTGTAACAATCCAGGGTTCCTTTACAGGACTTCACAGATAAAGTCTGACACTAAATGAGATGCTGGGCAAGATAACCAAAAGTTCAAGATGTAGATTTTGAGGGGCAGACACATTAAAACTCCAAAGCTTAGAACTTACAGTTGGAAGGGTGAAAGGAATCAGGGGGTATAAGAGGCCTGTGTAGGAAGAATGGAGAGTTATCATGAGGTCATATGTGACGAAATTGAGCATTGTTTGTAAATTAGCAAGAACAAGTGTAGGTCAGCTGGACTTTCCTACCCATATCCGAGTTCACACTGTGGTGTACCTGAGTTCAAGGTTCCAGATGGTGGCATGCAAGCCAGGAGAATTTGAGATAGTTGAGTTAAAAGCATAGATGAGATTTTGGCAACCAATTTGCTCAGGCAGGAGTGGAAGCTGTAAATATTCGAGAGGTGATGGAGAGGATGTAGTCTCTGTTTTTGTCAGGTAATTCTCTGAATGCATGTCCTAAGTATTCATGTAGACTTTCAAGAACAAAAAGTCAAATTTGTATTTTCACCATGTATAGCACGCAACTGGATTTAGAACGCTGCAAAGTGACTAAAGTGACCTTTCAGTGACTAATAGTGAATAAACTCATCTGAGTTAATGGAGAGACAAACTAAAATAAACACCAGTGTAAAGCACATGCAGGAGCAGATGAACTTGGGTGTACAAGAGCAAGGGATTTATGTTGAACTTTAAGTAAGACACTAGATTGACCTATGCTGGAATATTGCATACAATTCTAAACACCTGAACCTTGAGCAGGATGTGAGTCATTGGAGAGGCAGTGCGAAAGAGTTTTATGGGAGTGGTTCCAGGGATGAGGAATTTCAGCAGTGATGATAGATTGAGAAGCAGGCATGTTTCTCCTTGGAAAGTATCATGCTGAGAGGAGACCTGATTCAAAATCATGAACAGTCTAGGACAGTATGAATAAGGAAAAAGTATTCCAACCTTTGAAAGAAGAGAGTACAATAGAAGACCAATTTTAAATTAATTAATAAAAAAAAAAGGTGCTGTGTGGGAAAAACGTTTTCATGTAATGTGGTTATGATCTGGAATGCACTGCTTGAGATTGTTGGAAGCAGGTTCAGGTGAGGCATGGAAGAGTATGCAAAGTTACAGAAAAAAGGCAGGAGAATGGCAATATCTGAGATGCTCATTTGGATAACTGACACAGACATAATGTATCATGTTCTCATTCAGTGCAGTAACAGTTCTGATATTCTGAGAGTTATTCACACTGGGTTTGTCTTTGGCTTTTTCTTGTTTTAGTTCTTTACTCTAAGAATCCTATTTGTCAAAATGGCTGATCTGGCTTTATCTCACCAGAAAGAAATGTATCAAAGCTTTCTTATTTAAGTGCTGGGTAAGCAAAAATAAAAAGGAAAATTATTATCAGTTGTTTGGTGGAGCAAAACTTTAACATTGCTGAAAAGACATGTTGCCAAAGCTTCTTATATTGCACCCATCTGGACAAATGCAAGAATGTCAAATTTCTAATGGTCACAATTTTATACTATGTGGGGAGACAATTGCTGTTTGATGGTAAGTTCTTTCTGATTGGCTGAGGTATTGCCATGGGAAAAGCAATCGATTTCTCACCCCTGGGGTAATTCTTAAAAGATACACTGCTTTTGTAAGAATGCACATTATGATGTTACATCTAGCAAGCATAAACAAGCTATGAATTGAGCTCAACCAGTTATATTGATTATGGGTGTAGTTGTTAGTGCACCTGTTTTGGGTGGCACTTGCTGAACAACTTGGAATCATATCTAATGAAATGTTTTGGGCTTTGTAAGTGTGGGCTACTTGTATATGATCTTTACTCTTATACTCTGCCTATTGCACCTAAGGAACATCATCCAGTCGTTGGTATGAACAGCTACATACCTGGCATCTTACTGGTCTAAAATTCATAAGTAACCTTGTTCAATTTGGTCAACAGAACAGCTTTTCAGACTGATGCAGTATCCCATTCATGCAAATACTGTTTGTGTCATCATTGCATACTTACAGCATAAAAGGCTTGCTTGAGCTGCTTGACCACATTTTCTTTTTCTCAATAGTATTTAAGTTATGCCACATTGAAATATTAATATCAAATTAAAGCTATTATGAGTAGAGTATCATTATTATTAAAATTATGTGCATTTCCCCTTTTAGTTTGCCAAGTGGCTGGTCTCCAAGACCTACCAATCAATTCAATGATGGATGCGACTCACGTAGGTGGCTTCTTCATACTATTAACTGAGAAAAAGCAAGTTGCACAGAAGCCTTCAGACTTACTGTGGTTTTCTGCAATTTCTATTAAGAGCAGTCGTATGAGAATTCTGTCTGAGGAAAACAAACTTTGGCAAACTAGAGGACAAGGTAAAAGCTCAAGTTCAAGCAAGCTGAAGCCCCTGGCTGTGGAAATAAAATTCAATGTGCAGCTTGAGTAATGACATCTGAAATTTATTCATTGTTGAGCAAGTGAATGTTCAGTAAGCACTGTAAGAAATTTTGCTTGAAAATCCTTTTTATGTCCTGAGGTTTGGACTGCAAATGATCTTCAATGCATCCCAAATTGCTGTTGTAAAGCTTAGTGTGAAAACATACATTATACATCAACATGTTTGAATTGTGCTATGTCTTATGATATTGAAGACAAGCTATGCAGTTAACAATATTATAAGACAGAAAAAAGCCATTACCATTATAGATCCTTCTAACACTGATTCAGATGTCCTTCACATTTGACATTTTGTCATCTTAGTTTCAATTCTCAACCAGAAGAATCATGCGATCATCTTGCTCAGGAGAATATGAGGATGTGACAAAAGATGCAATTGTTAGCTTAATATTTGAAGATAGTATACAAAGAACAAGACATGGCCTCAGTGTGAGCATGAAAAGGCTTGGGTGAAGGTTTGAACAAGGCTTATGTGGAATGTGCGCTGTAAAAGTTGCTAGGCAAATATAATGTTGGCTTTTATCCAGAAGGGACTGTGCAGGACTTTGGTAACACTGCAGTTAGAATACAGTACAGTACATGAGCAATATTGTCGCTTTTGAAATAGTTCACAAGGGTTCTGAAGGCAGATTTTTAAAGCAAAAGGGTTGGCTTTATGTAAATAGATGGAGCAGGTTGGACCTAAAAGCCATTTTAGTAAAAGCTGAGATTTGGAGAAGCTAGACAAGTAGTAGATGCTGAGAGGATGCCCCCCCCACCAAATTTGAGGGAGAAATCTATAACCAGGGACACGTTTTAAAAGCAAAAAGTAAACTTCCAGCCTTTCAAGCCTGCTGCACTATTGAAAGTGATTTGGCTGGTAGTCAACTTAAGTGTTTTATTTCCTCCACACTAGTTTTGTATGCCTTAATCATTGGCACTTAGAAATCCATCCATCTCTACTTCAGAAGAATCTCTCTGATTGAGCCTCCACAGCCCTCTGAGGTAGAGAATTCCACAAAGATTTATAGCTCTCATAAATTATAATTTCCTTCATCTCTGTCCTAGGTTACTTCCTCCTTGCTTCCAGACTGGTCAACCAGAAAAAAAATACTACCTGCATCTACCCTCCCTATCCTTTTAAGTATTTTGTTGGATTTTAATGAGATGACCTTGTGTCCTTCAAAACTAACAGAATACAGGTCCAATTTCCACAATCTGTGTTGATATTTGACAGAGTGTGGCATCAAAGAGCCCTCGAAAAATTACAGTCAGTGGGAATCAGGAGAAATCTCTCCATTGGTTAGAGTCAAACTTGGCACAAAGGATGATGGCTGTAGTTGTTGAAGGTCAGTCAGATCTCAGCTCCAATACATCTCTACAGGAGTTCTTCAGGGTAGTGTCCCAAATCCAACAATCTTCAGCTGCTTTGTCAATGACTGTCTCTCCATTATCAGGTCAGAAGTGGGAATGTCCATTATAGACTGCACAATGTTTAGAGCCATTCATGATTCCTCTGATACTAAAGTAATCCATGTCTAAATACAGCAAGACATGGACAATATCCAGACTTGGGCTGAAAAGTGATAATTAACAGTCATGCAATGCAAATTCCAGGAAATAACCATCTGTGATCAGGGACAATCTGATCAGCGCTCCTTGACATTCGATAGTGTTAACCATCATTGAATCCCCCATTATCAGCATACAGGAGTTACCAGCCTCAAGAAACTGACTGGACTATCCACAAAAATACAGTGGCTGAAAGGACAGATCAAAGGCTAGGAATCCTGCACTAAGTAACTCACCTCCAGACTCCTCAGAGCCTGTCCACCATCTGCAAGGTACAGTTCAGGATTGTGATGGAATAACTCCCCACTCGCCTTGATAAGTGAAGCTCCAACAATACCGAAGAAGCTTGATACCATCCAAGACCTAGCAGCCTGCTTGATTAGCACCACATTGATGTGACATCCACTCACTCCACCACTATCACTACCATCTCGAAGGACTACAGCAGCAGATATATTGGAACATCATTGCCTGTAAATATCCCGTCAAGCCATTCAACATCCTGACTTGGAAAGATATCACTGTTCCTTCAGTGTTGGGTCAAAATTCTGACTACCTATGATGCATGAACTGCAGTGATTCAAGAAGGTGGCTCATCATCACCTTAAGAGCAACTAGAGACATGCAATAAATGCCAGCTAGTAACACCTACATTCTATGAGTGAATAAAAAGTGAGGACAAGCCTGCCATCTGGGAGCAAATCTCGTGAACTTATGTTGCATTCCCTTCAGCAAAAATATCCTTCCTAATTTAAAGAAACCAAGAAGCTAAGGAAATTGGGCATGGCCACAATGACTCTTAGAATGTTTTCTATGGTGCATCTATAAAAATTGTTATCTGGATGCATCACAAGCTAGTATGGTAATTGCTCTGCCCAAGACCACAAGAAATTACAGAGAATTGTGAATGCCTCCCAGTCCATCACACAAACCAGCCTTCCTTCCATTGACTCCATGTGTACTTCCCACTGCCTCAGAAAAGCAGCCAACATAATCAAAGACCCCTCCCACCCTGCTTATACTCTCTTCCACCCTCTTTCACCAGGTAGAAGATACAAAAGTTTGAAAACATACTAACAGATTCAAGAACAGCTTCTTCCCGACTGTTACTAGACTTTTGAACAGACCTCTCATTTTAGAGTTGATCTTTCACTGCACCTTTTCTGTAGCTGTAACACAATATTCTGCATTTTGTTCGATTACCCTGATGTACTTAAGTAAGATATGATTTGCCTGTATAGCACACGAACCAATACTTTTCACTGTATCTCAGTACATGTGACAATAATAAATAAATCAAAAAAATCACAGTACTCCACGTGCAGTTTAACTAAAGTTCTGTACAATTGAAGGAAGACTTCACCACTCTTGTACTTAAAATCCACTTGCAGTAAAGGCCTTCCTAATTGCCTGCTGCACTTGTATGTAAGCTTTCAGCTTACTGATGAAGACTCTCAGGTCCTTTACATCTATGCTTTCTAGCTTCTAAACATCTAAGAAATTTTCTTCACATTTGTTCTTCTGACCAAAGTGAATAACCTTTAAATTTTCACATTATCATCCATCCATTATGTTATTACCCACTCACTCTGAAGCTACTTTGCAACTTCCTCATAGCACATATTCTCACACAGCTTTATGTCATTGGCTAATGTGGAAATATTATATTTTGTCTCGTCATCCATATCATTGATATATATTGTGAACAACTGGGGCTGATTCACCTTCTATCCGCCTCCCCCTCTCTCCCTATTTATTTCAGAATCCCCTTCCCCTCCCCCCTTTTCTGAAAAAGGGTCCAGACCCAAAATGTCAGCTTTCCTGCTCCTCTGATGCTGCTTGGCCTGCTGTGTTCATCCAGCTCTACACCTTGTTATCTCAGATTCTCCAGCATCGGTAGTTCCTACTATCTCTGAATAGATTTTAACCCCACTGCAAAGCCTCTTCTAAGGATGCCTACCTTGAAGAAGTTACCCTTCTCCCTCCAGAAAGACCTCAGTGGATCCACCTTCCATCTGCCCCCTCTCTCTTTATTTCAGAACCCCCTTCCCCTCCCCCGTTTCTGAAGAAGGGTCCAGACCCGAAATGTCAGCTTTCCTGCTCCTCTGATACTGCTTGGCCTGCTGTGTCCATCCAGCTCTACACCTTGTTATCTCAAATATTGATCCTTGCAATACCCCACTAATCATAGTCTGCTAATGTGAGAATGACGCACATACTCCTACTCTGTTTTATATGTGTTAGCAAATCCTTACTCCATGCCAGTGTATTACTTCTCATCCCATGTGCTTTAATGTAATTTTACCTCCTATGGAGGATTTTATCAAAACCCTTCTGAAAATCCAAATTTACAACATCCCCTTAATCGATTTTGTTGTTAATATATTCAAAACTCTAACTAGCTTGTCAAACACAATTTCCCATTCTCAGATCCATGCTGATTAGGGTCAATTCATCACATCATTTATAATACATGCTCACATTTCCCCACTACTAATGTAAAACTAACATGTCTGTAGTTCCCTTTTTTCTGTCTGTCTGTCCTCAGAACATTAGTTTGGAATTCTTGATTACTATTCCAGTGACATTCCAACTATCCCACTACCTCCCTATAATTCGATATTAATAACCCAAAGATGGTATAATTTACTCAAAGGAAACATGACATAGAAAATATTTTGTCATTGAATGTTATACATTAGGGATATTCAAGATGCAGATCTTATCATTATTCCAAGGATACAATAGGCCAAGTACAAGTAATGTTTGTCAGTTGTAACTAATTATTTCAACAACCAATGAATGAGAAGTGATGTAAGTGACTCTACTCTGGCACATATGAATTTCCACCATCAAGCAGTCTTAAGAAAACAGATCTTTTGCACATTGCTCAGTGGATTAAATAAACCAGGGACATTCACCGATCCATCTCTGATTTTACAGTTTTAAGAATCGTTCCCTCACAAATGTCCCATGGGGACATCATCTGGGATGATAATGCAATTGATTTGGATAACGAAGATGATGTCTGATGGTCGATAGAAATGATGAGCGAGATGATGAAGCAGCTGCAGTACTGTGTAAACTATTTGACGACAGCAAATAAGACAGAATTTGAAGGTTTGTATACGTATAAATAAATCAAGACTTACCAGTAGTTTCATGGTCATTTTCAATTATTAGGTTTATAAATAAACTGAATGCACAAAAAGTGTTTTGGTTTATTGAATGTGTAAAATGTACTCTACCGTGTAAGTACAATTTTAAGAAAACAATATTTGGAAAATTATGGTAAGTCATTTTTTAGGCAAGTTCAGTTTAATGTAAAGTCGCTTAGTATCTGAAACATATTAACCTTTAGCACTTGAAGCTTACAGCATCCTACAGAGACATCTAGTGACAAAAATGCCTATATGACAAAAATGCCTATATGACATGCTATTGGAATACTGGATTGTGAATTTAAGTGACATCAGAAAATAAAACTCCCTTTACTCCCTTAAAATTTTTCATATATTGTTTTTCACCAAAAATCTTGCATTTACTGATGCTGGTAATGTAATAAAATGTCATGAAGTGTTTCACCAGAAGGGAACCAGACAAAAACTGGCACTGAGCCAAATGTAGATATTTTAGGCTTTGTGATTAAAAGGTTAAATTTTGGAAGCATCTTTCAAAAAATAAAAGTTGGAGAGTTATAGGGAAGAATTGCAGAGATCAAAGCTTATATAGCTAAAGAAAAAAGCCTGTAATGAAGAAGAGAAGGAAATGGGAGTATCACAAGAGCTCTGAGTTGGAAGAATGAGGGGTTCCAATGTTGCAGGTCTTCTGGTTATACATGGAGAGAATTCTAAGATTGAGGTTGGGTGTACTGGAATTGTTTAAAACTCCCAAAATATTATTTGATGGTCAAATCCATGATGCAGATAACGTAACATAATAACAAAAAAATTGGTGATAGACCGTGAAGAAAATTATCTAAGAATACAAAAAGATCTCGATCAATTGGGCCAATGGGCCGAAGAGTGGCAGATGGCATTTAATTTAGATAACCGCAAGGTGTTTCATTTTAGTAAGATGATCAAGAGCAGGATTTACACAGTTAATGGTAGGGCCCTGGAGAGTGTTGTCGAACTTAGGATTCAGGTGTGTCACAGGTAAACAGGGTGGTAAAGAAGGCAGATGCGTGCTTGTCTTAATTGCTCACACCATTGAGTATAGGAATTGGGATGTCATGTTGCAGTTGGACAGGACATTGGTTGGGCCACTTTTAGTTCTGGTCACCCTGCTATAGGAAAGATATTATTAAATTGAAAAGGTTGTAGAAAAGATTTGCAAGAATGTCACTGGGACTGGTGGGTTTGAGTTACAAGGGGAGGCTGGATAGACTGGGATTTTTTTTCACTGGAGCAAAGGAGGTTGAGGGGTGTCCTTACAGAGGTTTACAAAATCATGAGGGGGCCTAGATAAGGTGAATAGCAAAAGTCTATTCCCTCGGGCAGGGGAGTTCAAAACTAAAAGGACTCGTCTCCTCTTCCCTTCGCCTGAGGCCTGGTGACCCTCAGCTTAAACCACGACCAGTCATCTCTTTCTGTTGAGATAGCACCCCAATGGTGTGGTAAGACTGTGGCTACTCTACCATTACTTTTATCCCAAAATGGTACACATTCAGTTAAGTACTTGGTGAAGTGTAGTTCCTAATAACAAGGAAACACAGCTGCCAAATTACTAATTGCAAGGTCTCATAAATTTTTCATTTTAAAAAGTAAAATTACAATGCCCTTCAAGTCAAGTTACTGAAGCCATAATCATTTGTGGTTAAGTTCCTGCACTTTATTAATGGTAATTGAACCTCATTTTAATTGAGGTAACTGACACTTAGTAAGGTCATATATAATTTAGTGCTAACATGAATGATTGACCAAGTATGTCCAATTGAGTAGTGCAAAACTTAAAAATAGAAAATTATCCTGCTTTTCTTTTAAAGAAAACGTACTTTGATAGGTACCCAAAAGGCTCAAGAGATTTTTGTGAGAAACTTATCGCATTGTCAAGTTCTGTAGAAATGTTAAGGTGAAACACATAGAATTAATTGAATTTATAATGTTTCGTAGCCAGTGAAAAAGAAAAGCACGCTAGTTCATTTGACTATTAAATGATTTCAAAAGTGATGTGATACTATCCATGTTAGGATGCTTCTTATAGAAGGAACTTAATGCAATCCCAACTTTGCTTTTTACCAGCTTAACCCTGTACTCCTCCCTATCTCAGAACTGGGTCATAACAGAAAATTCCCAGGACGCCAGCAGAAGCCCTTTGGGAATGTCCTCAAAGCATCTTTGAAGAGGTCAATTATCTGCACCTACTCATGGGAGTTTCTGATTTGTGACCAACCAAAATGTATAAGATTAATTTGGAAAGGCACTGAATACAGTCGGTTCTGTTATAATGCGTGTTGTGGCAATGCAAATTGGTTATAATGCAACTGATGAATAGGGGAACGTTATTTCTAAAATGTGAACTTGTGTTGGCTATATCGTGACTCCGTAGGTGCAAAGAGGAGTACGCGTCGACATCACATGATTGTTTCAAGGGCTTTGCCCTGAGCATGTGCAATGTTAGCGCTGAAAGAGTCTCCGCACAGGCATCACATGATCATTTTGCAGACTTTGTCATGAAGCGCTTTCTGTGAGAGGTACAGTACTCAGTGATTTACATTTTACGTTAAAGCTTATTATTTAAGGCGCATATTTAAGAGGCTGATTGCAGCCACTGAGGGGGATAAGGACAGTGTTTTTCAATTTTGGAAGAGCTTTAACATCAAGAATGTAATTGACATTATCGTGGAAGCCTGGGGTGATGTCAGGAAGTACTGCTTGCATGCAGCTTGGCAGAAGCTTCTCCTAGATTTGTTTCAAGATTTTAAAGGCTTTGATCCGTCAGAGGAGCTCCCAAGAATCAAAGAACATTGTGCTGATCTTGCAAAGCAAATTGGATTTGAAGAAGTGAAGAGTGAGGATGTTGAAGAGCTGCTTGAGTCCCACTGTGAAGACTTCTCTACAGCTGATCTACAACAACTTGTGGCTGAGGGGATAGTGGAAGCTGGACATGAAGAAGATCAAGTCCAGGATGCAGCACCACAAGAGCTTTCCATTTCTGTTTTGTCTTCTGTCCTGAGGGAAATTGAAAAGCAGTTGGACAATGATTACAATGCAGAATGCAGCAGGGTAGCAGTTCGTGGAATAAGATCTTATTTGGCACCCTATGAACAGCTTCTTCATGAGAGAAGAAAAAGGGCAAAGCAGTAAAAACGGGATGTCTTTTTTAAGACAACCCCAAGCAACAGTCAGAAGACAATGAGCCACAGCCATCCACTTCTGGATTAACTATTTTTCAGCCTAACCCTGCATTCACAGCTGCACCTGAAGGTGATGGTGATGATGATGATGATGACAATGACCCTCAGCCCCCTGCATTAACAATGCAGCAACCTCAAAACCTCCTTCCCCATCAAGTCATCTTGACATTTTTTTCAAGGTAAGCCACTGAATTTATTTTTGTTTCATCATTAGAATGAATTAAATATTTATTCAAACTGTGCAATCCTTTGTGCTAGGCTTTTGAGTGATTTTTGAGCAATTTTGAGTGATTTTTTTGGTGGTCCACCCCTAACTATTTTCCCATTGGCCCCATTATTTCTATAGTGTGACTTTCTATAATGTGATGTTGCGCAGGAACACAATTATCATGTTAGAGCAGAACCGACTGCACATCAAGGAATTTTGATAGAAACTCACAAAGGCAAAGTAGAGACATCAGAAATAACTCCTAAAATAACTCCTAAATCATCTACCAACCTTTCAAGCATCACCTGTCCTGTATGTGGCAAACTCTGCAGACTGCACACTGGACTTATAGCTGTCTCACAACCAATTGAACTCGAGTTAAAACAAGTCACTGATCCTCAGGGACTGACTAAGAGAGGAAAGATTGCCACCATGTAGTTATTACCATGTATCTCAGTAGCTTTCTAACTGCTTCACAACAATGACAGACTAGTGACTTAGGAGGCAAAAATGTTAGCAAAGTCCTGCAATTAGCAAATTGTACAACTGACCACCAGTTTTATTTTACAGAAATAAAAATAGGAAATTCTGGAAATACTCAACAGGTTTGACAGCTTCTATGAAAAAGGAAACAGGATTAACAGTTCTGGCTGTTGACCTTTCATTGAAACTGGAGAACAGAACATAGTGAAAAAACGTCTGTCAGTTCTGACAAGATTTCTTTCTGTTAATGCTGTCAAGCATGCTGACTATTTCCAGCAGTTTCCTTTTTTTACATTTTGGAGTTATGTCTTGTGTTAATTCTAGTTGTGTTGTTTGAAGAGTATTGGCTCTGATCATAGAATCCCTACAGTGCAGAAAGAGGCCACTCAGCCGATTTGAGTCTGCACCAACCCTCCAAAGATCATACTACCCAGACCCACCTCATCCCTGTAGCCCCATATTTACCATGCTAATCCACCTAGCCTGTGCACCACTGGGCACTACAGGGCAAAGTAGCATGGCCAATCCACCTAACCTGCACATCTTTAGACCGTAATAGGAAAACAGAGCACCCAGCAGAAATCCACACAGACATAGGGAGAATGTGTAAACTTCATACAGACAGTCACCTAGGCTGGAAATAACCCAGATCTCTGGCACTGTGAGGCAACAGTGCTAACCACTGAGCCACCATGCCACCCATGATATCAGCAAAGTCAGGTCTTAGTTTAAAATCTTAATTAAAAAATACATGTTTGATATAGTATCACTTTCTCATCATTATATTTCTGCATTACATTAGTGACTACGCTTCAAAAATATTTAAAGTGAAATCCTTTGGGACATCATGAGGTTTGAAAGAAGTTCCTTCAAGGCAAATTTTTCAACCAGCTTGACAAGTCACTGACATTCAGCACTCAATATCCCATTTCAGTTGAAGTAGTTTTTTGGGTTTATCTTTTTTATATTGTTTCCTATCTCTTCCAAACAAACTTTTATGCTTGATGTATAATGTTCTCAGCTGGAACTTCAGCTCCAACTGCCTCCCTCTTCTCAGGTCCATGAATGTGTTCTTGCTTTCTAAATCATGTTCATCGTTCCCACAATATTCTAAATGTTTGAACCTCCTCAATCATGTCTCTACCCAAACAAAATTGAAAGGGTCCCAACCAGAGTCACAAATAAGAAAAAAGGGCATGAGTAGACCATTCGGCCCCTTGAACCTGCTCTGTCATTCAATGCAGTCATGGCTGATCTGATTGTGGACTTAACTCCAATCTTTTGCCGACTTTTCATATCCTTCAATTTCCTGAGGGATCAAAAGATCAAAAGTCTATCAAACTTAGTCTTGATAAAAGCATGTCTTATCATAACACTGTGACTGTTACCATGCAATATCCTTCTTCTTAGAAACTGTATTTTTTCACAACCTTTGATATTGTGGAGTATACCACCATGTTACAATATTGCTTTTATCTAATCCATGATTGTAATTGCTTAGTCTGGTTCCACTCTTACTTACTGAGTTTCAGCAAGGCAATCTACTGTAATGGTTTCTCTTTCCAATATTACCTATTTACAATATTATCTCTCGAGTTTGTTGATGAACTTTCAATGTGCCTCTTCTACTTCTCATTGATAAAATATCCTGCAACAAAATCACCTGAAAAATATCAGGTTTTTCATGTATGTTGGTAAAATCCCGCTCTACTTCAATACTATGAGATTGTTTGCCTGACATCCATGCCCTTGATGAGCTGAAACTTCCCTTTTTAAATGTAGTCTTTGCCCCTCCACCCCACCAGAAATGCTTCTCCAGTTGCCAATTCCCTCCTCCCTGGTAACTGACTTGATCAAAAAGTTCTCACCCTCATGTAGTATTGGACTCTGAACCATTTGTATGATACAATTTAGCCTCTTTGTTACAAAGGCTGCCTGCCTCAGCCTATTTCCTACTGAAATTCTTAAGATGTTTCTATCTCCAGACTTGATGATTCAATGCTTTCCAGGCCAGCCTCCTGTCATCCACCCTCCATAAATATTGGCTCAGATAAAACTCTGTTGCCTTTACCTTAACTCACATGAAATTCCCATCACCACATTCTTGTTTTGATTTATTTTTTTTTATTATCGTGTATTTTGTTACAAAATACAGTGATAAGTGTTGAGTGGCGACATCTTAAAAGACCGAAAATTAAACCAAAACATAGTTTATAACGGCAGAAAAATAATGTTCAACTTTACAGTCCTTCTTGTTAAGTGATCAGCCATGGGCCTGGAGTGGCCAGTTGTGGGTCACCCGTTGTTGCCACCACCGTGATTCCTCGCTGGACCTCGCCAATGTAGCCACCATCAATGCTGCCAAGTCCCGCATTGGCCCAAACTTGACTCTGCTACCACCACCAAGAGTCCACTCTGGGTCCATCTCGCTGATGCAACTGCTGCCAAGTCTCGTACTGGGTCCAAACTCACCTCCAAGAGCCTGCGCTGGATGCAGATACCATGGGGATCTCAAACTTGCCTTCACCACAGCAGCCTTGTTGACAAACATAGGCTCCTAGTCCAGCAACACCTTAACTTTAAAATTAAAATAGCATCCTATCGTTCAAGTCTGACCTGTTGTGCATCCCAACATATTTGGTTCCACTGTTGAAATCCATGCCTTAAGCCAGTTTAGCTCCAGTTCTTTCCTTAAGGTTCTGTCTCTCTTTTTCTTATATTCCTTAAAGCTATCTCATTGACAATTTTTTTGGTCACCTCCCTTAATACCTCTTTTAGCTCAGTGACAATGTGCTTATGAAGAACCTTGGGATGAATTAGAATTAGGTTTACTGTTTTCATTTCTAAAAGATACTACACAAATGTAGGCATTGATCTCTGAAGTTCCCCTATTAATAGTACCACTTCAAGAATGCAGATCCTAATTTCTCTGGTGTCTCCTGTGTAACATCAGCTTATACTACAATACTACAATTACTTTTTGATTATTTACCATTGTTATGATCTCAATGGGGCCCACTAACCTAAAACGAAATTCAATTATGTGGCTTTAACCAAAAGAATCAAGTCACAAGATGTCATGTTTAAAACACAAGTTTTTATTGTGCAATAATTAAACAAAGCACTAATACAATATTATATTTTGTAAACCTTTATTATTTAAGCCCAAAAGTCTCAGTAGGATACTCAACATTTTATTTCCACACATGTTCTCCCCAGTATTACAGAATCTTGAGGATTGCTTCATTTATCCTGGGTCCAAACCAAGATGTGCCAGAGCTCTTCATGATTAATTTTGATTCTCCTCAATGTTTTTGCTACTCTCAAGAGTTACGAGATCTCTTGGGGTCCTTCCACTAGCATTTGCTGAGGTGACCGTCGAACTCCCTTTATGTACCTCACGATTGTGAATGACACAGTTCAAGCATAGGCTTCACTGCTTCCTTGCTCAGTGAATCCAGAATGAGAACACAAAAACACGTATTGCTGGAGAAACTCAGCAGGTCTGGCAGCATCTGTGGAGAGAAAGCAGAGTTAATACGTCAGATCCAGTGACCCTTCTTGAGAACTGGACCTGCCTGACCTAAGTTTCTCCAGCAATTTCATTTTCCTTTCTGATTTTCAGCATTCGCAGTTCTTTGTTTCTTTTCAAAATCAGAACACTTTTATTTTGATTGCCTTCTGTTACTCGTCTCAGCTGTTTCCAAACATTTATGTTGGCAACTTTATCTCCATCTCCCTCTCTGGGAAAGCAGACAAACCTGACACCTTGCACTCTAATCACATGGCAACATGGTACCCCTAGCAACATCCCCAGGATGTCCCAGATAGAGATTCAAACCTACCATTCAACTGAAATTACTTATTCACAACACTGGCCTTAGTTTTTCCAAACTGGCATTATTGCTGCATGGTGTTTACATCATTGCTCTTCAAGATAGCGGTAAGATAAACTCCGATTGATTTTGACAGGATGTAGTTTAAGTTTGACCTTCTTTACTCACCATCCTTCAAACTTCTTCTTGGTACTGCATGTGATGCAGTTAGGAAGTCTTTGGGAGACATGGTATTAAGTGCCAGGTTTTTTTAATGGTTGGACAAGGAGGAATACAACGTCAAACATGAAAGGCAAAGTTGGTATACAAGAAGATCCTCTCACTAAATAGTTGAGGTTTTTTTTCTCTCCCAGGCTACTAGGTTTGTTGGATAACATCTGTGAATTTCAATCCTGCATGGTTACAATTTCTACAAAGTTCACTATTTTGCACGTTTTTTCACAAAAGTGTCTTGTCTTTTAGTAACTAATGTGTATTAATGTATATGATATATTTACAAACACGTCAATATCATTTTTGCATGAGGTTTTACACTGTCTAATTGGACGTTTTGATTGTTACAGTCAGATTGAAAGGCCTTTTCCAAAATCATTCCCAATTCAACAACAATGTCGCTCTTTTGACTTGTCATAAGATTAGCCTACACTTCTTGAATATTAAAACTTTAAAACAATATGCACTATATTTAATGCCCATATACCTTAATCTGCAGAATTCTGTGGATAAATAAATTCATTACTAATAGGAATCCCGGAAAACTGTCACTGGAAGACGTCGATATGTTTTTGGTTTCAAGAATGTTCAATTCCAGAGGCCTGTTGACAGTGTAATCACCAATCAACAAATGTTATTTTAATTTGTCTGTAATGTAGGGATAGCCTGTGATATCATAGCAGGTTTCGCCTCATGACATAATTACGAGTTTAACTATGTCCGTGATTTCACAATTTAGTATTATTTTTTTAACTCCGCTACTGCAGGGGGAGACAAACATAACTTTCAAGATGGTCTTGCATTCTACATACTCACACATAAAGGTGCCATATTTAACAATCAGTAACTATATAACAATGATACCTAACTTGAGGAGTGTCATGCAATCTGAATATTACAAACAGCCATGCTTCAAGAGGTCGCGAGCCGGCCGGCTCAAGATTCCAATTGTAACGGGCCGACTTCCGGTTCCCTGGGCACCTACAATCG
The DNA here is from genome assembly GCF_021869965.1 of Rhincodon typus. Taxonomy (NCBI): domain Eukaryota; kingdom Metazoa; phylum Chordata; class Chondrichthyes; order Orectolobiformes; family Rhincodontidae; genus Rhincodon; species Rhincodon typus. The sequence continues at coordinate 41,885,150 of NC_063348.1, forward strand.
TCTCACCCAGAGGCGGGGGAAAACATAAGGTAATGTTAAAGCAAATAAACATGAATAAAAGAACAGCACAATAACTACAGCCAATAAATAATTACTAAAATGAAAATCAACCATCAGTGTGTCTGCTAGTGTTGATGAGTCGTTGATTTGCTGCGATTTTAGTTGGGAATTGGCCTGTAACACCCCTCTTTCCTGAGGTGGTAGAAGCGGCGCGGCGCGGGCCGGTCAGGCTGTTGGTCACAGTCAGTGAGAGCCGAGCGGCGGAAGCGGTAGCAGCGGTGGAAAGAGAGGCCAGCGGAGCGGTGTGAAGCTAAGTCGGAGAGGGACCGGCCGATTAGAGAGAAGTCAAGCCAGTGAAAACAGGGACCGAGCGAGAGGAGCCGGGGGTGTCTGTGTGTGCGCGTGTCCCCGGGCCGGATGGGAGCGGCGGCTCGATGGCGCAGCCGGGCTGTGTGAGGTCGAGAGGCCGAGTGTCGGTGGATAAGCTGCGCTCCTGGTGGGAGGTGCCGGCCATCGCTCACTTCTGCTCCCTGTTCCGGGCTGCCTTCTCGCTGCCCGACTTCGAGATCGAGGTAAATGTTTGAGCCGAGGTGATGGTTTTTGGTGGGGGTAGTGGGGAGAGAGAGAGAGAGAGTATGGGCCGACGTCCTGACCTCCCTTCGTCCGCGCTAAGGCACTATCTTCACTCGGAGACCAGCCGGTAACGAGAAGGAATTGACGCCGCCTTCTGTTTCGCTGCTCGGAACCGGCTCTTTCCCGGCAGCGTTGTCGCCTGAATTTCCAAGGCCCAACCTCTCTCTTTGACCCCTCCCCCGACTCGGTACTGTACCGGCTTTAGATATGCCATTGGGATTGGGAACAGGGGAATTCCATCTTTTTCCTGCGGCCTTAGTTTCCCTTTCAGCTTTAGGGCTTAGGTTAAATCGATGATCCCTCACCTCGGCCGCATTAGCTTCGACTATTGTTCCTCGGGTTAGTGTTTGTTGTCCGTCTTTTATGTTTAGTTATTGTTTTGTCTAGTCTAGCTTTAGGGTTGGGTTTTAATTGGCTTCTTTCGCATGAGTTTCGGTTTAATTATTGTTTTCTCCTTGTGCGTTTAGATTTATGTTATCATACTGTTTGCTGTTTAAGCTTGTCAGGTTTGCCCCAGCCTCACAGCAATGCTAGATTTACTGTTTCTCTTTTGGTGTCATCTTGAATATGTTACTATGGAATTGAATAATCCAAGTGGGCCCAACCATGATTTAAGAGGATTGAAATCCTTAAACTGTACCTTTTCAAGTTTGTTTACATTTCTGTTTATAAAAAAGCTTACGTGTATATATAGATTGTATCGCCTTTTACGACCACCGGACGTCTCAGTTCTTTAGATCCGCCGAAGTACTTTTTGAAGTGTAGTCATTGTTGTAATATGGGAAATGCAACAGCCAATTTGCACACAACAGTGTGATAATGATCAAATTATTTATTTTTGTGATGTTAACCGAGTGATAAATATTGTACCAAGATACCACTGATGGTTCCCCTGCTGCTGCTCAAAATTAATAGTGTGGGATCTTGTAAATTCATTTCGGGGCAGGTGGCGGAAGACGGGTGCAGATAGTGTCTCAGATTAACGTCTCATCTGAAGTACACCCGTTCTGACACTACAGCACTCCCTCTGTATTGGTGTTGTGTCAGGCTTGATTTTTGTGCTCAGATCCTACAGTGGGACTTGAATTTATGGCTCAGAGTTTACCAACTGAGCTACAGTTGACATTGATTCTATTTAGTGTCATGTCTGTACAATGAATTATGATTTTATATAAATCACTTGGATGTGAACCTAGAAGATATGGTTGGTAAGTTTGCAGAGGATACCAAAATTGGAGGTGTAGTGGACAGCAAAGAAGATTATCTCCGAGTATGACAGGATCTTGATCAGAGTAGCCAGTGGGCTGAGGAATTGCGGTTAGAGTTTAATTTAAATAAATGTGAGGTGCTGCATTTTGGAAAGGCAGGACTTATACACTTAATGGTAAGGTCCTGGAGAGTGTTGCTGAACAAAGAGACTTTGGAATGCAGGTTCATAATGCCTTGAAAGCAGAGTAGCAGGTAGCTAGGATAGTGAAGAAGGTATTTGGTATGCTTGCCTTTATTGGTCAGTGCATTGAGTAACAGGAGTTGAGAGGTCATGTTGCAGCTGTACAGGACATTGGTTTGGCCACTTTTGGAGTATTGCATGTAATTCTGACCTCTCTTCTACAGGAAGGATGTTGCGAAACTAGAAAGGCTTCAGAAAAGATTTACAAGGATGTTGCCGGGTTTGGAGGGTTTGAGCTATAGGGAGAGGCTAAATAGGCTCAGGCTATTTTCCCTGGAGTATTGGAGGGTGATGGGGGAGCTTACAGAGGTTTATAAAATTGGGAGGGTCGTGGATAGGGTAAATAGGGATGGTGTTTTCCCTGCAGTAGGGGAGTCCAAAAGTAGAGGGCACAGGTTTAAGGAGAGAAGGGAAAGATATAAAAGGGACGTAAGGGGCAACTTTTTCATGCAGAGGGTGGTGCCAAAGGAAGTGATGGAGGCTGGTATAATTACAACATTTAAAAGCCGCCTGGATGGGTATATGAATAGGAAGGGTTTAGAGGGATTTGGGCCAAATGCTGCAAGTGGGACTAGATTAATTTCAGATATTTGATTGGCATGGACGAGTTGGACCGAAGGGTCTGTTTCCATACTGTATGACCCTGACTCTATAGTCATGTTTAGGAATGCTGTAACCTGCGTGTAAAAAAGGGGGGAAAAAATCATGTAATTTAACAGCGGCAATGTTGCAATTGTTCCTTTTCATTATTTTTGTTTGACTATTGAGGCTCAGTGATTCATCTCCTGTAATCTAAAGCATGACGTTGTTCATTTTATAATGCCTCTGTGTAGGCGAGAAATGGTGAAAACTACCTTGAACCAGCAGAGGCAGTGACGTAGTAATGTTTCCTTTTAAGCAAGGTGTTGCTGCAGAGTCTCACAGACATATGAGCCTGACCGAGAACGGCTTATCATTTTATTCCTAATGTGTTGCATTCAGTAAAACAATGGTTTCCAAAATTAAAGGAGGTGAAAGCTGAATACTTAAACCAGAACCAGGAAAAGAGAAGTTAAAAATTAAATAGCATGTGAGTGTAGAGTTTCTAGACAATTTGGTGTCTATTGTTGGATTTAAGAAATTGTTTTCATTCAACATGAAATTAACCTTGCTGTATTCACAAAGGCAGGTATCAGCACAGATTATAAAGCATTTATTTCTGATGTTGTCATGTCTAATATGCTATATACCTGATTGTGGCTGCTTACACACCTGGTGTACATGTGCATGACCAGTCATGTTAGTTGTACTGCTGTTATTATTGCTTTTTTATAGAAATAAAGATTTTTGAATACGCGTAGCAACTTTCATGACCTTGGGTTGACTCGAAGCACTTTACAAAGCCAATTAAGTACTTTTTTTAAAGTGAATTTGCTGTCATGATTTAGGAAAGCTGATGGCCAATATATGGCCACGAGCATCAATTTGATAATGACTGGATTTTAATGGTATTTATTGAATGGGACACCAGTCTTTGGGAAGAAATCCTCTCTGTTTCAACAAACAGCTGTGGAACTTTTATATCCATCTAAGAAGCTGTCTGGGACCTCAGTTTAACGTCTCATCCGAAAGATGTTACCTCAAATGGTCCTGCACCATTTTCTGTCTAGTCTGTAGAGTGGGGCTTGAATCTATAGTTTTCTGACTTGGAGTTGATCAAGACTCAGTTCTTCCAGCTCATTGTTACTTTCTAGTTAAATACGGCCAAACTTCACGACTCTCATTGCTGATTCACTCTCTTGCTGACTCGTTTCTATGCAGTAATTGAGTTTCTCAGCAAATTTTGAGAGAAATTTTCATGATTACCCCTAAACAGAAGATTGCATAATCCAAGCAGTTCCCTTTCGTGTTTGCACTTTAAGAAAGCACTTTGGAGTATTGACTATACTATTCAATTTTTGGAATAATTCACTTTTATTAAGGTATTTTAATCAAAAAAGGAAAATAATAGCACTGTGGATTAGAGGACTCTAACCTCTGTAACTGTGTTAGAACACACCTCAGTGTTGGCAAGAAATTTGCTACAGTCTTCCAGTAGCAAATGATCTACGGGAACTCAGTTTGTCTTGCACAATTCCATATTTTAGTGGAACTGTAATGCTAACTGTCTGTATGATGCCAATTTTTATCTCAAAGGATTGTTGCTATGAAAAAAGTAGCAGTGATGCAGTAGGGATTTCTTCTTTTGTGATGAGATTTAAGGTGGATAATAAGGTTGATGCAGATGATCTGTGCTGTATTCAAGGGACTTGATGCACTGTATGAAAATAAAAGCATATGGTCGAAAAGCAATGATTAACTGGTCTATCAAGATTGCTTCACACAATCACGATACATTAAAAATGATTTAGAACATCCATGTCCACCAGCATTGTGTAATCTCCTGAAAGAACCATGAATGATTGTGTTCCATGACCAGTTTAAAGTGGGGGGTTGGTATGGGTGTTGATGTCTGGAAAATTCCTCTGCATGATCAAAACTAGCTCAAAAAATCATTGACTTATACTGATTGAATAAGGCAACAACTTCGTAAAGCTCCATGCACTTTATAGGAACAATTGGACATTGCTTATTTGCCCTAAAATTTTTGTGTGGCAAGCATTTGGTTGAAAAAGAAAAAAAAAGTGTTTGAAAAACACTGATTTTAGGAAGACAGTTCCAGAACTCGGGACCTTGGCATCTGAACACCAATCAGCAGTGAAGTAATTAAAATCTGGGCTACTCGAGGCCAGAATTGGAAGAGTACAGATAGCTTGAAAAGTTGTCTGCTGGAACGGGGGTGGTTGAAGTTACAGAATAATTTGGAAACCAGAGTGAGAGCAATCAAATCAAGGTATCTCTTAACTGGGGATCATTTTAGGTCAGTGGGTTCAGGTTTGACAGTGGCCAGGGACTTGGTATGAGTTAGGACTGTGTGGCAATTTGGATGGTCTCGGGTTTGAGGCTACTTTGTGAGAAGTCTGCAAAGCCTGTGTTGAGATAGTCATGCCTATTTGAAGGTGGTAGCTGTCAGGAACGTGGTGCTTGGGGAAGTGGAGCGAGACAGTAATAACATTTGAGGCATTTAGACAGACACATGAACGGGCAGGAAACAGAAGGGCAGAGTTTTGTTCAAATGGTGATGCAATGGGAACTGTAAAGGTTCAAAGGGATCTGGGTGACCTTCTACACTAGCCAATGAAAATAAACAGGCAAATGCAGCAAGCAATTAGGAAGGCAAGTACTAAGTTGCCCTTCATTGCAAGAGCATTTAAGTTCAGAAGTAGGGCGTGTCTTACTGCAGTTATAAGGACCTTGGTAAGACTGTACCTGGAATATTGAGTGCAGTGTTGGTTTCCTTACTTTCAAGAGAATTTGCTTAGAATAGGAGTGTGGTGAAGATTCACTGGGCTAACACTGGGGATGGCAGGACTGTTATATGGGTAAAGATTGCTTACACTGGGCCAGAATTCGCTAGAGTTTAGAAGAATGAGAGGGGATCAAATTGAAATGTGTAAACTGGGTTGATTAGATGTAAGGAGGATGTTTTCCTTGGTTGGAGAGTCTAGAACCAGGACCACAATGTCAGTAGGTAAGGGTAGACCATTTCAGGCTGAGATGAGGAAATATTTCTTTACCCAGAATGTGGCCAGCCTGTGGAATTTGCTACATCAGAAGGCTGGGGGCTGGACCACTGAGTATATTTGTGATAATTGTTTAGATATTAAAGGCATCAGAGATATGGGGCAAAGGCAGGATATGATGTTAAGGTGGAGGATCAGCCATGATCATACTGAATGACAGAACAGGCTTGAAGGGCTAAATACCTTATTGGTATTGGTTTTTGGTTCATATGCAATATCACTGGCTGTCCTTAGCACATTTGGAAATAATTGTTAGCTTGAACACAATGCTTTCATTATTTTCATCTAACTGTCTTGAGTCTGCAAAATTTAAAATGGAACCCAGGCATTTTTAATATCTGTGCAACAAAGGTGTATAAGGTTGGCAAGCATTCTGGTGGCCCTTCTCTGTATGAACCTTTTACAAAACATCAATGTCACGAGGAACGTAATGTCTTAGTCTCTAGTACGGTTAAGGAAGAGGCCAATTATAGTGTTATTCAAGCTTCATAAACTGCTTCAGGTACAATGAAGTGAAAGAAAAATGGTTGTTATAAGCATTAACGATTTTTATGAGGAGAAACTTCTTCAGCCAGTGTCGAATCAATGGAATTCATTGCCACAGAAGGCTGTGGAGGCCAGGTCATTGAGTATGTTTAAGACAGAGATAGGTTCTTGACTGTTAAGGGGATCAAAGGTTACGGGGAGAAGGCAGGAGAATGGGATTGAGAAACTTATCAGCCATGATTGAATGGCAGAGCAGACCGATAGACCGAATGGCCTAATTTCTGCTTCTGTGTCTTACTTGCTTCTGCACAACGTCAGCGTCCCACCTCTGAGCAGAGTCCAATACAGGGCTGTGAAATTAAATGCACTTTCAGTTTATAAATTGACTGCATTAATTTAAGTCTGTGGCATAATGTCATAAATGGTTATCCTAGCCAAAGAGAGAGTAATGGCATTGGGCTTTTTGTTTGCAGAAAACATTTCAGGTCTCTCTATTCTCTTTCACTGTTACATGTCTGGTCAGGATAGTGAACTGTGGAAGAATCAAATCGCACAGTCCTGAATCAAAAAAACACTCAAGTCCAGTAAAGATCTGTATAGAACAATTTGAATGACGACTAGTTTCAGAAACATCCTTAGTCCCATCACCAAGGATTTGTCCGTTTTAGTAGCATTTTAGTGAAGAATAAGGAGAAAATTAAAAGCATAATATTAATTAAGCAGGTCAACTGCATTCTTTAAATATACAAGCATACAATGAACGGATAGTGACTTTAAGTTGACAAATTAATCAGCAAGGATATTAGGAAAGAGAAAAGAAAGTCTACAGTTGCTGATGCTGCAAAATTAAGATTGTGAACATTGCGCAAATATATTGAGAAGGTGGTCACAGATACGAAGAAGGATTTGAAACAAGTTGCAACTGCCTTAGCAATTACATTGAGAAATATTTTGAACCGGCAGTCATGGGAGAGATGCGCACCCCTAGGATGTAAGCTGAGTTGAAACCATGAATAAGCATGAAATAATTAACATATATTAGATAATGTGTTATCTAAGTATTGGAGCAATGTGAGCCATAAGGTCTCACCAAATTGCAGTTACTTAAATGGTATCAATAGTGGCTTTATTTTATTTACAATTAATCAGGCAATTAAGAGTGACTTGGTGTCAGATTTGTGTGGCAATGTTTTCTTTGAGAATGTTGGCGTGCTGTCAAGCAACAGTGTACCTACATCTCTGCCCTGAGGCCTGGGCTCAAGTCCCACCTCGTCCAGAAATTTGTCGTAACACATCTGAACTGGTTGATTTAAAAATATCTACTGAGAGCATGTATCACTGAAAATGGCTGACTGGTTTGGAAATAGCTTTAACATGGTGCCCATTTTCAAAAAAATGTGGCACAAAGCATAATTGATTATCTGTTTTGAAGTTATGAAAATTACTACCTTAGTAATTGTTCAAAACTGTTTAGATGTTGCCTGACGATCTTTGTGTCTTTTTTTTTTGAGGAAGTGGCGTCTGGACGGACTTTGAAAAGCCCTGTTGTTATATGCCTAGACGAACAAAATGCATTAGACTGTAGGCTAAATGTTGACCTTAAATCAGGAGACTGTTCAAGGTAAAACTTGAACTTTTTTTTGAAGAATTGGTCAAAGCATTAGGAACAGATTGCATATTGTTGAAGGTAGGTCAGGGTAGGGAAAATTGAAATGGGTGTCCCACAGATCTGTGTTGATAGATCTTTTGTTTCTGTATTGCATTAATGATGTGGAAATTGGAGTAATTTGAAAATTGTGCAAAACTACAAGGGAGGGCTAATTCTGCTGAGACTGCTCCAGAACTGTAAAGTGAATTGGACCAAATACACAAGTGGGCAGACTAATGGCAGATCACATTGATGACAAATCTAACGTAGGTCATGTAGGAAGCAAAAATAAATGTCATTAATCACAGAACAGCCTGAATGGTGTCAAAATAGGAGAAAAAGCAGTTGAAAGGAAGACTGGGTGTTGTTGATCTATGTGCCAAGTATTGTATAGCTGTTTATTACTAACAAAGTTAATAGGATTTGGAACTGTGTAGGTAAAACACGGGGCTGCAAATCAGAGGGGCTTGAGTTGATAAGATATTATGCTTTCTCCTAACTGCGCTTCAAGTACAGCAGCTATCGCTTGCGTTACTTTATTGCAGAGGATAATGAGAAGCTGTTATTTTTAATCAAAGTATTTGGATGTATAATGACACACTTCTAGGGCAGGTGGGATTTCTGGACTCCGAAGTAGAACCACTACCACTGTGTCACAAGACCCTATGAATGTGGCAGTCTATTTTGGCCAAATGGTGCCAGTTTCTAAGGTGCCAGTGAAAATGTTTACACCAGTTTGGCTATTTCAGGCAGTTCAAGTGGCTATTTTCACCTCAAGATTACCATTCGTTAAGTTACTGCTTACAAGTGGGGGTTTCCCTTTGAGCATTGTTCAATTATTTTCCCCCTCAAAGATTTGTCGAGGTTCATCAAGGAGATTGCCACTCCCAAGTGTGCATTTTTTCAGTTAACTGAGGTTGCCACTTTCTAGCTGCGTTTTGAAATTAAATATCAAATTTATAAGTAATAAATGAATATTAAGTACTAAAACTATGAAAATATTTGCAGAATTATCCTAAGATGTGATTTGCCACCGTTTATTTTCAGCTGTTTACATTTATATTTGATAGTGTGGCTTTCCTTCAATCATTACAAAAATTGCATTCCTACAAATGCTCTAGTTTTAAGCAGTGGCAAATATACCATCATCATTCTGGTCACTGAGACACAAGGTGAATGCTCAGGAATAAAAACAGTGCTGTAGTAACTCAGAGATAGTAGGAACTGCAGATGCTGGAGAATCCGAGACAACAAGGTGCAGAACTGGATGAACACAGCAGGCCAAGCAGATGCTGCTTGGCCTGCTGTGTTCATCCAGCTCTGCATCTTGTCGTCTCTGTAGTAACTCAGCATGTCCAGCAGCATCTGTGGCGAGAGAAGCAAAATTTAACGTTTGGTCCAAAACAACAACACTTGGAACTAGATGTTCTGGTCCTAGAGAGAGTTCCAATAGAACCAAAAAGTTGATTTCTCATGGCAGGTGATGAAGATCACAAAGTTCAGCATGTTATTGGAGGGTTCATTTTGCAGATAATACAATGAAAGATAGATTCTTAAAAAAAAAAACTTTAAGGTGAATCAGGAAGGTTTGGACAAGAAGCCGTATTGTAGAGCGAGTGTGAATCAAATTTAGGTGATTATGATAAAGTAGAACTATAGAATCATTAAAACTTGTAATGAACTGTAGATGGGTTAGTGCAGGTAAGTCACTGGAGAGATACCAAAATCAAACAATGAGGATTCTGAAGATCTGAAGCAAAAACAGAAATTGCTGGAGAAACTGGCATGGCGTGGCAGCATCTGTGGAGAGAAAACTTTTAGTTAACATTTCAAATCCGGTCCACAGATGTTCCCAAACCTGCTGAATTTCTGTGCTGGCAAAACAATTGGCTGACGTAATGGGCAGATGTTAGGCTTTCCAAAAGGTTTAAAAATGAGATGGGCCTAATGACTTTCCTTAATGCAATTACTTTGCGATAGGCATAGGTACAACTTTGTCCCAACAGAGAGAAAGCTTTATGTTCTAACTAGTCGTTGAGACAAAAATTGCTATTTGTCCGAGGTATTGGCGTGACTGGGTCAGTTTTATACAATTACAACACAATTCAAAAAAGCACAGGAACAGGCCCTTTGGCCCAACAAGCCTGTGCTGATTCTTAATCCTTATTTAGACTTGCTACTTCCTGCCCTTGTGTGATTTCTCTCCCATTGTTCACCTCCCATTTTTGTGTCTATCAATTTTCGCCTTAAACATTGCTAATGTGCCTGCTTCCACAACCTCCACTGGCAGTGCGTTCTAGACATCCACCAGCCTCTGTGTGAAGTATTCTCCCTGCACTTCTCCCCTAAACTTTCCCCCTCTCACCTGGAAGCTATGTCCTTTTGTAGTTGAACTTTCTACCCTGGGAAAAAAGGTGGATAGCCAGAGGCTGTCTATGCCGCTCATAATTTTGTAAATCTCGATCAGGTCGCCACTCAGCCTCTGTCTTTCCAATGAAAACAATCTGAGTTTATCCACCTCTCCTCATAACAGAAACCCTCCAGACCAGTCAGCATCCTGGTAAACATTCTGTGTACCCTCTCCAAAGTATCCATGTTCTTCTGGTAGCATGGTGTCTAGATCTGCACACACTATTCCAAATGTGGCCTAACTGAAGTTTTGTACTGCTGTAACTTAACTTGCCAGCTTTTATCTTCGACACCCTGGCCGATTGAAAGCAAGCATGCTGTATGCCTTCTTGAAGAGAGAGAATTCAGAAGAAAAGGGGAAATCTTCTAATGTTGCTGTGCCGTGAATGGGAAGAAAATGGGTTGGTAATAAGATGAAGTTCCAGTAAACCTTCAAAACTGGAGCAAAACCTAAGTTATTCGGCTGTTATATAGACTACTGTAGCCTGTTGTGTTACAGCTTGTTGGAAGTATTTTGGAAATCCAGGTCCAATGTGAACAGGGCTACCTGCATAGTTAGGTCTTTCTTCATCAAACAGTTTGGTGTGACTGGTAAAACTAAACATTCTAGAAGTTAATGTTGAGAGTTCCTAATTACCTCTAGTTTGTTCAAGTGGTAATAAGTTTTAATCGAAATTATCCCTTTCAGCAACTATAAATTCAAGTTATTGAGCTTGTGTGTTGTGACTCATGCCCCTTTTTATGAAGAAACTGTATCTTGAAATGTTTTACTGTGTTAAAGGGGCTATACAAATGTAAGCACTTGTTGAAATGTTGGAGACTGTTGGGTCAAATAGTGTCTAGGATGAGTGAGATATTGTTTTTGAGTTTTTGCCTTTTCTGACTATTAGTACCACTTGGGCCACTAGTAAGTCTACTGGAATAATCCCAGACCAAAGTGAGATGAACACTGCTCCCATTTCTTTGAATGCCCAAAAGTGAATGCAGCCAAGATCATATGAACAGTTTTGGTCCTCTTATCGAAGGAAAGATATACTGGCGTTGGTAACAGTACCACAAAGGTTCATCCCAGGGACTTCTTATAAGGAGAGATTGAATAGGTTAGGCTTATACGTGATGGAGTTTAGAAGAATGAGAGGAGACATTATTAAAACATAGGATTCTTCAGAAGCTTAATAGAGTACATGCGGGTAGGTTGTTTCCGCTCCTGGGAGAGTCTACATCGAGAGGGCATAATCTCGGTAAGGGATCACCCATTTAGGTCAAAAATGAGGACTGTTTTTCCTGAAAATAGTGAATCTGTTTACTGGAAGTTCCCTATCAGGACTGGGTGATTACGTGTATTCAAGGCTGAGATAGATTTTTAGTCGGGGAATCAAGGGTTGTGGAGATGTGGCAAGAAAGTGGATTATCCGATCAGCCATTATTTCATTGAATGGTGGAGCAAATGGCAGACTGGACCAATGGCCTATTTCTGCCTTGCATTGCTTATTCTTTTACGAGTCTGATTGCAAAAACCTAATTCTGTATCACTTAAATCTTGAAACTGCATTGCCTTAACAATAATTGATCAATGTCAACAGGATTGACGATTGATGCCAAGTGATCATTTAGAACCTTCTGCTATATCTTGAAAGTCTACCAAAATCTATCCTGAGGAATGTAAGAAAGACACTATGCAGTCTTTAATGGTCCTGACCCCTAATGTAGCTAAAATGTATTTTGTATGTAGCTACTGCATTCATCAGCATCTTGCATTATATAACATGTTTAAAATTTAGAAAAATGATCCTAAGTGCATCACATGAAAGCTGTAAGACAAAAGTTGACTGACTCAAAGTAGACAATATTAGAATGGGAAGTGTGAGCATGTATGGTGCAATTTAAATGAGAGTTCAAGAGCAGAGTGATCTGGTGGGGAAAATGCGCATCTTTGGTGACAGGACAGGTTGAGAAAGCAGGTGAAGTATGAGGAATCATTGCTTTTTACTTTATGGCTGTATTAATAAAACCAAGGAGAGGTATACTGCATATTTATAATTCACTTCTTAGGCCACAGCTGGAGTATATGTTCAATTCTGGGCACCAAACTGTAAGAAGAATGCCAAGGTCACAGACAGGGTTTCAAGAGATTTGTTAGTCATACAAGGGATGAAGGACTTCATCTGGAGAATTTGAAGAGGCTAAAGCTGTTTACCTTGGAGCAAACAAAGTTGCAAGGACATTTGACAGAGTATGAAAAGTATGAATGGTTTTTGGTAGAGTAAGTAAGGAAATTGTTTTCAATGATGGAAAGTTCAGTTGAGCATTTGGTGTAAAAGCCAGAATCAATGTGAAAACTGTTTGAGTGCACGAGGTTGTTGTGGTCAAAAATACACTGTCTCAAATGATGAGGAGGATCTTCTAGCTATGAAGGGAGTGTGACGAAGTTTTGGGCTGACAGCACTGATGTATGAAGAGAAACTGGGTCAGTTAGGACTGTATTCATTGGAGTTTAGAAGAATGAGCGAGGAATCTCCTAAAAGCTGTGAAAATTCTAACAGGGTAAATGCAGGAAGGGTGTTCCTAGTGAGATGAGGGGTCACAGTTTAAGAATATGGGGTAGGCCTTTTGGAACAGAGATGAGGAAAAATTTCTTCACCCAGAGGGTGGTTTTTTTATGCTTGTGTTCTCCCAATTGAATGACTCTTAAGTCCTCTGCCATCTTTGCAAATCTAATTCTCAAGATCTGGAATTGGTGTAGCATGTTCACAAACTTTAGTTTGGCAGTCGAATATGAATCCATCATTAATGACATAGATTTTGTAGAAATAGCAATGAGGCTGTAAGTGGAAATCAAAGACCAATTTCAGTCATCCCTAAATGCACAGTTAAATGTGGAAATCAGAATCCGCTGTTCAATTTGCCTTTCTCCACCAACTTTCCTAGGCCGGTATCTTGCTGAAATATTCAGCATTCAAATGTATGAAAGGCTAATAAGTGTTGGGGCTTGTTCATGCAAGTGTAAGTCAGTTTTTTAAAGCCATTATAATTCTTAATTATGGTCAAACAATCTATCAGGTATACTTTTCATATTCTACTTGGAAGTGATTTTGATGGTGACCTTGTGATGATTTCAGTTTTTCTGTAACAGTCGTTTGCAGGTCAATTGTCCTTGGGTTTAACAGGCATATTTTTTTTTCCAGATTAAAAAATACTATAAATTTGAGGCTTGTTCAGCAAAGTTCAATTCGTAGTGGCTATGAAATCTGCTATAAGGTCACTCTGATTTACGTTTTTAACAATGCCACTCTTTAAATTATCCAGAACGTTGTTGGGTAGCAAGTCAGCATAATTGCCAGGGTTTCAATTACAGAATGTGTATATACCATATTTTTTAGATCTGCACAATTTAGAACATGTATAAAACAGTTGCACATGGTCATTTTTTTTATTCCCTGCATGTACATAATGACTTTATAAGAGTTTTAAAGATTTTTCTCAATTGTAAGGAATAAGCAGATGGTTGTTGCAGAGAGAAGTCAGAGTGGATGTTAGTTTAAAGATTTCTTTCCTAGATATATGATAACACAACACTCTACTGGAATAGCACTTCAGAGGGTGATGTTTGAATTATGCTGCAGATGCAGGTACTAATATCATTGTTCTTTGAATAGTTTGTCCTTGGAGAGTAATGTGAAGAGGATTTACTGGAATGACATTCAAGATGTGAAATTTCAGTTTTCTGAAAATACATAGAGCATGTGGAATACTTTTCTTGGAGCAGAAAAGGTTTGGGGAAGATTTAACAGCATGGTCAAAATTTGCGTTGACTGAATGAGATGGAGTTTGGGACAAGAAGGCAGTTGTGAACTTATTTAACATCGTCATAATCTCAGGATGTCCCAAGGTGCTTTTCAGCCAATTAAATATTTGAAGTGTCATCATGGGAGCAATTGTGACAGCCATTGGATATATTGGCAAGTGTAAATAAAGAGAAACAGGATTCTCCGGCAGGTGGATTGAGAGATTTTGGATAATTGACATTGTCTGAAAGACTGGAGGATTCGATAATACTTTTGAAAAGAGACATAATAAGAGATATATGGATAGAAATTTGGAAAAAAAATTCTTAAGTCTATTGGGAAAGAACAGCAGAGTTGGACGAATTAGATTTGTCTTTTATAGATCTGATGGAGAGAGTACCTCTTCGAGGTATGTTGGACGGAACAGTCTCCTTCTGTAGGATTCTGAGAATTTAAAATAGTCATTAGTAATGGTATTAATGGAAATTGAAATGCTGTTCCAGCTGCGTAACTTAAGTGCTTCACACACGACTGAATAACTAGGTTTCAAGTTGTTGTGATAACGTTATCCACAAGAGCTAGCCCTGGAGTCTTAAATTTAAGCAGCCTATAATTAGTAATATTCATAAATAGCTTGAAATTGGGTTAGTGTACGATGCCACTTGGAACCTCCTCGCTATTCAGAGATCTGGGTATTGCAGTGCATGTGTATCTAGTTCTATTTTGCAGGTTAAGATTGCATACAGTATTTGGCTAAGATGGCAGTCAGGATTGTACATGCTTGATTTTTATATTAGCATGATGCAGGCATTGCTTGCAGAACATAGAAATCAGTAGTGCAGAGAATACGCGTGTGAAACTAGTTCACACAAGTACTTGACAAAGGGGGATGACAATATTCTCTTTAGAGCTGGATTTTGAATTAAGAGGACACAGGTGGTATGAAATAATACTAAAGATGCTTTGATCTCTCGAGCAAAATGGCCATCTTACGTTTTTATTAAGTGTGGAAATACAGTCAGCTAAACAAATATTACATCTTGTCCTATCGATCTGAAATTTCACAGAAGGGAATTTGTGCCTCATGACACCAAGGTGAAGATTCTGTAGTTATGTGTCCATCTTTTGTGATTCCAAATTTAAATTGCAGATATGCATTTAGACTTTTTAAAAATAATGTTCATTTAGACAATACAATGTCAAACTTAGATGAAATATTGCAAGAGTCCTACAGAAGAAGGAAATTGCATAACATACAACAGAAGTTGTATTTAAAAGTAATCATAGTAGTTGAAGTATTTTTTAAACAAAGAACCTTATTATATTGACAAATGTGCTAGTAAAAATAGATCTTTTAGAGTCGTAGCATTGTACACCATGGAAACAGACCCTTGGGTCCAACTTGTCCATGCTGACCAGATATCCTAAATTAATCTAATCTAGTCCCATTTGCCAGCATTTGGCCCACATCCCTCTAAAACCTTCCTATTCATGTACCAATCCAGATGCCTTTTAAATGTTGTAGTTGTACCAGCCTCCACCACTTCCTCTGGCAGTCTTTTTGCCATTGATGCTTACGGACTAAATTAATACTTTTAGCACTGTTTGCTCATGTAAAGTTGCCTTACATCCATTTTGCCTTTTAAATAAGTTAAGTCCTGCCAATGACTTGAACAGGAAGCCAGAGCTATTGACATAATGTTTATCTGTCCACACAGCACTCAAACCAAAAGTAATGTGCCTGTTGTGCTGCTAACTGCATCCCCTGTTGACTGGCTCGCCACTTTACATGGGGAATGAGGTGAAGGATGAGGCAACCAATGGTCCTTTGAGTGCTCTGTTTGGATCAACAACTATTAATTCAGCTTAAGGGTACTTGGCTGTCAAGTGAAATATACTTTAAGTATGAAGCCATTACCCAAGCCCTGCAGCTTTACTGGCAGTAACAGCCGAGGGACTGACACTGCATGGGCTATGAGGGTGCCTAGTGCAATTGTGGTGGTAAAAAACACGACCGTACAATTCCAATTTTACCCAGTGTCATTGTTAACTATTTTCATCCATTGATGCTACCAGACTTGTTGACTGTTTCCAATATCTGCAGAACTTTGCTTGGGTGCCTGTGTGGACAGTCTGTGATCTTTCATGAGAACTGGGCAAAGTTAGAAATGCAAAAGGTTTTGAATAGTAAAAAGGGCAGGTAGGAAAAAGAACAAAGGGGATTTCTTTAAAATTGAGGTCATTACTGTAGCTGAAAGCAATTCTTTATAAAGGTGAGATAGAGAAGGGATTAAGTGCCAAAAAGTTGTGGTGCAAGGCTAAAGGGAGTGGCCTTGAAGGGAGAAACAAAGAATGTCTATAGGAGATGTGAATAGCAAGATACTGGAAGTTCCTACCTAAAAGCAAAGGAAAAGAATAGAGAAAAAGAGTTGTAAGGTCGAACTTCTGATTTTGAACAGGAAGAATGTGTCACATTAATAACGATAAGTAGAGTAGATTTAAACAATGCTTCAGTGAAATGTGCTTATTTTGTCCTTAGAATACATTGGCAAGTACTTTTAACAGGAAAACTGTTTGCACAAACTCAACAGAGCTTCTCCGTTAAGTTTTCAGTTCTGTCACTTTTTTTTTTATAGTACTGACACCTTGAGATCAAATTGAGGACAATGTGGGAGTTTTCATGTTTCACCACTGTTCCTTCTGTTACTATGTCAACATTCAGCACAGATGGAGATTATATCCTGGTGTCAAATGGGGCCTTTATGCCAGCCCAGAACACCGAGTTACTATGCCAAAACTTGTACTTGGTATATTTTTCAGTTACCTGGCAACATAAATGTTAACAGATGGTGCCACTGACATTTTATCTGGTGTCTTTCACATCTCGCTTGGCATGGAGAGTGATTGTGATCTTTTTTAATTTTACATTTGATTTAAAATACTATGGTTATGATCAACAATAAACCTTGTCCCCTACTTAAGTTGGTATGTTAAATATTTACAAAATAGGTAAGCAAACAGGGTAATCACTGAAATAATTTATTTCCCAAAAATTCAAAAGTGAAAGTGAAAAGTGGGCGGGTGGATAAAGACAGAATTGTGGTTGAGGACGATAAAGAAGAAATTCAGACCAGTAGCTCCTGTGATGTCTGTACTCATGTAGAGACTACATAGACTTAAAATTAGGGGAAGAGAAGCAATCAATCTAATCATTACTTTAGCTGAAAGCAATTTTTATTTTCTATTTGGTCTACTCAGTGCATTATGGCTCCCACCATATGTAAGCTTCAAGTATTTTAGCGCAGATACTGTGTGCACTTGTCTTTTGCATTTATGTTCAGTGTATTGTACTACCTTCATAAATAGGAATGCTTTAAAAAAAACTTTTATTTTCTGTGGTGATGTTCAGCCTGCAGTGCAGAATTATTGGTGTTGAATCCAGGTAGAGGTGTATTAGCAGTCAACCACCACCTTTATTTCCCAGCCTATGCACACAATTTCAAAACTTGATCATCTTTAGTACAAGTAACAGATTTATATTTCCTGAATAGTCCTACAACACAACAGTATTCATTTGTGCGATGTTACTGGCTGGGCCAGAATTTGTTGCCCATCTGCAGTTGTTTTGAAAAGGTGGTGGTAAGCTGCCATTTTAAATCACTGCAGTCTGTTTGCTCTAGGTAGACCCACAATGCCATTGGGGAGGGAGTTCCAGAATTTTGACCCAGTGACACTGAAGGAGTGGCGATCATATTTCCAACTGTGGAATGAGAGTGGCTTGAAGGGGAACTTGCAGGGCATCGTGTTCCCATGTATCTGTTGCCCTTATCCTTCTAGATGGTAGCGGTGGTGGGTTTGGAAAATGCTGTCTAAGGAGCCTTGGGGGATTTCTGTAGTGCATCTTCTAGACGGTACATACTGCAGTTTCTGAGCTCAGTGCTAGAGGGAGTAAATGCTGTTTGATGTGGTGTCAGTCACATGGGCTGCTTTGTCCTGAGTGGTATCAAGCATTAAGTGTTGTTGGTTGCACTCATCTAGACAAGTGGGGAGTATTCGGTCATACTCCTGACTTGTGCCTTCTAGATGGCAGGCAAGCTTTTTGGAATCAGGATGTGAATTACTCGCTGCAAGATTCCTTGCCTCTGGCTTGCCCTTGTAGCTACAGTACTTATGGTGGTTAGACAAGTGCAATTTCTCATTAATAGTAACCCTCGGATGTTAGTGGAAGATTCAGTGAGCTTGATGCCATTGAACGTCAAGCAGTGGTGGTTAGTTTCTCTCTTACTGAGGTGGTTATTTCCTGGCATTTGTGTGGCATGAATGTTACTTGTACCTGTTAGCCCAAGCCTGGATATTGTCCAGGCCTGCATTTGGACATGGACTGCTTCAGTATCTGACAAGTCACCAATGCTGCTGAACATTGTGCAATCAGTCATCAGTGAACATCCCCACTACTGAGCTTAGAGGGGGAATCAGTTTTCCAGAGGTAACCTTTTCCATCCAAATACATCTATGGGTATATTAATTCCTATCATTATTTCATAAGCATTGGCCTTGGAATCTAATAATGAGTGGAATTAGATTGTGTAACCTGTGGAGAATAACATTAGTGCAGAATTGACTGTCTGAGAGGTCTGTTTTTATGCTATAACATTGAGAGACGAGGGTAGCTGAGGTGACACATTTTCCCTTTGCATGATATCGGAGCTGTTCTGTATTTAGTTTACGCACACCTCCTAACTCACGTAATTTACAATATCCTTACTCAAATTTTCATTGTTTTATTTTCAATAAAAATGTTATAAATTTGTCCTGTTAGCTGACCTAATTTTAAATTTTGTCGTGGTTAAACAACCTCTGATGAAAATAGAGATTTGGTGATTGTAGGCTTTTAAATTAATGACTTTTTCCACCAGGAATTTGAAGATGCGTTGCTGGTCGATAACTGGGAATTCTTAGAGGACCTAGTTTCCAAGCTACTTCGAGGATGTTATCAACGCAAAGATATTAGGTCAGTGGTATAGCTAGTGTTGCGTACTTCATTAATTGTTATTAGATATTTTAATGTGTTCAGTTGTATTTAATGTCAGGATAATCAAGTTTATTACTGCTAGTGCAATAAAAGAGAGATGTTATAATTGCACGCTGTCTGAGCTGATGCTACATTGTTTATATTGCCCTTGGTGTTTGAATCTTAGCAACTGGCTAGATAGGATACAGACTCTATGAATTCGCTTCAGTTTGAAGAATACAATCCAGTAATCTAAAAGTAAAGTCTATAAATTAATAAAGATGAAGTAATTGGAATAACGTGAGAAAATCTGTTTTCACTACATCTTTATTATGCAGTCTCCAAATTTAAGTTTTCTGTTAACTGACTTTGTGTATTTTTGATATCGATTTGAATTAATGTTGGATGAATTGAAAAAGAAGTAATAAAATGAATTGTGTGTAGTCTTAAACACTAAGACAATTATAACTTAAGGTCTTTATCATCAGATTGTCTAAAGTGTAGTGGAACTATTTACTGTGTTACAGCCCCACCCTGCATGATGCATTTGATTGCTTTGGCAGATAGAACTGTTTTGAGAGAGAATGTTTTCAGCAATGTCACTAAACACTCCTCTGTATCTTTTAATTCGGCAGTTATTATATTTTTGAGAAATAATTTAGAATGCTGTATGAAGATTGACGTAAAGTTGTGAGACTGTAACTTAATTGTAGCTTTTTTAAAATTATATCTGGTGATCAACTGTGTTCACTTTGTGGTCCTTTTTTTTTGATGGTACTAGCTGAAGTGGAAATGAAACATGTCCAGATTTTTGCAGATCTAATTGAGTACAGCAATTTATTTCAACTCTTGTTACCAGGAAAGGAAGGTGAAGGAAATGCATCATAAATTACTATACAACATTAATAGCTGTAGGCAGAAAACATTTCATGATTCCAGTGCTAGGCCCAGAGCCTTGAATATCAAAGTTGTGATACCCACCTCAACCACCCTCCCGGGCACTGCATTAGAGAACCCCCCACAGCCCTCTGGGTGAAAAACCTTTTTCCTCAAGTTCCCTCTAATCCTCCTACCTTTCATCTTAAAAGTGTATCACTTTGCTGTTGACCCTTCAATTAAGGGGAACAGCTGCTTTCTACCCAGCCTGTCCATGCCACGTTTAATCTTTTATACACCTCCACTAAGTGTCATCTTTGCATCCCCCCATTCTTCATTAGTCCAAAGAAGAAAACCTGAGCTTATCCAGCCTTTCTTCATAGCTAAAGTGCTCCATTCTAGCCAACATCCTGTGAATCTACTCTGCAGCTCTTCCAGTGCCATCACATCCTTCCTATCATGTGGTGACCAGAATTGCACACAATACTCCATCTGTGGCCTAACCAAAGTTCCCTACAGCTCCAACATAACCTCCCTGTTCTTATAATCTACGTCTCATATGCCTTCTTAATTATCCCAGTAACCTGTCCTGCCACTTTCAGTGATTCTAAGATCCTTCTGTTCCTCTGAGCTTCCTTGTGTCCCATTGTTCATTCAGTACGCTCTTGTTACTTCTTCCGAAGTGCATAATTCTTCAATAGTGAAGACGTGAAACTTTCACTTATCCCATAAAATCTTAACACCATAACCCAGAAATTATGTGTGATAATTAGTCACAGAGTCATTGAGATGTATAGCATGCACCCTTTGGTCCAACTTCTCCATGCCAACAAGATATCCTAAATTAATCTAGTCTTATTTGCCATCATTTGGCCCATATCCCTCTAAACCTTCATATTCGTATACACACCTAGATGCCTTTTAAATGTTGTAATTGTACCAGCCTCCACCAGTTCCTCTGGGAGCTCATTCCAATACATGCACCACCGTCTGCATGAAAAAGTTGCCCTTTAGGTCCCTTTTAAATCATTCC
>NC_063348.1:41906242-41925848 GCF_021869965.1 Rhincodon typus
GTCTATTTCCCTAACTCTGCCCCTCATGTTTTAATAAACCTCTATAAGGTCACCCCTCAGCCTCCGATACTCCCGGGAAAATAGCCCCAGCCTATTCAGTCTCTCCCAATAGCTCGAACCCTCCAACCCTGGGAACGTCCTTGTAAATCTTTTCTGAGCCCTTTCAAGGTTCACAACATCCTTCGTTTAGCAGGGAGACCAGAATTGCATGCAGTATTCCAAAAGTGGTCCACCCAATGTCCTCTACAGCCGCAACATGACCTCCTAACTCCTGTACTCAATGCATTGACCAATTAAGGCAAGCATTCCAAATGCCATCTTCACTATCCTGTCTACCTAGGATTCTACTTGCAAGGAACTATGAACCTGCACTCAAGACCTCTTTGTTCAGCAACACTCCTCTGGACCTTACCATTAAGTGTGCATGTCTTGCCCTGATTTGCCTTTCCAAAATGCAGCACCTCTCATCTATCTAAATTAAGCCCAATCTGCCACCCCTTAAGTAGCTTTATATGTGGTAACTAATCAAATGCCTTTTGAAAAACCGAAGATATTAAATACATTGCTTTCCCTTTATCTATCCTGCTTGCAATCTCAACAGCGAATTCTAGTAAATTTATCAGGCATGGTTTCCCCTTCGTGAAGCCATGCTGATGCTGCTTGATTCTATTATGTATTTGTAACTGCTCTGCTATGGTACCATTTGTAAATTCTGACATTTTCCCAATAACAGATATAACTATCCTATAGTAGCCTGTTTTTATTTGTCTCTTTCCCTTTTTAAATAAAGGTGTTACAGTTTTCTAATCCCCTTGGACTTTGCCAGAATCTAAGGATTCCTGGAAGATTGCCACCAGAAAATCTGCTATTTCTGTTGCTACATTCTTTAATATCCTAGGATGCAGCCCATCATGTTCTGGAGATTTAGCAGTGGTTAGCCATCTTTGTTTCCCTAGCACCTTTTCTGTAATCAGACTTATCATATTCATTTCCTGTCCTCATCTTGCCCCTTGATTATTGAGTAATTTTGGAATGCTATTATAAGTGTCTTCTACTGTGGTAATTGCAGTAAATATTTATTCAACTCCTCTGCTATTTCCTGGGTCCCCTGTATTTTCCCAGCCTCATTCTCTGAGGGGACTATGTTCATTTTCTTGGCTCCTCCCTTGGCTTCTCCCTTTTTTATAAAATTAAAGAAGCTCTTGCTGTCTGTCTTAATATTACTTGCATGTTTACCTTCAACGTTTATCTTCCTCATTTTTATTGGTTGTCTTTTACAGAGTCATACAGCATGGAAAAAGACCCTTTGATGCAACCAGTCCACACTGGCCATGTTCCTAATCTAATCTTGTCCCACTTACTTGCATTTGGCCCATATTCCTCCAAACCTTTCCTATTCATGTACCTGTCCAAATGTATTTTAAATGTTGTAACTGTACCTGCATCCACCATTTCCTCTGGCAGTTCATTCCACACATGAATTTCACTGTGTAAAAAAAAAAAAATTATCCCTCATGTCCTTCTTAAAACTTTCTCCTGTTAGCTTAAAATATGCCCCTAGTTTTGAACTCACCCACCCTAGGGAACAGACTCTTACTAATCAACTTACGTACGCCCCTCATGAATTAATACACATCTGTAAGGTCACCTCTCAGCCTCCTATGCTCCAGTGAAAAAAGGTCACAGCCTATCTAGCCTATTTTTATAACTCAAACCCTGAATTCCCAGCAACATCCTGGTAAATCTTTTTTGAACCGCTCTAATGTAGTAACATCCTTACACAGCAGAGCAACCAGAACTGCACACAGTATTCGGAAGAGGCCTCCCCAACGTCCTGTAAAGTCTCAGCATGACATCCCAACTCCTAAACTAAATAGGCTGAGCAATGAAGGCAAGTGTTCTAAATGGCATTTTAACCACCTTGTCTACCTGTGACTCAAATTTCAAAAAATTATGTACCTGAACCCCTAGGTCTCTGTTCTACAACACTACCCAGGGCCCTACCATTAATTGTACAAGTCCTGCCCTTGTTTGTTTTACCAAAATGCAAAACCACGCATTTATCCAAATGCAACTCCATTTGCCACTCCAGCCCATTGACCCAATTATTCAAGATCTCTTTGGAATCTTGGACAACCTTCTTCTTTGTCCACTATATCGCCAGTTTTGGTGTCATCCGCAAACTTGCTAACCATACCTCCGATATCCTCATCCAAATAGTTTGTATAAATGACCAACAAAAGTGGACCAATCCCTGTGGAACACTGCTGGTCACAATCCTCAAGTTTGAAAACCAACCCTCCACCATCACCCTCTATCTCCTATGGTCCAAAGCCAATTTTGTATCCACCTGGTAAGCTCGCCCTGAATCCCATGTGATCCAACTTTAATTAGTCTGCCATGTGGAATCCTGTCAAAGGCTTTACCAAAGTCCATGTAAACAACATCTACTGCCCTGCTCTCACGAATCTTTTGGGTTGCTTTTTAAAACTTTCCTAATGCTCTGTAATACTTTCCCAATTCTCTGGTTTACCACTAATCTTTGCCAATCATAGAATTTTACAGTACAGGATGAGGCCATTCAACACATTGTGTGGACAAGCTCCCAAAAGAGCTATCCAGGTCTACCTCTGTATTCCTCTAAATTCCTCACTTTCAAATAGATATCCAGCTCTCTGTTGAAACCTTGTATCGAATCTGCTTCCACCACTCCCCCAGTTCCAAATCCTAACAATTTGAGTAAAGAATTTTCTCCTCCTCTCATTCCTAGCCCTCTTGCTGACAATCTTGAAGTTGTGACCTCTAGTTACTTCTAAAATCCCTCATTCCTGGTATCATTCTAGGAAATCTTCTTTGCATTGTCTCTAGGGCTTTAACATCCTTTCTTAAATAAGGTGCTCGGAACTGAATAGTGTATATTTACCTTATCCTGTATTATGGCCTCCATCAGTTTGCCCACTTTTGACATCAGGCTGGCATGTCTGTCGTTTCCTGGGTTATCTTTCGGTAATAATGGTATTACATTTGCAATCCTCCAGTCCCGGGACTAACCTTGTGTTCAGAAAGACCTGGAAAATTTCTGTCAACAGCTCCGCAATTTACTCTCTCACCTCGCTCAGAAATCTCTGATGCATCCCAACCGGCCCTGGCAATTTCACTACCTGGAGTGCTGCTAGTCTTTTTAGCACTACCTCTTTATCTATCACTATAATGCTCAGTTGCTTAACATCCACATTTTCAACTAGGCCATTGTCACCATTTTCTAATTTGGTAAGGACAGGAGGTGGAGGTGCTGATGTTGGACTGGGGTGGACAAGGTCAGAAATCACGTGACACCAGGTTATAGTCCAACAGATTTATTTAAAACCACAGGCTTTCGGAGCCTCTCAAGGGTGTTAGAAGGACTGAGGTTCTGAAAGCTTGTATTTTCACATAAATCTGGACTATAACGTGGTGTAGTGTGACTTCTGACCTTGGTAAATACGGAAGTAGAGTGCTCAATTAGTACTTCTGCCATTCCCTGTGCTTCACTGAGCATTTTACCCTCCTTGTTCCTTATGGGACCCACTCTATCCTTTACTAATCTCTTACTATTATATGTTGAAGACCATTTCACTATCTGTTTGAGTGCAGCCTGCTGTCCTTTCCTTGTATTTCCTTTTAGCCTTCCTTATTTCAACCTTAGCCTCTCTCCTGCATTTGACATAGCCTTGATTTCTTTGCTATGTATTTTTTTTGTCAGTTTGATGCTATTCATAACTTCACAGGTTGACAATTGTTAGCTTATTCCCTTTCCTAGAATTAAAGAACATGGTGCAAAGGCTGCCCACATGGAGCTTGACTGCAGATCACCCATGATCTCATTGTATCCACAAATGGGCTTGATGGATGAAATTAGCATTTGATCCTGTGCTTTCTTGCATTCACTTAGTTGAGGTGTTCCAGCTTGAGATCTTCAGTTGAAAAGATTTTACCTGAATGTCAAATCCAAACATTTTGAATCCAACAACAACTTCTATTTATAGAGCTCCTTTAACATCATAAAACATCCCAAAGTATTTCATAGAAGCATTATCAGACAGATGTGACTCTGAGCCATATGAGATATTTGGGCAGATAGCCAGAAATCTTATGAAAGAGCGTTAGTTTTAAGGAGTAGGGACTGCAGATGCTGGAGAATCTGATTTAACAAGGTGTAGAGCTGGATGAACACAGCAGGCCGAGCAGGAAGGCTGACGTTTCGGGCCTAGACCATTCTTCAGAAAAACTATCTCTAGTTTTAAGGAGTGCTTTAAAGGAGGAGAGCAAGTAGAGAAGCTGGAAGAGGGAAGTCCAGAGCTTGTTACCTGGACAATTGAAGGCAAGACAACCAGTGGTGGAACTGTGAAAATGGAGGATGTGCAAGATATTAGAATAAGAGGGGCACAAAGATTTTGAGGTTCCAGGGCTGGAGGAGTTGGGATGAGACCATGTCGTGAAGTGATTCTAGAACTGGAACGAGGATTTTTAAAAATGTGTTGACTTTCATCCAGCAACGTATGCAAGTCATTATGCTCAGCCTAACATTATCTAAGTTGTTACAGTATTTTAATTTTATCAATCCTGTGGTTGTAGTCATGTAATACAGAGGTGTTTAAAACTACTTCTATATGAAGGGTCTAGGCCCGAAACGTCAGCCTCTCTGCTCCTATGATGCTGCTTGGCCTGCTGTGTTCATCCAGCCCTGCACCTTGTTGTCTCTATATTTCACACAATTGGATTTCAGATTTTTTGAGTGACTTCGCCATCAGTTTTTGAAGTTGATCTTTACCAAAGTAATCAATGTGACAAACAAAACTGAGATTTGCACGCGATTAATAAAGAAGAATTGTCTTGAATTTTTTTGAAATTCTCATAGAATTACAATATATTTTAACACACCCACTTATTGTTTTAACGTTTGGCCTCACTAAGAGCACTAGAAGAGAGAAGTTGTGCTCAGACATCTGATGTGGTTGAATTAACAAGATCAGGGAACTGATTCCTCCAAGCCCTTCCTAAGCAGATGTCAATGTTAAGGTTTTGATTCTACAACTTTTCTCCTCTTAACTATTTATGAAAACAGAGATACTCTTGACACTTTTTGTCTTGGACTAATTGGAACAGAAGCACAAGAATACCATGTTTCAAAGATGGCGACAATTTATACTATATGAGAAAAAGATCGTGATTGATTGATCAGTGAATCTTGACATGGAGAATGCACCCGGGAACTATTGCCTCCTAAGCTTTTGTTTAAACGACTGCTTCCTGCCACAGTGCTGTTGTGGGGAAGTTGATTAGCTAATGTCATTAACATGCACCTGGACCAGGAAGTTGGCACTCACACTGCCAAATTGTGCATGCACAGCAGTATTAACATCATCATTGCAGTGACAGTATCACTTAGCACCCTGCTGTGAGCTCAGCTCACTGCTTTGCTCCAGCACTTAGCTCACTTTTGTGCCCTGCACTGGTGCTTGGCACATCACCCCACTGGATGTTTGGCTTGCCACCTGACTCTGTGGCATTTGGCTATCTCTGTTGCCCCACTGTGAATTGGGCTCACCACTATGCTGCCCTGCTCTGACGCTTAGTTCACTGCTCCACTGACCCCCAAAGGCTCAGCTTGATGGATCACTTCACTGCCTCGCTCTAGTACTTGATTTATTGCTCCACTGAGAGCTTGGTTCACAGCCTCGCTATCTCCTGCCAATACTCAGCTCATCACTCTGCCACCCTGCTTGCCTCTGTAGAAACTGCAGAAATATTTGAAAAAGAACACATTTTATTGCCTATGCAGTTGAAATTGCTTTGATTTGATCCTAATTATTGCAGAAAACAGCATCCCTGCTAGAGGCATTGCAGGCATTGTGAGTGCCTGAGTTATGAATCTGCCCCCTGCACATATTATTTAATTCAAAGGAAGCTCAATACCTGAAGGTATTCCATTTTCTCCACCAAGGACATGTCCCTGCATGTGAATGTATCTAACTTCTAAGAAGTGTAAATAATCCACATTGCAAATCAGATTAATGTTAAATTGTTAGCGTATTTTGTAGCACATTGTTCAGCAAATGCCATTCATCTGTGGAATCTAATCTAACAGTAAACATTATGTTCTGAGTTTTGGAAGGATGGACTGCTTGTGTAGGGTCAGTACTTTGTGACAGCTGAAGGCATGTGCAGTTTGATACAATTGTCCACACATTGGAACGTATGGCTGACATCCCAAACGTCACACTGGCTCTGAAAATCATAGACAGCGTTACCCATTTGTGTGGTGGAAAGAATGTCCTTTTTTTTTTTGCTCGAATTTCATCTTGTTAGCGGAGAACACTACGTGTCACTGTTGCACTGTGACTAGTTTCACATGGTGTTCAGGTTTTCTTTTGATACATTACATTTTCAGGATAATTTGAGGTGCGCTGGCACTTTTCAAATTTGAAGGTAGCAGCCTTAAACCCATTCATGAGTATGCATGAATGCAAAGCAAGCAATGGTCTTATCATGGTAGCCATTGTCCTCCAGGATAGCTTTGCACTCTTTCAGAGTAAAACATGCATGGTGAGCAAATGGCCTGGGCCCTTTTTGAAATTTTCAATACAGCAGATCTTATTGTGTGGGGAGTTGTTTGAATGCCAATCTATAAATTGGCTAGTTAAGGTAGGTTTGCACTGGATGGCAATAGGGAACCCATTAACAGATTTCTTAACAAGTACATTGACAAAAGGGAGCTCATTAGGCTGCTCCCTTTCAAGGTGAATTTGAATGTGAGATGGAGTACATTGAGGTGTGTAAATACATTTTAACTACAGCCACAGTTTTGAATACAGTATGCACATCAGAAATATGCATGGGGTGGGTGGTTACAGCTCATGCCATCAGAAATGTGCTTCTCATGAAAACTGACAAAAATATTATCAAGAACTGGGCCTAAAGGAGATTTCATGGCAACAACATCTATTTGCAAAAAGTGGTTAAATGAAAGCTGAACTCAACTAAATTAGTTCAAAAGTTCAATGAATACGGATAGAAAAATGACAACACATCCCAATTGCCATGATTACTTTAAGGTATTGATATTAAACTTGAACATTTGTACAATTTACACATTAAAAAATCTTCTCCCGTTCAACAATGTGCATTCTAATTCCACTTATTCTAATGCCCCTGGTGTACATTCCATTCACTATCAGTACCCAAAATGTGACCTCCATGTCTCCATAATAACATTAAACACCCTATAGAAATGCAATGTCCTTGTAGCTGCACTATTATTTAACTGAAATTGATATAAAAATTCTTGGCTCAGTATTTCTTTAAGCACAAGTCAAGAAAAAATTTTGAGAATGGTAACCAACACTGATAAAATACCTTGCTTATACTCTCATTTGACTGAGAGAATTAACCATTTCTAAGTGCTTTGTTGTACTTTCTTTTTGTCTCATCAGCATAGAGAATTTTCACGTGTACCTTGAAGACATCATACGGCATAGATGGGAACTTGAAGAGGGAAAGGAAAACCCACTGGAGGGAATCCATTTTAGGGCACTTTCTACCCGAGTAATTATAGAAATTTTGCACAAACTTTGTGATTATCGTCTGGATGCAACAGATGTGTTTGACCTACTCAAGGTAAGGGATTTTTATCTTCTACAGTTATAGAGTCATTGAATCATAGCACTGTACAGCATGGAAATAGACCTTCCTGTCCAACTTGTCCACACTGACCAGACACCTCAAACTGACCAAGACCCATTTGCCAGCATTTGGTCCATATCCCTCTTAAACCCTTCCTATTCAGATAACCATCCAGGTGCCTTTTAAATGTTGTAATTGTACCCAACTCATTCCATTACATGCACCACCCTCTGTGTGGGAAAAGTTGCCCCTTGAGGTCCCTTTTAAATCTTTCCCCTCTCACCTTAAACCTATTCCCTCTAGTTTTAGACACCCCACCCCGGGGAAAGACCTTGTCTATTCACCTTATCCATGCCTCTCATGATTTTATCACCTGCTATAAAGTCACCCTCAGCCTCCAACCCTCCAGGGAAAATAGCTCCAGCCTCTTCCATCTCTCCCTGCAGCTCAAACCCTCCAATCCTGGCAACATCCTATGTAAATCTTTTCTGAACCCTTTCAGGATTCATAACATTCTTCCTATATCAGAGAGACCAGAATTGCATGCAGTATTCCAAAAGTCGCCTAACCAATGTCCTGTAAAGCTGCAACATGACCTCCCAACTCCTGTACTTTATGCACTTGCCAATAAAGGTAAGCATACCAAACACCGCCTTCATTATCCTGTCTACCTGGGACTCCACTTTCAAGGAACTAAATACCTGCACTCCAAGGTCTCTTTGTTCAGCAACATTCCGCAGGACCTTACCACTAAATGTGTATGTCTTGCCCTGATTTGTCTTTCCAAAATGCAACACCTCCCATTTATCTAAATTAAATTCCACCTGCCACTCCTCAGCCCATTGGCCCATCTGATCAAGGTCCTATTGTACCTTGAGGTAACCTCCTTCGCTGTCCACTACACCTCCAATTTTGGTCTCATCTGCAAACTTATTAACCATACCACCTATGTTCACATCCAGATCATTTATGTAAATGACGAAAAGCAATAGACCCAGCACCGATCCTTGTGTCACACCACTGGTCACGCCTCCAGTCTGAAAAGCAAACATCCATCACCACACTCTGTCTTCTACCTTCAAGCCAGTTCTGTATCCAAATGGCTAGTTCTCCCTGTCTTCCATGTGAACTAAACTTACTAACCAGTCTACCATGAGGAACCTTGTTGAGCACCTTATTGAAGTCCATATAGATCATGTCCACCGCTCTGCCCTCATCAATCCTCTTTGTTAGTTCCTCAAAAACTCAATCAAGTTAAACACACGATTTCCCACGCCCAAATTCATGTTGACTATCCCTAATCAGTCCTTGCCTTTTCAAATGCGTGTAGATCCTGTCCCAGCAACACTTGCCCACCACCAATGTCAGGCTCACATGTCTACAGTTCCCTGGCATTTCCTTACCACCATTCTTAATATCCTTGCATATATAATTATGCAAACACTAACTGCATGGATTAGAGTGAAATAATTTTGCTGGATGGTTTTAAAAAGCTTTGTTTTGGATAATTTCAGTCATTCAGCTCATTGATCCTGTGTCAGCTCGCCAATTAAGAACTGTCCACTTTATCCTTTTCCCTTCTAATTTTTTCTCTAACAATTATTACATCCAGTTCTGGTGGAAGGTTCAATTCTAAAAGTCCTGCCAATTGTAACTCTTGATATCATATTTTGATTATTAAAGTCTTTTATGAAGACTTTTTACAAAGTCTTAATATTCCTGACACTGACCAGGCAAAATAGTTTTCCGTGTTCACTTTAATAACTGCCATCACCCCATAATTCTGAACACTTCTGTCTTTTGTTCTAATGAAAAAGCTTCACATTTTTAGTTTTCAGTTTTTGGAATATAATGATAAGTTCAGTTGTTAGCCAACTTTGCTTAGATCTGAATTTGTTAGGCCAGTTTTGTATCTATTATGTGCACTGTCAATTTAAAACTGCATTTTCTATACATATTTTTCACTTTTCACCTATTTTTGGATGACTTGCACCCGATGATAACAGGTTTTAATAAAATTTCCATCCAGTGATTATATGAGCTGATGCAAGCCTATTGATGTGTGGTCAGTAAGCTTGAGGCATTACAAAGCAGTGTTTTGAATCTAAATCTGGTATCATGTATTGATTTGTTTCAGGGTCTTGAAGCAGACAGCTTAAGAGTAGAGCCCCTCGGAGAGGACAGTGTCGGAGCACGATACTGGTATTTCTATGGCACCAGATTGTACAAAGAACTTCCTCCACCAAAACCACCCAAGGAAACATCAAAACCTAAAGCACCAAAGAACGATAATAAGTAATGTAAATTCTGTATTACAAGCTAAGGTTGGAATTGTTTAAAGTGCAAAATCTTTCTAATCTGATGTAAATAGATAATACAATATTAAGATCTTAAAATAGTTCTGTGTGTAATTTAGTTTCACAGACTGCATGATTCAGGAGTATAAAACCCCTTAAGTGTTTACACCCAAAATCCCATGGAAGCTTTGATGAGCACAGCCTATACGTTACCAGTTTGTCATGGCTCTGTTTGAAATTTGTGATATTCTAAATGTTCAATAAATTTATCACTCTCAAAAACAATAGGATCACTCAATACTATATCCAGCCTTCAGTCATGTTTTTGTTTCATTTATCTCTTTCTTTTCCTCTCATCAACCTCTCATGCATTGTACACAAGTAATCGTGGTCAGGTTTTCAGGTTAACTAAGCCATCAGGCAGGGAGGAGGAATAATTGGACTAGTGTTTGTGGGTATCGATCTAAATCCATTTCAGAATCACATTTCCTTTGTTACAATTTGCGTTTGTAAAAGTCTGATGTCTGCGTTTTTATTCGGAAACTCTTGATGTTAATCTTCTATTGCACACTCTTGCCATTACTTTCTCTTTTAAACTTGCTGAGGTAAGAAGTCATGTTGGGAAGTAATGACAAGTGTATTAACCTGCAAGATTTTAATGTGTTACTAGTTGGTCTTCTGTGACATTGAACCCAGGCATTCAGTATTGCATTTTTCAGAACAAACAAGCTTTGAAGTTGTGGATAGTAGAACCATTATATGGCAGTGGTTGGTAAGTGGGACTGGTGAGGTAGGAGGAAAGAAAGAAAAGGTGATGGGGAAGGAAGAGGAGGCAAACCAAGACAGTTGTAATTGATGGAGGTAGGTAAAGAACAAGACAACCATTGGACAAGATGTCAATTCAGAGGAAGTGTACTCTTCCCAGCTTATTCTCAAACTTCCATTCTCCCACTGTTGTCAGTCTTTCAGAAACAGATGTATAGTATTGCATAAACTCTCATTTATGTCTTTACTTGAGCACTTATTTTGATCATAGTGGTATTCTTTCTCTTTTTTTTCAGACGAAAGCTATCTCCCTACTTCTCCTCCCCCAGCTGTTCTTTTTAGATAGTGTATTTTTCATTATACTGTCATAAAGCTAGCGAATCAGGTATGCCCTGTGACAAACTATTAAGCGTATTAACTGAGGCAGTCCAAGGAATTGTGAGCTACACGAAATGGAAGACTGTTTGCAAGTGGTGTTCAATTTTATTTGTTTTTATAAATTTATTTCAACAATTGGGATTACTTATTAAATGAGAACTTAATGAAGGCATTAGTCCCTCCACCACCTTCATCCCCCCACCCCGCACCCCAATCACTCACTCCAGTTCACAGAACAGACTTGATATTTTGTACACCAACAATGAGTGTTGTATTTAGGCCATAACTGGGCCAAGTGTTACACCTGTTCGTAGGAGAGCATTTTTGTGGTAGCGATCATAACTCTGTTACTTTTACAATCGTCATGGTAAAGGATAGGTACATACAGCAGGGTAAGGTTTATAATTGGGGCAAGGGTAATTACAATTCTGTTAGGCAAGAACTGGGTAACATAAAATGGGAACAGATGCTGTCAGGGCAGAGCACTATTGAAATGTGGAGATTGTTTAAGGAATGCATACTGCGTGTGTTAGATATGTTTGTTCCTAGCAGGCAGAGAAGATACGGTCGAGTGAGGGAGCCTTGGTTCTCAAGAGAGGTGGAACGACTGGTTAAGAGGAAGAAGGATGCTTATGTAAGGTTTAGGAAACAAGGAACGGAAAAGGCTCTAGAGGGATACAAGTTATCTAGGAAGGAGCTGAAGAAAGGGCTTAGGAGAGTTATAAGGGGGCATGAGAAAACCTTGGCAGATAGGATCAAGGAAAACTCCAAGGCTTTTTACACATACGTGAGGAATAAGAGAATGACCAGAGAAAGGGTAGGGCCGATCAAGGATTGTAAAGGAATTTGTGCACGGAGCCTAAAGAGATAGGAGAGGTCCTTAATGAATACTTTTTTTCAGTATTCACAACTGAGAGGGACCTAGTTGTAGAGGAGGACAGTGCGAAACAGGCTGGTAGGCTAGAGGATGTCGCTGTTACTAAATAAGATGTGCTAGGAATTTTGAGGAAGTTGAAGATAGATAAGTCCCCCAGGCCTGATGGGATTTATCCAAGGATTCTATGGGAAGCGAGGGAAGAGATTGCAGGACCTTTGGCGATGATCTTTTTGTCCTCACTGTCCACGGGTGTAGTGCCGGAAGATTGGAGAGAGGCAAACGTCATTCCCTTGTTCAAAAAAGGGAATAAGGATAACCCCAATTACAGGCCAGTTAGTCTTACTTCAGTGGTGGGCAAATTATTGGAAAGGGCTCTGAGAGATAGGATTTATGATCACTTGGAAAGGCATAGTTTGATTCGTGATAGTCAGCATGGATTTGTGAGGGGTAGATCATGCCTCACAAACCTTATTGAATTCTTTGAAGAGGTGACCAAACATGTGGATGAAGGTAGAGCAGTGGATGTGATATACATGGATTTAAGTGAGGCGTTTGAAAAGGTTCCCCGTGGTAGGCTCATGCAGAAGGTAAGGAGGCATGGGATAGGGGGAGATGTGGCAGATTGGATTCAGAATTGGCTGACCCTTAGAAGACAAAGGGTGGTAGTGGACAGAAAATATTCAACATGGTGCTCAGTTACGAGTGGTGTACCACAAGGATCTGTTCTGGGTCCTCTTCTATTTGTGATTTTTGTAAATGATTTAGATGAAGGAGTGGAAGGGTGGATCAGTAAGTTTGCGGACGATATGAAGGTGGGTCGCATTGTGGACAGTGTGGAGGGCTGTTCTAGGTTACAAAGGGACATTGATAGGATGCAGAGCTGGGCTGAGAAGTGGCAGATGGAGTTTAACCCTGAAAAGTGTGAGGTGATTCATTTTGGAAGGACAAACTTGAAAGCAGAATACAGGGTTAACGGAAAGATTCTTGGCAGTGTGGAGGAGCAGAGGGATCTTGGGGTTCATGCCCACAGTTCCCTGAAGGCTGCCACCCAGGTGGATAGAGTTGTTAAGAAGGCATATGGTGTGTTAGCATTCATTAATAGAGGGATTGAGTTCAAGAGCTGTGAAGTTATGCTCCAGCTATACAAAAGCCTGGTTCGGCCACATCTGAAGTATTGTGTCCAGTTCTGGTCGCCTCATTACAGGGAAGATGTGGAAGCATTGGAAAAGGTGCAGAGGAGATTTGCCAGGATGTTGCCTGGAATGGAGGGAAGGTCTTACGAGGAAAGGTTGAGAGAGCTAGGGCCTTTCTATTTAGAACGACGAAGGATGAGAGGTGACTTGATAGAGGTGTACAAAATGATCAGAGGTATAGATAGAGTGGACAGCCATAGACTTTTTCCTAGGGTGGAGGTAGCTATTATGAAGGGGCATAGTTTTAAAGTGAGTGGAGGTAGATATAGGGGAGACGTCAGAGGTAGGTTCTTTACTCAGAGAGTGGTTGGGGCATGGAATGCATTGCCGGAGAGGGTAGTGGAGTCGGCCTCATTAGGGGCATTTAAGCAGCTATTAGGTAAGCATATGGATGATAGTATAAGGTAGGGGTGGAGGTTAGATAGACCTTAGGTTTAGGGTAAAAGTTCGGCATAACATCGTGGGCTGAAGGGTCTGTACTGTGCTGTACTGTTCTATGTTCTATGTATGAGTGTAACAGCTTGAAACATGGATGCAGCATACTATCATCACTGCGGAATATAAGTATTGTGAGATGCAAAGTGTTTAAAATTTTTCAACATTTGATTTCTAGAAAAGGAAAGAAACTTAAGGAAGAGGGAAAAACAAAAAATTTTGGAGTCATGCATAAAAATATTGCAACAAAGAGCAAAGATGAAAAGCAGAAGAAGAAGTGGAAACTTCGTTACAGTTTATCTAAAACAAGGTAGGGTAGACTATTTAAACAAGCATTTATTTGAAGTATAGCATATGTAATGTTCTACAGGTTGGCTTTAAAGATAGGAAAATGTGCTTCTGTTTTCAAAGTAGAAATGTACTTTCTTAAAATTTACTTTGTCCTCTCCCACTTTAGTTATTTTGCCGCAAAGTTACTGCAATGATATTCAAAGATGGAAAATTCAGCTTACACTCTTGAAACTATTTTAAATGTTAGATTACAATGTTACAGAGTATGACATAACTTTACAAAGCACTATATAGCATGAGTTTCAGGCTAATGACTTCCTAGGAATTAGATGGTTTTGTCAAAGGCTAGCACGTGTGGGAAGGAAATCCTTCCCTCTCCCAGCCTTTCCAAGCAAGAGTGGCGTACTAAGGAATATTAAGGGCTACGCAAATTTGTGCCATCTTGTCTTTCTTCCCAAATGATTGGCACATGATGCAGAAAGTGCACCTGGACTGTTGAAGGAAAATCGGTGAGCATTTCACTGAGACATTTAATAATTGTCAGTGTTAACATGTTCCAAAATATGTTTTTGATGAATAATTGCAAATTTTAAACATTCAGTTATTCTATATTAACAGTGATAAGTTTGAAAGAGTTGAAAAGGAAAGTGGAATCATTGATGGAACATCTGATGAAGAAAGTAATATGCAAAAGGAAAATGGTTCTGCAGGATATTCTGGTAAGCACAAAAATGAAACCAGTATCAGCATAACATTATTTAGCTGTATAATAGTCAGTGAGGATTAAATTTGGGTTAAGATTGGAGATGAAACTGTTCAATGGTGTGTTGTCATATTGCAACTTAAGCAAGTACTTAATATTGTTTGCGTTTTTCAAAACACGATATGCAATATCTGTTGACTCGGAGAGAGAAAATGTAAAAGATACATTTTTAAGTCATCATGTCTCAATGGTTCTTCATTTGTAATTCCACTTCACAAGACAAAATTGTTGCAGCATTATCCGTTGTCACAGCAGTAACCTCCCTTCTCCTGAATTTCAGCAATATTTGCTTTAAGCACCTTCTGAGTTTAGGTGGTGACCATCTCTGGATTTCATTGACAGTGACCAAACTTTGACTGACTTGTCTCATTTGCAGTTCACACTTTGTGGAAAGGGACCTGACAGCAGAAATAATTTGTCCAAATTTGACATAAATTTGTACAGTAATATGTTGCATCAGCAATTTAACTTAGTTCAAAAGATAAGCAACTAACTTTTATCAAACTTCAGGTACTGCTGTTTCATGAGACCTTTAAAATCTGTGTGCCAATTACAAGGTGTTGCAATTAGTACCATTGTCAACAGCCCCTGTCACTCTAAAGCTTTTAAATTGGTTTTGTTGTCTATGACATTAACTTTTAGAGTAGTTTACTCTCACTGCCCTATATCTAATTTTATTATAACAGCACTCAGGATGTTAATAACATTTCTGGTCAGGGCTGGTTTTTCATGGCTCACATCTGCAATTTTTCAATTATTTCAAAGGTGGACACGATTGATTTTAATTGGGACTTTGTTTGGATCATTAAGGAGCTTTACTTCACAAGGTGAAAGCACACAAGCAGATAAGATCAGCTTCACTTAGTTTAATTCATAAGTCTGCTTGCAATGACATTAAAAACAATAACAGAGGTCCCAGTTTAATAAGGCATCTTACTTAAACTAAATAACCTGAGTAATGAATGAATGATTCATATTGTCACATGTATTTTGGAAAATACAGTAAAAATTGTTTTGTCGCCACAACCCATTGTCATTTTTGGAGACAATGCTCACATTGCCCCTTCTCCCTCTCCTGCTCTGGGCATGCTCACATTGCTCCTTCTCTCCCTCCTCCTCCGCGCATTTCACATTTACCCCGCTGGTTATCAGATATTCAGGTTCCTGGGCTCTTCTTTTCTGCCGAGGTATGACCTTTATTTCTTGCACTTCTTCTGCAGGTCAGTAATCACTGTCCTTCCCTTCCTTTCCTCAGACTCCCAGTGATCTGTCTGAAGGG
Organism: Rhincodon typus; assembly: GCF_021869965.1. NCBI lineage: Eukaryota > Metazoa > Chordata > Chondrichthyes > Orectolobiformes > Rhincodontidae > Rhincodon > Rhincodon typus. The sequence goes on from NC_063348.1 coordinate 41,922,183, forward strand.
TATTAGTTGTGAAGGGGAATGTAGACCCCTTCTATGTCTTGTATAGCAGGCTGGTGTGGGAACTCTCCTGTGTTTTGCCTTGTACAGGCTAGCAGGCTGTAGAAAGTGCTGTTCTGAAAATAATCAAACATTCTAATGCAATGAATGTGAGCATGCATTAGAACAAGCAGCAGGAACAGATCATTCAACCCCTCAAGCCTGCTCCACCATTATTTTTGATTGTGGCTGATCTGATTGTAACCTTAAACCCACATTCCTGCCTACCACTGATCACCTGTCACCCTCTTGATTTACAAGATTTTTTCCAACTCTGCCTTAATCGTATTCAAGGACTCTGCTGCCATCACCTTTTTAGGAAGAGATTTGCAAAGATTTGAAACCCTCTGAGAGAAAACGAATTCATCTAATCTGTTTGAAATGGACACGCCCTAGTTTGTGAGTCTCCCATAAAAAGAAAAATCAACTCCACATCCACTCTAGCAAGACCCCTGGGATGTTATATGTTTCAATTAACTTGCCTCTTACTCTTCTAAACTCCAATGAATGCATGCCTTTCCTCCTAAGGTCAAGTTTTCTCCAAACTTTCCTCCTAAGGCAACCCACTCATGTATTATAGTCTAGTAAATCTTTCCTAAACTACTTCCAATGCATTTACACTCTTCCTTCAACTAGATGACCAATGCCGTGCACAGTACTCCAGATGTGGTCTCACCAGTAACTGTCCCTCAAAGATGCACAGTCTCTGGGAGGCTCCATGCACAGTGAGCAGTGTACCGATGCATGGAAGCCACTGCAAGGCACTGACCTTGGAGGTCTGCACAACAAGGGGTACAAGGGGATGCATTAGAAGCAGCACTGCTATCATTGCCCCATTTACTGAAGCATGACTTCCCTGCTTTTGTATTCAACCTCCCTCGCTGTAACTTTTAATATTCTGTTAGCTTCCCTAAATACATGCTGTGCCTTTTTTGAGGTGCTTCCAGATTGGAGGGCAGGATTGAACCACCAAAATTTATATGTTTGTGATTCCAAAGCCAGTTAAAGACAATTCCACTGTAGCTTTGGTCTGCACCCCATATATTACATACCGTCATGGTTACTAGAGAAGTGAAATGTTACACAAAGTATTTCTTGCAACAGTGTAGGTCCACAGAGTATTTTCATCTATAGTAAAATGTTATACAAGTTTCCAAATCATGATCTGTAAGGGGATACATTTTATCTTTCTTTGTTAGCTCTTCAGAATTCGCATGAAGTCCTGGTGCTATGAAAAATCACTCCTTCTGTATTTAATTTCTTACTGTAGATTCTTCAACGATGATGCACCTAGAAGAATGGAGTACTTGGTCTCTTGTGTGTCACACTTTGGAAGAGTGGCAACGTCTCGCTGATGGTTTCAGAGAGAGCCAATGTTCAAAAGAGCGGAAGCTATACAAAATTTTGACTGAGAACTTTATTCCTGAAATCAGCAATCTGATTGTACAGAAGGTCAGTTAAGAAGAGAGAACAAGCAGTAAATTATTATTGTTAGGAAGTTAATTTCACATTATACAATGTAGGTGGCAGAGCGATGTGACTGCTTACAAGCCTGTCAGTGGCAAGACCAAATTTTTTGTTTCGAAAGCCTTCTGACCATGTACTTTTCTTTTGACGTAGCTGCCAGCTACATAGTGATTTACAGGTGCCCATCCTCTTCACCCAGCTGTCAAATGCTAATGTAGAGGCAACTTTATACTCTTTATCCAAGACAACAAATTAGAGATTAGAATCAAGCCAGTTTAGTCTATCTGTAAATTTATTAACTCCTAGGCTTATATTTCCAGCTCTCAAAAGTTGATTTTGCTAACCTGCAAATTATTATTTCGTGGTTTACTTTAATAAATTAACTGCTTTCTTTTTAAATTTGGATTCCAGCAAAAAATTAATGTAAGACAGTTATATTTTTATTCATGGGTTGATCATGCACAGCAATGCATGCTGGGAATCTTGATCAAATGTCATTTTTTTTTTACACTAAATGTGGCCTTCAACCAAAGTGGAACTAGAAGATAGGGAATAACTGGCCTGTGGTACAAAGATGTAAAAGCCATACGTTTTGTCCATCCTTCTATTTTGTATATCGATTTTATGTTTACAGCTGGGTAGCAAAAATTGGTAAGCAGAAGGGTCAAAGCAACAGAGTTGGAATTGAGGAATTATTATAGTACTACCTAGTGCAGAATTACAATGACAGCAGTCGACACAAGCAGTCTTTATCCTAAAGTACATTCGGTAAAGTTAACTGTATGCTGATGTGCAAATTTTTTTTTAATCTGAAAATACTTGCACGTAAAACAAAATCAACTAACGTTCCACTCTCTCTCTCTGTCCTCCTTGATGAGTGATTACTAATTTGTGGCATTCTGGAATAACCTAGAAGTTATCATACATTGTGACACACTTCAGTTTTGTTTTGTTCATAGGAGAAGCAGTTGCAGAAGAAATATGCAGAAATTGTTCCTCGCAGAGCCTCTGATCGTCTCCTTGTGAAACGTACTCAGCAGGAAGAACTTGTAAGTGATCTTTGTTTTATTCTCATTGTCTTTTTAAAACATATAATCAAGAAAGTGGACAAAGCAACGAACTAGTAGCTATGTCAAGGTGTTATTATCAGCTAGATTCTGCTAGTGTCTGTCTGTGAGGGCAACCCTGGAAAGACTAGCTCTCCAATTTTCTGAGATAACAAGGTGTAGAACTAGATGAACACAGCAGGCCAAGCAGCATCAGAGGAGCAGGAAGGCTGACGTTTCGGGCCTAGACCCTTCTTCAGAAACGGGGGAGGGGAAGGGGGTTCTGAAATAAATAGGGAGAGAGGGGGAGGCCAATAGAAGATGGATAGAGAAGATAAGTGGAGAGGAGACAGACCAGTCAAAGAGGCAGGGATGGAGCCAGTAAAGGTGAGTGTAGATGGGGAGGTAGGGAGGAGATGGGTCAGTCCAGGGAGGACGGACAGGTCAAGGGGGCAGGATGAGGTTAGTAGGTAGGAGATGGGGGTGGGGCTTGAGGTGGGAGGAGGGGATAGGTGGGAGGAAGGACAGGTTAGGGAAGCGGGGACGAGCTGGGCTGGTTTTGGGATGCGGTAGGGGGAGGGGAGATTTTGAAGCTTGTGAAGTCCACATTGATACCATTGGGCTGCAGGGTTCCCAAGCGGAATATGAGTTGCTGTCCCTGCAATCTTCGGGTAGCATCATTGTGGCACTGCAGAAGGCCCAGGATGGACATGTCGTCTGTGGAATAGGAGGGGGAGTTGAAATGGTTCGTGACTGGGAGGTGCAGTTGTTTAGTGTGAGCCGAGCGTAGGTGTTCTACAAAGCGGTCCCCAAGCCTCCACTTGGTTTCCCCGATGTGGAGGAGGCCACAACGGGAATAGCAGATGCAGTATACCACATTGGCAGATGTGCAGGTGAACATCTGCTTGATGTGGAAAGTCTTCTTGGGGCCTGGGATGGGAGTGAGGGGGGAGGTGTAGGGGCAGGTGTAGCACTTCCTGCGGTTGCAGGGAAAAGTGCTGGATGAGGTGGGGCTGGAGGGGAGTGTGGAGCGGACAAGGGAGTCACGGAGAGAGTGGTCCCTCCGGAAGGCAGATAAGGGTGGGGAGGGAAAAATGTCTTTGGTGGTGGGGTCGGA
>NC_063348.1:41925948-41981708 GCF_021869965.1 Rhincodon typus
TGGATCCGGAGGTTGGTGGGGTGGTACGTGAGGACGAGGGGGATTCTGTTTTGGTTGTTATTGCGGGGCGGGGGTGTGAGGGATTCTGTTGACTCAGCCACCACCAGAGTTTGTGCTTGTATCCTTTCCCAAAGAGCTTGATTGAATTCAGGAGCTTTCATTCAGCACTCTTTCTGCTCTCTTCTTAACCGTTCAGAGTTTTGTGACATGTACCTCCCTGAAAGATACGTTACGGATAGGGCTGTCAGGCTTGTGCTGGTGCAAGTGTCATGTTAGCAGTATCAAAATATTCTGAATGTTGTGCATTGGAACCATAAGCAGGAGAGACAACACATAAAGTACACTCTCACCTCAGAAAATCAAACAGCGAATTAAAATTGTGAGAGCTGCAAGTTAGTTGTATTGTTTATAACGTAATGGTGTAATTTAATAGAGGGTTTTCTAACTAAGTCTGATATTGTATGATTTTTGACCAAAGTCACTTTGAACTACTAGACGTCTTCTGTTTTGAAGCAGAGGCAAACCCTATTCGGTCAACTGGGTGAAAAGGGTGTGAAAGATGGATTTTACCTTGCAGCACAGAGGCTGTATACACCACAAGAAATTAAGCGTATTGAGGAAGAAGGAAAAATTCTTGCCCGACAAGGTAAGCGTTAAGACCTAAATAATTTCTATGTGGTAATTTTGTTTTGATTAAGTATGATAGGTAAATCATTTAGAATGCTCCTTTTATAGGTCAAAGTGGGTATATTTCCTCCATCCAGAATTTAAGACCTTTTATTTGAAAGGTAACTATGTGCACTATGCTCCAATGTGCAACTTATTGACACACTTGAAAAATGTACTCTTAGCATTATTTTCAAGCCACCTTTTTCAATTTAATAGAAGACAAATGAGTAAATTCACACTAATAAACACATTCCTAAAAAGACATTCAGCCAGTTTACACCATGTTCAGACGATTCTTCTGACATTTTCTTCAATCTCCTAAGCTCCAGTGAAAAATTCCCAGCCTATCCAGTCTGTCCTTATAACTCAAGCCTTGCATTCCTGGTAACATCCTCGTAAATTTCTTCTGAACCTTCTCCAGCTTAATAATATCCTTCCTATAGCAGGGTGACCAGAACTACACACAGTACACCAGAAGAGGTCTCACCAATGTCCTGTACGACCTCAATATGATGTCCCAACTCTATATTCAAAGGTGTGAGCAGTGAAGGCAAGCGTTCTAAATGCCTTCTTAATCACCCTATCTGTATATGAGGCAAACTTCAAAGAATTATGTACCTGATCCCTTAAGGGTCTCTTTTGTACAACAAAAGTTTGGGATGGGGATGAAGGGGGGGTGTGCAATGAAACAACTGTTGTTTTGCTCTGCTTGTGCCAGGTCACTGGGAGGTTTTTCTAGTAATGACTGGCAGAGAGTGGTTACTTGTAGTGGTGTCTGCTGGCAGCACATTGCCTACGAGACAACAAAAGGTACAGACCAGTGAAAACCATGGCAATGACATTATAACACACTTTGCAATTATTTTGTCAGCAACATTTGAATGAAATAAGTCTGTCAAATGAGGAATGCAGTACAGCAACTTGCACAGTTAATGTTAAATTGTTGTATTCTAAATAATTGACATGACTGAGTCACCAATGTAACAAAGTTATCTCAAAGATATTCAGTTTCAAAATATTCACTAATCTCCTCCTCATACGCCATGTTGGCTCCCTCAAGGTATTTTTACCTGAAAGGTAAAGCAAAATAAACCATCTAAGAAATATCTTCTGGGAAGAAAGAACAACATTTTGTAAAATATTAGATGAATACTGTAACATATTTAAGATGTAAAGCCCTCTCAGTGTTTGTAAAGTGTGTGATATTTTAACCTCTTGATCAACAACTCTGGTGAAGATAAAAAAACTTGCGATATCTATGTTAAAGGTGCTTTATAAATGCAGGTTGTTGAAGATTGAACTAAGCATACTGATTTGTTTGCAAGTATGCGAATGGTATTATGTGCAAGGTAGTTAATTTAGACCTTTATTTGTATTTCTATTGGGAAGCTTCATGTTTCTCTCTCAGATAAATTCCCTCAAACTTTTTCTTTATTTGTTCATGTGATGTGGACACTGCTGGCCAAACCAGCATCAATTGCCAATGACAAGATAGTAGTGAATTGCTGCCTTGAGCTGTAACGGTCAGTGTACCCTCTAACTTTCTTCCTGGTTGACCAGCCCTCTGAGGTCTGTATACGGCGGCAACTGCTGGAACAAGAAGTCATGGCTGCACTTGGTGTGCTGGCATCAATCGCCATGCACAGAACCTTGAAGCAGCTGTGTACTTAGAGGAGATGTCGATTGCAATCCTTGGGTGGGGTTGTATTTGCACCGTGGTGCTCTTGGAAAGGGTGTTACGGGATTATGACCCATAGACAGTGAAGAAGTGGTTGAACTATAATTCAGGATGGTGTGCAACATGGGTGGAATCTCCCAGGTGATGGTGTTCCCATGCATGTGCTGCCGTTGTTCTTCTAGCCAGTGGAAGATGTAGATTTTTTAAGTACTGCTAAAGTACTTTACACTACTGCAACTACTTGTCAGTGGAAGGAGTGGGTGTTAAAGATGGATGCCAATTAAGTGGATTATGCCAAGCTTCCTGAGTTGTTAACACTGCACCCATCTAGATGCGTGAATAAAAGTACCACCCTACTGTATTTCATTTCTAATGTGTGCCTTGTTGATGCTGGAGAGGCAGAAGTGAGATACTAACTGCAGAATTTCCAGTCTCTGACCTGCTGTTGTTGACACAATACTCATTTGGCAGGTCCAATTTACAGTCTGGTTAATGGTAAGCCCCCAGAGTGTTGATAATGAAGGATTCAGTAATTGCCATGCCATTGAATGTTGAAATCAGAGATGGTTAGTTGGAGATGTTTGTTGCCTGGCATTATGTAGAGTGAATGTTAGGTTCCACTTGTCAGCTCTGGCATGCACATTGCCCAGGTTTTGCTGCATATTATGTGGTTGTGAGCTGCTTTAGAATCTGAGGAATGCCGAATGATAGTGAACCTTATACAACCTTCACTTGAGTTGTAGTAGGGGCAAATTAGGCATGTGGAAGCATTTAGCCATATAAATAATACTGTAGTTACCTCTTTTTCGCTTGCTTTCATTAGTGAAAGTGCTGCACAGTGCCAGTTCCTGTCCCCTCGGATGGAGAACATCAGATGCTCAGTTTCTTGCCGTTGAAACTTGATTTGCACCTTTTGATGACACTGTCATTCCATTTAATTGTCTGTTTCCAACTTGCAATGTTATGGCAAAAGTGCAATGGTAGTTTTCCTACTTCCTGAGCCAAGAAGCCACGGTTCAAGTCCCACCTTCTCCAGAGGTATGTAATAACATCCCTGAGCAGGTTGATTAGAAAATATTCAAAATCTGGAATATAAAACTAGTGACTGTGATCATGAAAACTATCAATTTATTGTAAGAGCCTGTCTGGTTCACTAATGTCTTTTGGAGAAAAAAACTGGTCTGGCCTATATGTGACTCCAGACCTACAGCAATGTAGTTGAATCTTCACTGCAATCTGAAACAGCAGGCAAGCCAGTCAGCTCAAGAACAATGAGAGGCGAGCAACAAATGCCTCACTTGCAATACCTCTTGAAAACTTGTTCAAAAAAGTTGTTGCAAAGCATTGAAATAGAAGTTTTCATTAGTAGGTTTACTTTGTTTCTGTCCTTCCCTGAAAACAGAACGGGCAAGACGTCGTCAATTACGAGAAGAGAGACAAATGTCCTATGTAAAAAGTACCCTGAAGAGAAAGTGTAATCCTAAAGCACCTTCTCCAGCTAAACATGAGGAACCTATTAAGAAAAGACCTGAAGTGTAAGAAGTTTTCAGTTGTGTTGTGTTGTGTTGTGTTGTGTAGCTGACAATTGTATATCTGATGTGTTTGCATTTTAATTTAGTTACATTCTAACTGTTGATCTTTTAATTTAGTCTCACTGTAATTATTTAGACTTTAATTTAGTATCATTCCAATTACCTGCTTTCCTTTGAGTTTTTTGTTTTCTCCAAAAACTCCATGGTGAGTTGTTGGATGGATTCAATGTTTTTGTGATACTGGCAGATTTTGACCATGAAGAGACTTGGTTCTGTCCCTGCACTGTGCCGAATTACCTGATCTCAGCCAGCACCCATCAGTAACGGGAAGGAAAAATTAGCTGGGGATCCTGCTCTCGCTTGTTCTCCCACCAGTGGTCAAGGAGAGGATTTCATTTTGTTATGCTTGGTTTGAGTAGATTACCAGCATAAATTTACCGACTGCAATATGGAAATAGCCACCTTGTTGGAACATCATGGCAAGCTGGTAATAACTGCAGGTAGATACCCTAATTGCAGTTGCCATGTTCAAGAAAGTAGTGAAATAAATTGAAAGAAACATGAAAATGAGTAGGATATAAACAAATCCTCATGATTCTCTCACATGGTGAGCCCCTGAACTAAGTCTGTATGAGATGTTCCCTGACAAAGAGGGAAAACTCCCATAGACTCCTAGTTGCAAAGCAATTATCTATCGTACAATCACCTACCTTCGCTTGGAAAGTTTAGCAAAGGGGAGGAGAAATCTGTAAATTTGTCCTTTTGGTAAATGTGGGAATTTTCATAATACCAGAACTTTTCTCTTTGTTTACATTAATATAATTTTGTTTAATTTCAGGCATTATACAGACGATGAAGAGTATGTTTCAATGTACAAAGGTTTGTATATTTTTCAACAGTATGTTTTTATGACATTTGTCAAATCATAACATTTGCCCAACTGTTCTTCTCTCTCTTTAGGCTCTATCCTATCGTTTACCCCCTACCCCAACCCCTCCCTATTTTCTGCATACAAACTATATTTTTTCAGCTACCATCAGTTCTGAGGAAGGGTCACCAGACCCGAAACGTGTTAACTCTGATTTTTTCTTCACAGATGCTGCCAGACCTGCTGAGCTGTTCCAGAAACTTCTGTTTTTGTTCCTGATTTACAGCATCGGCAGTTCTTTTGGTTTTTATTTAGTATGTTTTTCGACACTGATATTTCTATGGTATCTGTGGGCATCGTAACGTTTGTCCAAGTTTCTACTGTGACCGGATTTTACTCTATGTACTTAAACAACTCGTATCTCTATGTTGTGAAAAAGATGTACTAATAATTGCAGAGGCTTCCATTTTAAGTAAGACCTTGTTTGAATCCTAACTGTGTTAAGACTTTCTTCAGAAGCAATAGATACATTTAAGGGGAAACCAGACAAGCTCATTAGAGGGATAGGAATGGGAGGTGGATATACATGGAAGTCACTATAATCCCAAAGGAGTGCAAGCTGTATTGGAGACAGACATCTAGTGGTGAGTTTAACCTGAGCTTTACCAAACTTCAGGCAACGAATAAGGTTGAGAAGGCAGGGCCTTGATGGTGGCTTCAACCAAAGCAGGAATTGAACCCGTACACTTGGCACCACTCTACATTGAAAAGTAGTCATCCAGCCAACTGAGCTAACCAACCTCAGTGAGAGGATATGCCGATGGGGTTAGATAAACATGGATGGGAGGAGACTGGCATGGAGCATGGGCATAAACATGGATCAGTTGAATGACTGACCTGTTTTTGTGATGTACATTCTATACAATGTTCATGCTTGTGTACTTTTTAATGGATATGCAGCTACTTTCTGTGGTCTTGGTACAGTGCTGTTAGTTGTACTTTCATGTATAAGCTTTAATCAGTGGACATTTTTGTTGTTTTTGACAGTGTTAGATACTGTAAAAGGTCACAAGGATTCATGGCCCTTTAATGAACCAGTGGATGAATCCTATGCACCTGGTTACCACAAAATCATTGAGGTATGTCAGAGTAAAAGATTTTTTTTTAATTATTAATTGTTATCTTAATTGTTTCCTGTTTTCCTGCATCAGGGCAGCCATGTGAATTTTACTGAAGATTATGACTTAAAGAGAAATTTAAAGTTTAAAACTGATGTTATTTAAAGTGATTCTGATTGCCTCAAATATGTTTGGTAGCATTTGGGATAAAAGGAACGTTAAAAAGTGTGAATGATTTAATTGGATGCTAGAGGTTATTAATCTTTGAAATTATTTTGATTCTGTCAATTTTAGCAACTAAAATCTGCTGTGAATTTATTTTGAGGTCCAGTTTCAAATAATTTTTTTTTTAATATAAATCTTCCTTGGTTACAAAATGTAAAAGAATAGAATGTAGTGTTCTGCTAGATTCACAAAATTTATTACACCAGGGAGGTGACATTCAATACAGTGTATGTTTGTTTAAAAAGTGACAGAACTTAGATTGGAATGATTGGATAACTTAGAAAAGACTAATTAAATGAGAGCTTTTTCTTGGTGTCAATTTGGGAGTGTTTGTAGAGATAAAATCATAAGCTGCTGAAAACTATCTAAATAAGGTGTTGTCAATGTGTACAGCAAAATCATGGTAATGTTATAGAGACTGGTTGCCCCTTATCCATACTTAAATATGCTTTACTTCAAGTATTGGGCCTACATTATATTTCTAGGCAATAATAAATGCTCTTAAATCTGTTTGAATAGTTAACGATACAGCATTAGTAGGTTAATAATTTGTTTCAAAAACTGAAGTATATATTCAGCTAGAATATGGTATGATTCCCCTGTTCCCCTGACTTGAACGATTTTTCATGAAAAAGCAGCGATATCTCCTGTCTCCCTTCAACAACCAATGCCTAAAGATATGCTGATTAATTTTAATTGATAGTCATTGCTTAACCAATGCAAGTTAATGAACATATCACTCTGTTTAATGGAAATATGGTGACAAGTAATAGTTGACTAAATTTTGCCTGTTAGAAGTATAATATTTTTCTTATCTCTGACAGATCTCTAGTGCCATGATTCTCATTGTCATTGCAGCGGTAATGCTTATTTCTATTTATTCATTCTCCTATTTATAGGAACCAATGGATCTCTCAACTATTGAAAATAAGCTAAGCAAAAAGAAGTACAGCAGTAAATGGGCATTTGAATCAGATTTTAGGCTTATGTTTGACAACTGTGAACAGTACAATGGGAAAGGAAATGGTTAGTTTGATACCTGATCATATAAAATGATTGCTTTAAATTCCTAACTAACCTGAGACAGTACCTCTTCCTACTTTGATTTCCTTTATACCAAGTGGTTGGTGGTGTAATGCTTTGCAACAGTGCATGTTTAATCTTGATGCTCAGTCTGATTTAGCCACATGTGAAGGAAAAGGTCAGTGACATACTTCCTTGAGCCCCTGAATAGACATGGCTTAGACCATAAGACTTAGAAGCAGAAATTAGGTTATTCGGCCCATCGTTCAATCGTGACTGATTAAGTTTCTCAACCCCATTCTCCCACCTTCTCCCCATAACCTTTGATCCCCTTAAAAGTCAAGAACCTGTCTATCTCTGTCTTAAATATACTCAATGACCTGGCTTCCACAGCCTTCTGTGGCAATGAATCCATAGATTCAGTCTGGCTGAAGAAGTTTCTCCTTGCTCCGTTTTAAAGGATCTTCCCTTTACTGTAAGGCTGTGCCCTTGGGTCCTAGTCTCTCCTGCTAATGGAAACATCTTCTTAATGCCCACTGTATCCAGGCTTTTCAGTATTCTGTAAGTTTCAATTAAATACCCCCTCATCCTTCTAAACTCCGAAGGATGAGTATAAACCCAGAGTCCTCAAACATTCCTCATGTGTTAAGCCTTTCGTTCCTGGGATCATTCTTGTGAACATCCTCTGGACTCACTTTTCCTCTGGATCAAGTTGTGATAACATCTTCATTTCACTCTAAGACAGACATACTATAATTGTTACAGTTATGAACTTTAAAATATGTTAAACAGAATGGGACATGAGAATGTATTGGTTTTGAATTTGCCTGAGGCACAATATATTGCAAACATTAAAAGACTCTAAGTATATTAAGATTAATTTTTGACATGGTATATTGAACAAACTGTTCCAGGTTATTATGTATAAACAGATTTCTACTTCAGGCTTAAGCATATTAGTTCATTCTACACCCTTTTAAGTTTTTATTTGATATAAGACATTGGGTTCTGTTAGAGAAATTTAAGGTTTTGGAGTAGATCCGTAAGATCTGTTAGAGAAATTTTACTATTTTAGTTTTATTTTCAAGATCTTGATTTTAGATAACTCATTTACAATTTTTAATTTAATTTAATCTTTCCTACCAAACTGACATATTTAGAGTATACCCAAATGGCGCGAGCTGTAGAAAGGTGCTTCAACAAAGCAATGGCCAAGTACTTTCCGAAGGATGAAGTGGATAGTGATGATGATTTCCAAGCTAAAATGATGTGGGAGAAGAAAGACAAGCACAAAAGCAAGCTTAATCACTTGGCTAATGATGAAACTGAGATACTCACTGAAACAACTGATCATGTCTGTGGAACACACAAAGTCAATGGTTTTGTAAACAGTCGTCCAACCACCAATGTTCCACACATCATTGCTGATTCCAGCAAGAAGGAAGGTGCTGACCAGCAGCTTTGCAACAAGCTACCTTTGCCAAGTCAAATGCAAATTATGGAAGAAAAGGCAAGAAAATTTTCTAGTTTTCAATACTGTTGAATTTTACTTCCTTCATCCCACCTATGTTTGTCCCTGAGCTGTCTCATTCAGTGAGGTTAGACACCAGTTCATATGTTAACCAATGACACAATCTGTTGTTGACTCTAGATACTTTCTGAAGCTTGCTTTGAAGGGAGGGAGGGTGGAGCATGGGTACAAATGAAGAAAAAGCCTGATCAATCCCACCTAAGGCAGCTAAGATGATATTGTGGCCTTGTCAGCTTTTCCTACATCCCAGTAACAAAATACTTACAGTAAAGGATTCTTGTTTTCCCCTCCTTTATTTTGCCGTTTCTTCCATCCAGCTCAAGTGCTAATTTAAGAGGCGGTAATTTTAGCTTTCCTGCTAGAAACTGATCAGGCCCAACACTATGGAAATTAAATTAGAAGTTGTAGGATTTCATAAAATCTTAGAATCCTGCAGCACAGAAGGAAACCATTTGTTCTGTCGTGCTTGTGCCTACCTTTTGAAAGTACTATTAATTTAGTCCCACTCCTTAGTAGTTTTCCCCATACCTCATGCTGAGTTCTCTTTTAGTATATATCTAGTTGTCCTTTGAAAGTGTCTAATTCCACAACTCTTTCAGGCATTGCTTTTCATATCTGAGCACCTGTGGTTTGATTGAACTGAACACTAGTACACAATTTGGTTTGTACCCCTTCCTGACACCAAGCAAATCCTAATGATTTTTGACGTCCAGATCACAAATTTACTATAATAATGACAATAGTATTGTCTGCATTTTCTGTAATTTTCTTTGTTGAAACTGACAACTTTGGGACTTCTTATGAGAACAGAGAGAAGTTGTTGAGAGTAATTCTCCGTCAGAGTATGTGCTTTTATAGATCTCCATACTGCAATCGATGAGAAACCCTGAATTAAACATTTTGCACTTTTATGTAATTGGTTTATATTCAGTTACTGAGTGCATAGATTCTTGCACTGCTTAATGATTATCCTTCCTGACTGCGCCTCCCCACCCACACGTATACACCCCACACCCCATCCACCATCACGGACCCAGTGCCTAGTTTCAGGTTAAACTTGGTCTTTCAAACGAAATGAACAAAGCGAGATAACAAGGTGTAGAGCTGGATGAACACAGCAGGCGTAGCAGCATCAGAGGAGTAGGAAGGCTGACGTTTCGGGCCTGGACCCTTCAGAAATTCTTCAGAAAATGAACAAAGCATCAGCTGATCATAGCATAGATGTTGCTATTGGCTCACAATACTCCGTTTGTTTTTTGTTTCATGTATTCCAGACTGCAGTATCAAAACAAAAATTTCAATTGCTGCAGAAGACGTTGTGAACTGCCATAAGCTAGAGCAAACAAATGATTGTGTCAACCAAGATTTATGTAGAAAATCTTTCCATTTACTGGGAATGATAATTTTAATATTAAAAAAAGTTAGGATAGTTTGAAATGGGAAGTGGGTGATGCCATTGATCAGATTAGCATTAAATATGACAATTAACTCCCTCAGGTCCAACGCAATATAAAGAAACTGCCTTTTTGGTACAAAGGTTAAGCTTGTGAGTTAAATTGTGCTGACATCTCCAAGTATAACGTAGAGGCACACTTCAGAACATTGCCAAATGACTGAATAAAGCCTTGCTAAGGGATGCAGGTTTTTGTGTGCTTTAGCTTTTGATCACTTGTGCTGATTTCATTCTACCTTTAACTACTAAATCTCACTTCTTTTCAACATGTAGAAAAATTCAGCCAGCAGCCCACACCCATGTTCTGAAGTCATTCATCAGTCTCCGATTCCTAGGGTACCAGAACGGATTGTTATGGAGCCAATACGGAAACGGTTTCAGCAGCAATATCGGATGCAGGTATTTTGAGCCGTATCAATATCACCAACATAACTTCTTATCCACAGTTTTTTTTTATAATGTATTTAGTTTTGAGAAGTAACATATTTTTGTTTGAAATACTTTATATGTTTTAAGTCCAGTAAAAACTCAGTGTGCCACCAAGCTGCTTTTGTTGCTATTTTTTTTGCATACTGTTGCTATCCTGCTTATATTGTTGTAACTAAATGGCAATATTATAATGTATTTTTTACATTTACCACTAAAATGTATTAAAATAAAATAGCTGGCAAGTAGTATACTGCTGTAGAGTACATGAATATTTGATTGGGTAACCATGTGTTTTCCAGTGTTTAACCTTGGGGATTTGTTTTTAATTTATTCCTGTCTGATTTAGATGAAGCCTCTTCTTTCTGTTTAGTTCTTGGAATTTGGAAAATTTCAACCAGCTTTCCCTGTGCTAAAATTCATCACTATTTGACGATCTTACTTGGAAGGTTGTGTTGCAAGCTGCTATGATAAATAAAAAGATTTGTACCATCATAGGGGAGTTGATATTAAGACATCTTTTTGAATCATCTGTTTCTGCTATAACTGACCTAGGAGATGTAGAATGTTTAATTCCTGGCAGCTGATAGAGCTTACTTTCATGATAAGAATTTGAATTTGCCAGCAAGCGAGCTCTATTTACTTTAGTTGTGAAGATTCAGGAAGATGAAAATTAAGTAAAGATTGATTTAATATTGGGTCTTGATATAAGTGAGGGTTAGGTCTGTTGCTGTGTCTCACTGAACTTCTGTTTCAAAGTGAGCTCCATCTATCATCTTCTGAGTAAAGATCCTTGAGAGGGTGCCTACCCCTATCTGTTCTTGTTTACTGCAGAATGTTTACTGCATAGGAGGTGGCAATTGACTCATCACGTGCCATTTCTCCGATTTGAGTATCATCCCCAGTTTTTTCCCAGTTACTCTTTCAGATAATAATCCAGTTCCTCCTCAAATATCTGATTGAACCACACTCTGTGACTGTATATTCCAAATCCCAACCACTTGATATATGAAAAAATGTCTTCCTTGTGACTGTTTCTTTTGCCAGTTACACTAAATTTGTGTCTTTTGTTCTTGATTATTCCTGCAATGGGTGCAGTTTTTCCCAATCTACTCTTTCCAGACCCTTCATGTGTACACCTCTTCTGGAAGTAAATCAGTTGCAGCCTCTCCCATTATAGCTTTGTAATTGAAGTTCCTCATCTCTGGAAGTATTTGGATGAATTTTCATGCATTCTGTCTCATGTTTTCATATCTAATGCGTGGTGCCCAGTACTGGACAAATACTCTGAGGCCAAACAGGTATTCTGCATAAGTTTAATGCAACCTCCTTGCTTTAGTACTTTATTCCACTTTTTTTAAAGCCTAGGATATTGTATGTTTTATTGATCATGCAGTCAGCCTATCCTGACAATGCAAATAAATCCACGAAACAGCCTTTGAACTAGTGTTTATTCTTTCTTTCCTTAGCAACAAATGTTGATGAATGGGCCAATAACACCTGCTTCAGTTGGACCTAGTTCTACAAAATTACAAACAGTTGGCCTTTCATCTGATGGTCATGGGGATGCACCACTTCACACTGGTATGCCTGCTGACCCTGTTGGTGTCCAAGCACCAAAACATTCCCCTGTGTGTAAACCAAATAGATCTGCAAATCTGGGCCTTCAACAGACTCGGACAGAAACACTCAGTTCCCACGCAGCCACTGCTGTCCCAATGACGCATGGAAACAGAGAAGCAACTGTACAGCCACATGTGTCAAGTGGTGATTGTCATGTGGCAGATATAAATCAGACTAAAGCAGCAGAATCGCCTGGATACTTGAACCATTCCAGTCACCATCCTCAAGACAGACTTCCAGAAGGGCAGCCTAATCCCATGACACATCGGGCAGTGTCAATGGAGAATGCAAGTCCTGTTGTGCAGACTCATCTGACAGCAACAAGTAATTCAATAAGTAAAGCTAGAAGTCCTGTTAAAAATGAAACTTTACCCAACGCATGTGGAATTTCTGTGCAAGACAATGAACTGCATCTAAGTCAGCCTAATGTGCAAACTTCAGATTTTAATCTGGATAAATCTCCAAGCAGTCCACTCGATCAAACCCCTCAAAGAGCACCTGTTAAAGGTAACTGATTTGAATGCCATAAACTGTTACATTAATTGAATTTTATAACTAAACACTTTCTGATTTTTTAGTTTTTAATTCTTCGTGAAAATGTACAGTTGTTTTGACCAGTTGATATTTTTAGATGTGTGCTGCATCTCAAACTACAAAATCATACAGTGAAATGTTAAAATGTTGAAGTCAGAGACAAGGAAGACTGGCTTTGGTCACATTCTGCTTAATTTCCCGGTCTGAACTTTGTTAAATCGGAAAGATACAAGGATGCAGCAATTCCGGAGAAGGAATAAATTGCGAGATTCTTATGCCTTTTTGCCACCGCTCATGGCTAAAATCAGCTGCATGATTTATCATAGTTTTTTTTAATGGAAGAACACAGAGTAGAAAGGGCTTCTAATTTTCTTGTTCAGACTTCAGAGACAGAAGAGTTCAATCTAGCAGGCATTGTAAATTTAGCGTTACTTTAGCGCTAACTATATGTTTGACAGTTGCAGTACCTAATGGATATTTCCTTTTTTTTTTTGAAGCCTGCACACTTTCCTTAAAAATAGAACTTTGGAATTAAAAAGATTGTCAGCTGTAGCATCCAAAAATGGTTCTAGTCACTCTTAAATACACCAATTGTGAAAATTCATCAGAAAGGTTCTTTCATTGTTTACTATTGGTTTGAAGATAGTGTTAGATTATCACAAATTAGGTGTATAGTGTTGCAAAGAATAGTCATAAGTCTAAGGATTGGAGGCATTTCAGAAATAAGCAAAAGGCTACCAAAAAGTTGACAAGGGAAAATATAGAGCATGACAGTAAACTAATCAAGGATATAATAAACAAAACTTTTACTGCATGTAAAAAGGAGAGTAGCTAAAGTAAGCATTGTTCACTCAGGCAGAGACAGAAGAAATTATTATAGAGAGGCCATTAGTAAATGGCAAGGGCATGAACAATTATGTTAAGGTTAGAAATCTGAAATACAGATAGGGTGCTGGAAGCAGATTCAGTAATAACTTGGCATTGGATAAATGCTTAAAGGGGAGAAAATTTACAGGGTTGTAGGAAAGAGCAGGGGAGTGGAACTTAGAGCAGCTCTTTCAAAGTGCTAGCAGTGACATGATGAGCTTCCTCTATGAGGTTCTATGTAAGTAGGTACACCAGGTGGTATTTCAAGCATTGGATATGTTTTTGAACCTTATCAATGACATTGAGTCATAGAGTCTAACAGCATGGAAACAGACCTTTTGGTCCAACCTGTCCACGCTGACCAGACACCCCAAACTGACCTAATCCCATTTGCCAACATTTGGCCCATATCCCTGTAAACCCTTCCTATTCATATACCCATCCGGATGCTGTTTAAATGTTATAATTGTACCAGCCTCCTGCAGCATGAAAAAGTTACCCCTCAAGTTCTCACATCTGTGAGTAATGCAAAATTAATGTGTCTGTTTTAGAAAAGAAAAATAGATATTGTCACAAATTCCTTACGCACCCCTGTTGGTGGATTTAATGGTGAGGGGGTGTCACAAAGTCTATCATGTGGCCAACATGTTGCCCACCTATTCCTGACTTTTATGAAATTTTGTGGGAGGGGAGATGATGGTACTGCATAGCCCAGCCCATGCCACCCTGCTCTTGGCCTCATCCCATCCCTATTTTACTGAAAACAACAAGAGGCCTGTGTTCTGCAGGAAGCCCAATAACAATACTTGCTAGAGCTGGTGGGAAGATGTTCTTTTGTGGGTCCTCTGTATTCATTGGCTACACATCCCCTATCCTAAGGTAATATTTTCTCCCTTTACATCCCCCCACCCACAACCTCCACGCAGCTTACCTTGATGTTCAGCTCCAGTAATTAACTCCATTTGGAGTCCATTTGTAGTCCCAGTAGTTGCCACTTCTGCCTTGACTATATAGCAGCTGGCCATCTGATGAGCTGGCAGCTCTGTTGTACGCCATCATGTCCATGAGAGGTGAAAATATGACCTCCAGCCTGTGACAGTGGCACAGCCATTCCTGTTAGTGGGCTGTGGGGGGGCAGCTGCCACGATGTTCTGAAACATTCATCCTCATTATTTAAAAAGTCTGATTTAGAGGTTCTGAACTTTCTTCAGCAATTAATTCTCCCATAAATCATGAGCATTGTTCAAAGGGTATGATTTTCAGGATGAGAAAACTTTATCTAGGACATATAGTAAATTTCAACTTTTTTTTTGCAAACCCTTCATCCATTTTACTGCGCATCTTAAAAGGTTTAAAATTACAGAGGAAAGAGTCTACTTGTATTAGATGTAGGGCAAATTACAGGTGCATACAAATGTTGTGAATTATACAGCACTGCTTTTGCTTTAGTTCAGTTAGTTGAAAGATTTAGATTTTGTATTCACAGCAACATCTTTTTCTTCCTTTGCTGCAATCATCTGTTTAATTGTTTATTGGGTGGAGTAAACTTGACATCCTGGATTAAGCAAAATTAACCTTGTTGTTTCTAATTTTTTTTTGCATTTTAAAACTCTACAGGTGTACATCTAGATCAAACAACCTACAACAATTTGTTTTCTACAGATCAGCATTATCTGGTGAACAAAGAGCCTACTTCTAATAAAGTAACCTCTCTAAATACCTCAGCAGCTAATCTACTTCAGCAAGACACTACAAGAAAAAGCACAGAATCAGAGAGACTTGGTGGAATTTTAGCACTTAAGAAACAGAAATTATTTCAAAGCAATGAAGTTGGAGAAAAAGACTCTGAAGGATGCAAATTAAGGGAGGAGCAGAATTTGTTACTGTCAAATAGTTTAACCACTAGTGGAAAGCAAAGCATGAGAAATCCTAAATCAACAGAAAATCTGAGACTAAAATTAGCAAACAATGCAGGAACACATTCAAATCTTCCTAATTGTAGTGGAGGAACTATTGGTAGTGTTCAGCATCGAAACCCTGCAATGCTTGTTGCTCGCCCTGACACAAGGCATCAATTTGGATCAGTGCCAGCTTACTTGCACTATGTGGGTTGCAATCCTGAGAACCTGGCATCAGCTCATTCCTTTGTCCAGCATGCTCCTCATCTTATGGTGGTTCATCCAATACAAGGCCAGGGTTCTCATTTGTACCAGCATCCGATGGAGCAGCAACTGTCCTCTCATATGAACAATATTGGCTATCACCCGCAGCAATCGATTCAGTCTGCTGTAATGCCTGATAGGAGTTACCTTGCAGGGCAACCTGGTTTGTACAACCAGTCACCACTTTTATTCTTAAGAGAGGGCAGTGGGCAGTCACAGGCGATTCTAAGGGAAAGAACTGACATGTATTCTGAGCACCAAATATCGGAAAGAAATGAATGCAAACCTGTGCATGAAGCTTCAATACAAAAGCAGAAAAGTGAGGCATTAGAGAGAGTTGTTGTGGCTTCCAAGATTGAAAACAATGGGGAAGCTAGTACACATGGTAGATCACAAGACTATTTAGATTTTGAAGGCCAAACTGCAACTAAAAGGCAAAAGGTTATTCATTCAGTTTCTGCAACTTATAATACTAGTCAAATAACCAGTGGAATTTATTCACATCAAATTCCACACCCTGCACTTTATGCTAATGCACCATCCCATAATGTACAGAGACTGCCTTATGGTCAGACATATAATCCACAACTACTGCGTGTACGTTCAGTAATAACTTCAACATCCAACCATGTCATACCCCATCAAGTGATGAATCAAGGCCCTTTTGGAATGCAATTACTTAGTCATTCAGATATGAAACCTAACTCTTACCCTGGAACTGTAATTGTACAAAGACCACCATTCAATACAAGTGGGGATCTCTACATGATGAGAAAGTGAGTATAATTTATGTTTTCTTTGATCCATGAAAGTAAACATTATTACAATGTAACTTTACAAACAAATGGTTAGATCACACGTGGACTAATGAGTTCTGAGCACCAAATCTTATGGAGAAGACTTGGGGTTAGGAAGAGGCCGTGGAGGGAGTACATTTGCCAAAATGATATTGGACTCCAAGAGTTAAATGATGAGAGATAAAGCAAACTAGGGTTATAGTCCTTGGAATTCAGATCATTTTGAATGATTTGATCAAGGTATTTGGGATATTAATAGGACCAGATAGATAATCTGTTTCTTCTGGTTTGAGAGCCTTGAACTAGTGTGCAGATTAAAAGCTAGGGCTAAGAATGAAATTAGGCAAACTCTATATGCCAGTCGTAGTGATGCTCGATCAGTTATTAATTTGAAAAATGAGTTAGTGGACATTTTTGTTCATCAGTGGAAGTAGGAGCATTGGGAAGTAGAAGAAGGAGTAGACCATTTGGCACTTTGAGCCTGTTCCATCATTCAAAAAAGCCTTAGCCAATCTGGTTGTGGGCTCAGCTTCACTTTCCAGTCTGCAGTCCTAGCCTTTCAATCCTTATCAAAAATCCCTCTAACTCAGACTCTGGTAGAAACATAGGAGTAGGAGGAGGCCATTCGGTCCTTTTGAGCCTGCTCCGCCATTCTTCTTGATCATGGCTGATCGTCCAATTCCGTAGCCTAATCCTGCTTTCTCCCCATAACATTTGATCCCATTCGCCTCCAGTGCTATATCTAGCTGCCTCTTGAATACATTCAGTGTTTTGGCATCAGCTATTTCCTGTGGTAATGAATTCCACAGGCTCACCACTCTTTGGGTGAAGAAATGTCTCCTCGTCTCCATTCTAACTGGTCTACCCCGAATCCTCATACTGTGACCCCTGGTTCTGGACATAGCTACCAATGGGAACATCCTTCCGGCATCTGGCCTGTCTAGTCCTGTTAGAATTTTATATGTCTCTATGAGATCCCCGTCAGTCGTCTGAACTCCAGCGAAAACAATCCTAACCTGGTCAATCTCTTCTTGAACGTCAGTCCCCACCGTCCCTGGAATCGGCCTGGTAAACCTTCGCTGCACTCCCTTGAGAGCAAGAGCATCCTTCCTCAGAAAAGGAGATCAAAACTATATCCTAGGTGTGACCTCACCAAGGCCCTGTATAACTGCAACAACAACATCCCTGCTCCTGTACTGGATAAATGTAAAGACTCCGCCTACCTTAAAAACTGCCTTCTGGGAAGGCAGCTCCACACTCAAAAGACCCTTTGAGATAAAAAAAAATGTTGTCCTTGTTTCTGTCTTTAAAAGGAAGATCTCTTATTCTTAAACTCTGTTCCTAGATTTAGCCCTCCACATAGGGAATTTTTTTCTGGAATTCATCTATCCAGTCTCCTCAAATCTTATATGTTTCAGTAACATTGCCTGCCATTCTTGTAAGGCTTAAACTGTTCAACCTTTGTTCGTAAGATAACCATTCATCCCATGAGTGAGTCCACTGAACCTTCTCTGAACTGTTTCTAAAGTAACTACACATTTTTCAAATAAGTCCAAAACTGTACACATTATTCCAGATATGGTCTCAACAATATTTTGTGCAGCTACAATAAAGCTTTCCTACTTTAATTTTACATTATCCTTGCAATAAACCAGAACATTCCATTTGTGTCCTGATCACTTGCTGTACCAGCCAACTAACTCATATACTAAGACATCTAGAACTTTATGTACTATTGAGTTTTTAACCCCACTGTATTTAAACAATTGTAAAGTCTACAAGTCAAAGTTAGATCACCGATCAGGCATGATCTCATTGAATGGGAGAGCAAGGTCAAGGAACTAAATGGCTTACTTCCATTCTTGTGTCCAAGGAATAATTTCTTGAAGATCAAACTTTTTTGTTAATAATTCTGACTGTAATGAACCATTTCATTTTGCTGATTCACAGTAAAGGATGCTCCATGAAGTTCTGTTAAGATCAGCAGGTTTAGTCTTGCTTGCATGAAATCACCGTGACAAAAGGATTGGAAGAATCTCACTTTCTATCATTGTCTGACACTCCATTTCTTCTGTGCTTTCTCATTAAACTAGCTTGTTAAGGGAAGGGAATTTTAACCGGGAATTCAAATAGGGTAAAATCAAATCTGGTTTTGAGACGAGGTAGAAAAGTTGTAAATGAAGGTGGAAAGCAGAAAAAGCAAAACCTAAAATAAATAGGGGTCAAGTGACAGAATAATGTTAAGAAGACAGAATTGAAAGCATTCTGCTTGAACATATACAACATTTGCAATTAGATAGATGATTTGATGGTGCTAGTAAAAGGGTGCAATTGAAATGCCTTTTATGAAGATGTGGCTGCAGGAGTGACCATGATTGGGAACTGAATATTAAAGTACATTTGACATTTAACATGGGTAGGCATAAAGAAGTGGGTTAGTACTGATCATAAGGGATGGGGTCAGTATAGTATTGAGAGAACATCTCCAATTGGAAGGAAAGGATGCAGAATCTGTTTGGATGGAGCCAAGAAACAGCAAATGGCAGGAATCATTGGTAGGAATAATTTATAGACCACCAAATTGTACTGAAAATGTAGGGCACCATACAAATCAGGAAATTAGATGTGCACGTAACTTCAGGCTACATATGTGCTGGGTAAATCTATGAGCACCAGTGCTGTGAAGGAAGAAACCTGGAATGTGTTAGATCATTTTCTGGAGCAATTGGTTGAGGAACCAACCAGGGAGCAGCCTATTTTAACCCTTGTTCATAAGTCACTGAAGGCTAGCATACAATTGCAGCAGACAGTTTGGAAGGCAAACAGTATGTTGCCTTTAATCATGAGAATTTGCATACAGGAATGAAGAAGTAATGTTTCAATAGTATATAGCACTGGTGAGACAATTGCAGGTCTGGACCCCTTGCCTAAGGAAGGATATACTTGCCATAGAGAGAGTGCAGCGAAAGTTAACCAGACTCCTGCCTGGGATAGTAGTACCTTTCTGTGAGGAGAGATTCAAGAAACTGGACCTGTATTCTTTGGTGTTCAGACAAATACAGGATGATCTCATTGAAATTTACAGTGATATGAGTAGATGCAGAAAGGATGTTTCCCTAGCTGTGAGGTCTAAACCAGAGGTGACAGTTTCAGAATAAAAGGCAAACCTTTTTAGGCCTGGGATGAGGATGAATGTCTTCACCCAGAGAGCGGTGAATTTTCAGAATCCTTAAGACCACATGACAGGAGCAGAATTAGGTTATTCAGCCTATCGATTCGGCTCCAGCATTCAATTATGGCTGATTTGTTTCTCCATGCCTTTTTCCTGCTTTCTCCCTGATAAAAACCAAAGAGGGCGATGGAAGATCTGTCACTAAGTAAATTCAAGGCAGAGACTGATATCTTTCTTATCACTACTGATATTAAGAGGTATGGGTATAGTGTGGGAATATGGCATCAATGATGATCAGCTGTGACCTGATTCCAGACCCGAGGCTGAATAGCCTACCTCAAGGGGCCGCACAGTGATTAGCACTGTTGTCCCTTGGCGCCAGGGACGCCGATTCGATTCTAGCTTTGAGTGACTGTCTGTGTGGAGTTTGCATGTTCTTCCCATGTCTGTCTGGGTTTCCTCTGGGTGCTGTGATTTACTCTGGTCCAAAGATGTGCAGACTAAGTGGATTGGCTGTGTTAAATTGCCCCATACTGTCCAGGGTTGTGCAGGCTATTTGGGTTAGCTATGGTAAATGCAGGGTTATGGGGATAGGTTGCTGCTGTTTGGAGGATTGGCACAGACTCGATGGGCCGATTTGCCTTTATCGCACTGCCAGGATTCCATGTTCCTAATATTCCATAACGGACTTTGTTTGTTTACAGTTGAGGTTGTCAAAGAATTGTGATTTAAATTCACCCAAATTTGCCCAAAATACAATGTATATGTTTGACTGATGAGGATTGATGAGGGCAGAATGGTGGACGTGGTCTATATGGACTTCAGTAAGGTGTTTGACAAGGTTTGTCATGGTAGACTAGTTAGCAAGGTTAGATCACATGGAATACAGGGAGAACTAGCCATTTGGAAACAGAACTGGCTTGAAGGTAGAAGACAGAGGGTGTTGGTGGAGGGTTGCTTTTCCGACTGGAGACCTGTGACCAGTGGCATGCGAAAGGATCAGTGCTGGGTCTGCTGCTTTCCGTCATTTATATAAATGATTGGAATGTAATCGTAGGACATATGATTAGTAAGTTTGCAGATGACACCAATATTGGAGGTGTAGTGGACAGCGAAGAAGGTTACCTCAGTACATGGGAACCTTGATCAGACAGGCCAGTGGGCCCAAGAGTGGCAGATGGAGTTTAATATAGGTAAATGGGAGGTCTTGCATCTTGGAAAGACAAATCAGGGCAAGACATATACAGTTAATGGTAAGGTCCTGAGGAGTGTTGCTGAACAAAGAGACTTTGGAGTGCAGGTTCGTTGTTCCTTGAAAGTGGAGCCAGAGGTAGATAGGATAGTGAAGAAGGCATTTGGTATGCTTGCCTTTATTGGTCAGTGCATTGAGTATAGGAGTTGGGAGGTCATGCTGTGGCCATACAGGACATTGGTTCAGTCACTTTTGGAATGCTGTGTGCAGTTCTGGTTTCCCTTCTATAGAAAAGATGATGTTGTGAAACTTGAGAGGGTTCAGAAAAGATTTACAAGGATGTTGCCAGAATTAGAGGGTTTGATCTATAGGGAGAGGCTGAATAGACTGTGGCTATTTTCCCTAGAGTGTCAAAGGTGATGGGTGACCTTAGAGGTTTATAAAATCATGAGGGGCATGGATAGGGTAAATGGACAAGGTCTTTTCCCTGAGGTGGGGGAGTCCAAAACTAGAGAGCATAGGTTTAAGGTAAGAGGGGAAAGATTTAAAAGGGACCTAAGGGCCAACTTTATCATGCGGAGGGTAGTGCGTGTAATGGAATGAGCTGCCAGAGGAAGTGGTGGAGGCTGATACAATTTAAAAGGTGTCCGGGTAGGTATACGAATAGGAAGGGTTGAGAGGGAAATGGGCCAAATGCTGGCGTATGGGCTAGATTTATCTAGAATATCTGGTCGGCATGGACGAGTGAACCAAATGATCTGTTTCCATGCTGTACATCTGTATGACTCTGTGACTGAATTGGCATTGTCACATACCATGTAATTATGAGAGCTTGTTCTCGTTGTTAGATGAATACAGATGGTTTTAATTTAATTTGAGAAAATGACAGGACAAGCTATTTTTAAATCTTTCAGAAACTTTGGCTGACAGTTCATTTTGGTGATAATTGTTAAAGATCATTCAGAGCCAGAGCTGCTGTCGCATCATGCACTTTTGCCTCCATGTTGTCTGGAGTTATGGATGGTGATAGTAGAGTCTCCAACTTTGTTTACATTTTGCTGACTATGAAACACTCTTGATTTTACTGTCTTCCATTGGGCATTGTGTTGGAAGGACTTCTGCGGGTTGATACCCAACTGTTTTGACTGCACCTTTCTTGGTCATTGAACCCTGGGGTCGAACTCCACTGTGGGGCTTTTGATCACACTACCCAGTGTGCCACATTACCTCAATATCTATTTTTACGTACTTTAATACATTATGGGCCATTTCTCTCAAGTTTTTTTTGTGGGTCGTGGACATCGCTGGCAGGCTAGCATTTAGTACCCTTCTCTAGTTCCAACTGAGAGGGTGGTGGTGAGCTGCCTTCTTGACCTGCTGTAGTCTATCTGCTGTGGGTTGACCCCCAATGCCAGTGCATAGAGAATTCCAGGATCTTTACCCAGTGACAGTGAAGGATTAGCAAAATATTTCCAAGTCAGGATGGTGAGTGGCTTGGAGGGGAACTTGCAAATGGTGGTGTTCTCATGTATCTGCTGCCCTTGTCCTTCCAGATGGAAATGGATTTGGAAGATGCTGTCTGAGTGCGTTAGTCTTGAGACTTTTTCTAGTGTTGTTCAGCCATTCACTGAGACACCAAGCACTGATGATGTGCCTTGCCCCTCAGCAGTTCGGACTCTCCATAGAAACAACAGCCAGTTGCCATCTCCAGATGTGTGAAGTTGCACTATCAGTAGTTATGTTAGGGACCAATGTCCTACACTGTACCAGGTTAACATACTTGAAAATTAACATTGACATTTTCACCATTTGTGATGTAAGGTGTGTGATTTATCTGTTTTTGAATATAATTTATTTTCAAATTTGGATTTGAGCTAGTGGCATGTGGATTTGGTCTGTGTTCAGAAGGCATTCAGTGATCAACTTGCAAGTATTTCTGTCACCCTGGTGATTTCATTTCAAACAATATGAGAAACCCTTCCTGGCAAATCATGGGGTTTGGTTTATATTGGGAGGGTTTATGAGTGCACAACATAAATAGTATAGTGCATTAAGTGATCATATAGAAAATTCTGGAATTTTTGGGGAATGTTTGGAGGTAACACAAAAGCTTTTGGGTTTTAGTAGAACAATTGGAGATGGTTCAGTAAAGATTTACCAGGAGGGTTTGAGTTATAAGGGGAGGCAGGATAGACTGGAACTTTTTTCACCAAAATGTAGGCAGTTGAAGAGTGACCTTATAGAGGTTTATAAAGTTATGAGGGGCATAGATAAGGTGAATAGCAAAAGTCTTTTCCCTCGGGTGGGGGAGTTCAAAACTAGGGGGTGTATTTTTAAGGTGAGAGGAGAAAGATTTAAAAGGGACCTGATGGGCAGCTGCTTCCACACACAGGGTTGTTAGAATGTGGAATGAACTGCCAGAGAAATTGGTAGATGCAGGGATGGTTCCAACATTTAGAAGACATATGGATAGGTACATGAATAGGAACGGTTTAGACAGATATGGGCCAAATGCAGGCAAGTGGGACTAGTTTAGTTTGGGAAATCTGGTCAGCATTGATGGGTTGGACTGAAGGGTCTGTTTCCATGCTGTATGACTCTTAAGACTTGGCTGAAGCTGTGTGAAGAGTTGTTCCTGAGAAAGGAAGATAGTTTAGAACTGTTAAGAAAGCGGTTACCTCAGAATAAGGAGTTTAGTGTAAAGATTCCAGACCAGGAGTGTGTGTTTAAAGCCTGAAGGGGTTATTTGAAACTGAGAGAGTCTGAGAAAGTATGAAGGCTCCAGAAAAAGGCTAATCTATACTCCAAGGTAGGGCCCGCAATTAAAACAAAAAGCCCTACAGATGTCAATTAGAAGGGAATTCTCTCTGTGAGTGCTGTAAAAGTGGGTTTTAGGATTGTTTTATCGTGTATTTCAAAATATTTAAATTTGTGTTCTATGTAAGTATTTTGGTTTAAGCTGTTTTTATTTCTTCTTCGTAATAAACTGCTGTTTCATTATTAAAACCAAATATGCAGCATTATGTGCTTAAATTTCCATGAGAGACCATCTTGTTTTTAAAAAAAAATCTTAACAAGCCAGATTTTAATCTGGGATCTGAATTGTCCATTAATAACATCAGTTGGGATCATAACACCTTTAAGCTCCAGTTCATGGTGTTGAGTAAATATTCATACCTGGGTATCCAGTTTAATATGCTGAATTGGCAATTTGTCCTGTAGTGCAATATGAATGAGGAAAGAAGTTGATCCAAACATTCAACCACAACCTGGCTTCTCAACTTGTGCTCTACAAAGTTTATGACTCTGGGAGAGGAAAAATTTTATGTTAACTTTGTCTTCTTTTGTTAATTTCAAGTTGTTCTTGGCACGGAAGAACATTTTAATTATCCATTAATTCAAATGGATTAATTTTAATAAACCAGTGAAGAGAGGGAATTTTTTGCACCATTATAATTTGAATTAACAAATGATTCAAATTAAGAAGAGTCGATTTGTATTGGCTTATACATACACCTAAATACTTAAAAAGAAAATAACCTGTCATGAGTCTGTAACTCATACAGTATCTTGTTTTATAAAGAGTGACTTATCAGATCATGTGTTCTTCTGCTGATGGGCAACATTGTGTAACATTGCCTGTTTCTTTAAGGCAGCAGGTTCTGATTGTTACAGCAACCTGATGTCACATAGGGTGAATGTTTGTGCAGGTATTCTAATTTATAGAGTCTATTATAAGACAGTTACAGTTGCTAGGAAGTTTATAGGTAAGAATGATTAGAATTAAAATGAAAGCAAAAGCTAATTACTTTTTATGCAACCTGACAATTTGACAGTTGCAAATTCAGTTAAGGTGCAATATGTAATAAAGCACTAACCTTATTTTAAATTTAATTTGGGTCTTTTGGGAATATCTTACCATAGTTCTCAAAAGTGGAGTGGTTATGATGTAAATTCATTAAGATTTAAAAATTAAATATGAATATTCACCAGTTTAAATAGCTGTATCGGTGAGTATTTATATTTACTCATTGTAAGCAAATTCATGTAGAAATATTAAAATTACAAGGCTGGAGGAGTGTTGCAGCACTTGTGTAATGCTAGTTTTTTAATTGGATTGATTCTATCCTGTGTGCCTGCGTTTTCCTCACATCCATTTTAAATATAACTGGAGTATTGCTCAAGGTGAAAACTTAAAGTCGTATATATAGGTTTTCATTCTAGTGCTGTTTATAGAGATATTGAAAAAGAATAGAAACAAAAGTGTTCTACTATTTGTTTAGCCTGCTGCCTGATTATCCAGTTCTCAAACATATGGGGAGAAGGGATCCTGATACAATGCCACAACCTCAAGATAAAGTAACACCCACTCCTTGTATGAACCAGGTATGTTTCTGATCTTTCATGCAGGGAAATGTTTTCAGTCATTTTGAACATTACAATGCAGAAACCGATCATTCACCTGTCAAACCCACAGTGTTTCTCAATAAAAGACACCTAATTTTAATTCCAGATCAGTAAACTTAAATCTCAGATCAGCTTGACACAGTGGGAGCACTCGCTTCTAAGTCAAAAGCTAGTTAATTTAAGTCCCACAGCCAAAGCTGACCACACTGAAAACTGAAGTTGAAGACTAAGTTCTGCATTCCAGAGGTGATGTGTTTTCAATGAGACTTTAAATCCTAATCCTGTCTGCTGTTAGACTGGGAGGAAAGGACCCCATGACCATACTTTAAGAAGAATGGGGGAATTCTGGTGTTTTGGGCAACATTTATATCTCAATCCGCATCATCAAGGCGATTGACCTTTATGACTAAATGACTAGGAAGGATGTTGTGAAACTTGAAAGGGTTCAGGAAGGATTTACAAGGATGTTGCCAGAGTTATGTGGAAAGGCTGAATGGGCTGGGGCTATTTTCCCCAAGAGCTTTGTGTGAGAGGAGACCTTATAGAAGTTTATAAAATCATGAGAGGCATAGGTAGGGTGAATGGCCAAGGTCTCTTACCTAGGGTGAGGGAGTCCAAAACTAGAGGGCATAGGTTTAAAGTGAGAGAGGGGAAAGATTTAAAAGGGACCTAAGGGGCAACATTTTCACAGAGGGTGGTATGTATATGGAATGAGCTGGTGGAGGCTGGTAAATTACAACATTTAAAAGACAACTGGATGGGTATATGAACAACAAAGGTTTTGAGAGATATGGGCCAAATGCTGGCAAATGGGACTAGATTAATTTAGGATATCTGGTATGTATGGACAGGTTGGACCAAAGGGTCTGTTTCTGTGCTGTACAGTTTTGTGATGCTAAGTAACTACATATATTTCAAAATAAGTATGCATTACTTCAGTAGTTCATTGGCTATGAAACCCAGTGACCATCCCATCGGTTTGAAAAATTAAAGTCAATACTTTCATTCTTCTAAATTAAAGAAACAATAATCAATATATTACTTAATGTAGCATGCAGTGATGTCATGAACTCCTGTTATTTCACAGCTGTTAGATCTTTTCCTTGATTTCTGCATATGTTAATATAATATGCCTGAATATGTGAACCAGTGAGCCTGTAACTGAGTTTTAGTCACTCATTAGGTCCTATTGCATCAGCAAACTCTTGAGAGAAGAAGAGAAAGCAGAGCCTCCTAATTCTTAATGATTTGTGTTGGTCAATTAGCTGCTGCACTGTTGATGGGGCAAATGACCTTCAAGTAGTATTAATCAATAGGGTGAAATAAGCTGCAAGAAAACAAGAGTTGTAATTTCAACTAGTATATTTTTCAAATCACTTTCAAAATATTTAACAGTTGTCAGAACCTGCAATTGGTTACTCTGAAGCTACAGCACGAATCTTGTATAACAAATTGCACAATGTTCGATGACATCTGAAGCTATAATAAATTTAGGTTGCAGCACCACCTGTTGATTCGTTGTTTTTGGAATCTGAGCCTGCTCACTGACTTGATATACAATAGATATTTTAACTAAAACTTCAACCCAGATCATTTATTAAAACTAGATATATAAAAATGTAACTGGAATGTTCTAAGAGCATAGTGTTGCTATTGGGTGGCATTAATTTTTCAATAATTTTTGTATTTAAAAATTAATATGTATAGAGCACATCTAATGTAATTTTTTTAACCCCCCACCCCCTTCCACAGCCCTGAACAAACACTTTGATGCAGCAAGTGGATGTGGCTCAGGAAACTCATTTTAAGCACTGAAAATACTGTTATAGTATTACAGCTGATTTAACTGTGAATTGTGGCCAAGGACCATTTCTGTAGTGGAAGCTTAAACTCAGGTTTATATAGTGTGAATAGAAAATTTTCCATAATAAGAATTTGAAATAAAGTTAAGTTTGTTACACATTTATTTTGACCTGAAAATGTTTTGTAACCTGCCTTAAAGTGTATGTAAATTGTATATAAAGTTTGCATCACCTTGCTTGCAAATTTGGGAAAATCATAACAGGAAAGAAAATAATTTATTAATTGTATATGCTGTTCATTCCAACGATTAAAAGGTATTGTTGCCACTAGAAAGCAAAATGAGGATAAAAGTGTGTTTAAACACATTGTGACATTGGCAAACAGCTGCTAAACTGTGACATTAGGTTTTTTCTTGTGTTTACTTTTTAGTATATGGATTCAAAAATGGTTTACAATTAGTGTTGTACTCAATGTACTTTATTACCTTGTACGCTGTGAAGCTGCATTTGGAATGCTTTTTGCAGAACAGACCTTTTGAAAAGGTGGCCTTTCGTTCTCAATTTGCCTAGCTAGGAATATTCATGAATTGTAGGGGTATATGAATTCTATTTTGTTATTTATGTATTAAATGTTTTAAAAAATCTGAGGAATACATACGGCTAATTGGAAAAAAAAATGTTTTGCAAACTTTAGAGTACTGCTGTCTGTCTATGTACCAGCTGCACTGTTTATATGGCTCTTCTCAGGAATAAATAAAACTTTGTGTATTCCACCTGTCATAAGACATGGATTTTAAACACCGCTTTATCATTCACTGTAAATAACTGAGCTATAAGATTATTTGAGGGAAATATTCTGCACTCTGTGTTTTTTAAAAAATTTGCAGTTTGAGATAACAACCAGACATTACTGTGGATCATGAGGCCTTGGACACAGCAACCTACATTTAAGGAAACTATGTGCCCTACCCATAATTTTCTGTCCTATGCGTGGATATTAGTAAGCACCACGCACTTTATTTTCACTAAGTATCCTCACTTCGTGTGGAGATGCTGTCCATTCCACTCAAAATCGAATGCTAATATTTTGTGGCTGTTTTACAAGCACTGTGTTCTTTGGACAAGAGCATAGCTACACAAGAAGTGACTTTACAGTCATCCTATCCACTTTTTCTGGTTTATATGTTTCTTCATCGATACCATCAGACTGCATGGATGATTGAACTCTGGTTTGTTTCACCTCCCTGTGACATCTTATGCCTGCATGGTATATTGAAAGTGACATTTGTGGGGAGAGCTCAAGAAAGCTTTTCAAAAAGCTAGAATTTTGTGCTGCAATAAAATAAAGGATTTGAGTAAAGAGGTTTCAAGAGTTGTATTCATCCTGTGTTCTGATAGGAGGAATTTGTAGTCGTTGAGTTATGATTTTAACTTTTAAGATTTATCTCGAAGATCTGTGCTGCTGCCAGAACAATTGAGATGCAGGCCTGGATGTAATGGGGAATGAATTTGTATATAACAACAGGTAACCTTGAATGCTCGTGAATGTTGTGTAATGCTTATGGGCATGGTTGATAACAACTCTAATATATCATGCTGCCTGCTGAATTTGAGTCAGTTGAGGGAAAAGATGTCAGAGTGAATGAGTCTTGAGGGTTTGTGACTCCTGTCAAAGGAAAGTACAATGGAACCGGATTAGGCCATCTGATCTGTTCATAATTTAATAAATAATGATTGATCTGTAACTTGACTCATTCACTGCCTTATCTCCATTTCTGTTTATCCTCTTGCCCAGTGCAATTCTACTGAATTCAAGATGTTATACATTTCTGGAGTAGTTGGGACTTGAACCTGGGCTCTTCCTAGTTCAGGGGTAGGGATACTATCACTGCACCACAAGAGGGCCCTTCTTAGAAATTTCAGACCCAAAGGAAAAATGCCAGTGTTGGAATGATAAGCTGCACATGCTATTTCTACCTGCTCTAATTCTAGGGTTACAACAATTTTCAGGTGTTCAGATGGAAAATTGGGTGGCCCTGGTCTAGATGATTTACTTATAGACTACATGACTGCAAACAAAGTTCTGAATTGACACCACCACAACATGTCCCCCAACCTTGGTGTGCGCTCACACAGCAGAACTACTCGCTGGATGGTTTCTTGAACAAGATGGAATGGAAGGTGGTTGTGTACATAAAATCAATTGTGGCAATGAACTAAAGTGTTTTATCCCCATAACAATATAAATTGTTAAATGCAATTGCTTTATGATGCATTTTTGTGACAGCTCTGCTGCTCGGCCTTTGTGATTCAAATTCATCTGATCCTGATGAATTACTTGTCACTGGACTGGTAATCAAGAGGCCCAGACTAATGCTCTGGGGAGCTCTCCACATAGCTAGTGGAATTTGAATTCAACAAATAACTCCAGAATTAAAAGCTTGTCTCAGTAATGGTGACCATGAAACATTGTAATTAAAAGCCCTTCTGGTTCATAAATGTCTGTTGGGGAAAGAAACCAGCCATCTTTACTAACCTGGCCTGCATTTGACTCCTGACCCACAATAATGTGGTTGACTCAACTGCTGTCTGAAATGACCTAGCAAATCACTTGTTTCAAGTGCAGTTCAGGATGGGCAATATGTATCAGCTTTGCCAGTGCTGCCCAGAGAAGAATAATGAAGCTCGTAGCAAACAATTCCTATAAGACTAGTAATAGTCACATTTGGAGATGGATCTGTCCTAAAGAATGATGCATTCTCCCACCAGAGTGAATCCATTCTGTTTATAGTACTACTAAATCTTATCAGTCGCATATAGCACACTTTTATGGTGAAACATTTATAAAGTACACCTAAAAAGCCCATTGCTAAAGCAGTTCTATTTTTCAGATTTGACCACTATAATTCTTATGGAAGTGAACATCATTGTGTAATTCCTTTTATCAATTGCATCTGGATTGATGGTGAAACAAATCAAATGCATAGTGATCTCTGCAGCAGCAATGCAATAAATGAACAAATCAATTTTCCTTGGTTTTGATTGAGAGAAGAATTTAAGATCTTGCTACCATGGAAGAAAATGTGACCATGAGATATAGCAGCAGAATTTGGCCATTTGGCCCATTGTGTCTGCTCCACCATTTGTTCATGGTTGATTATGTTTCTCAATCCCATTCTCCTGTAAGCCTTGATCCCCTTAGCAAAAGCCTATCTATCTCTGTCTTAAATGCACTCAACAATTTGGCATCCACTCTCTTCTATAGCAATGGGTTCCACAAATTCAGCACCTTCCTCCTCATCACAGTTCTAAAGAGTTGTCCTTTCGTTCTGAGGCTGTCCCCTCAGTTCCTAGCCTTTTCTCTAGTGGAAATATCTTCTCCACATCCACTATCCAGGCCTCTGTATTCTGTAAGTTTCAAAGGAGATACCACCTCATCTTTCTCCATCAATACAGAGTCCTCAACCAATCCTCATACGTCAAGGCCTTCACCTGTGGGATAATTCTTGTAAATCTTGTCTGGACCCCCTCCAAAGCCAGCACCTCCATATCCTCACGATATTCCAAATGCAGTCTGACCAAAGCCTTATACACTCTCAGCAGTGCATCCCACTCTTGTATTCTAACCTTCCTGCAATTAATGCAAACATCGCATTTGCCTTCCTAACTGCCAACTGAACATGCATGTTAACCTTAGGAGTCCTTGTTCAAGATTCTTGTAAGTCCATTTGTGCTTCAGATTTCTAAAGCCTTTCCCCATTTAGAAAATATTCCCCTTTGAGAAATGTCAGCCTTCTAACAAAGTGCATATTCTCAGATTCCCAGATTGTATTATACCGGCCAATTCTTTACCCACTCTCCCAGCTTGTCCAAACCTCTCCACTTCTTCAACACTACCTATTACTTCACCTGTCTTTGTGTCATCTGCAAATGTAGCAACAGTACTCTCAATTCCTTTGTCCACATCGTTTATTCATTTATGTATAACGTTAATAGTTGTGGTCCCAACATGGAGTTCTGCAGAACTCCACTAGTCCCTGGCTGCCATCCTGAAAAAGATCCCTTTATCCCCACTCTGCCTTCTGCCAGTCCTCTATCCATGCTAGTACCTTGCCCCTAACACGATGGGCTCTTACCTTGTTTCACAGCCTCCTGCGTGCACCTTGTCAAAGACCTTCTAGAAATCCAAATAGATCATGTCCTCTGCTCTCCTTTGTCTAACTTGCTTGTTACCTCCTCAAAGAATTCAAACAGTTTGCCGCTTTGATGAAGTCATGCTGAATCACCTGTATTTTACCATGCAATTCCAAGTATTCCACAAATTTATCCTTCATAATGGACTCTTAAAATCTTACCATCGACCAAGTCAAGCTAACCAGGCTATATTGTCTTCTTTTTCCCTTCCTTAAACTCTGAAGTTGGCAATTACAAATGAATTTTCTATCCAAATTGGTCATCACTAGATTAAATAATTCACGCTGTAAAACAAAAAAAAAATTCTCCCATTCTGAAGGGGGGCAGCATCAGAGTAACTATCCTGTAAGTTGTTGGAAATAATAATAACTAGTATTTATATACAGACCTTTTATACTGGACTGTGTCAACATTCTTACAGTTAATTGTTTTTGAATGCAGTGTTATGTAACTAAATATTTTGGTTAACAATGATCAAAAACAGTCAAATGATAAGACAATTAATTAAAAGCTGCAGCTGAATGTTAACCAGAATACTGGGAAAGAACTTCCTTTTAAATTGTATCATGAGATTTCCACTATTCCCCTGGAGCATCAGGTGGGCCTTTATTAAAGTCTCATGCAAATGTCATCTCTTAGAACTGGTTCATAGTCACTGTAAACAAGCCACTTGCTGGCCTGTCCTTGGACATAATATGAATATAGCAATAGAAGTAACCCCCTATTGATTGTTCTGAAATTCAAACAGTTCATGGCTGGTCTGCACCTCAGTTCCATTGACTGTCGTTGTTAAGTGTGGTATGTTGAATAAAAGTGTGAAATTACTTGTGTACATTTCTCAGTAACTTGGCTTGTTTATGGTCAGTTTTTATGACTAAGGCACAGCTGATAGAATTGATAGTTCAAAAATAAAGAGGGACTGGGCAAATGGATTGCAATTTCCTGAAAGAGTTGAAGCAAATTGAAATGATCATTTGTAGGGCTTGAGGCTACAATTCTTCAGTTTTCGGTCTAATTTTTGGGCAGGCATGTTCAGGATGACATAAAACCCGCCAGGTTTGGAGCCAATCACCTTATTAAGAGCTGACTGTGCATATTACAGCTGCTGGCTCTTAAAGACTGTTGGCCTAGGTCTAGTCTTTAGGGAATCCAATGACAAAAGAAAAGTTGTTTTCTTTTGCTTTTCACATGTTGGAGAGTCATGGGGAAAAGTGTTGTCAGGGTTTCTGAGGCAAAGACAGGAGGTCATTTTCAGAGGCAACCTGACTACTACTCATCCATGCTTCCACTTGCTGTCCCAATTGAGGCAAGTGGAGGGCCCCCCTTGTCCCAGCAGGCAAGTGACCCAATCAGGAAGCTAGCCAATTTTCTCACCTTAGCTTTAAAAATATTGAATGAGGAAGCCTCAGCTACTTCACTGGACCAGAAATTCCACAAATTCACAATCCTTTGGGTGAAGAAGTTCCTCCTCAATTCAGTCCTAAATCTGCTCCCCCTAATTTTGAAGCTATGCCCTCTTGTTCTAGTTTCACCCCCCAGTGGAAACAATGTCCCTGCTTCTATTTTATCTATTCCCTCATAATTTTGTATGTTTCTATAAGATCCCTCTCATTCTTCTAAATTCCAATGAATATAATCCCAGTCTATTCAGCCTTTCCTCATAAGCCAACCCTCTCAACTCCGGAATCAACCTAGCGAATCTCCTCTGTACCCCTCCAGTGCTAGTATATCCCTTCTCAAGTAAGGAGACCAAAACTGCACACAGTATTCCAGGTGTGTCCTCACCAGCACTCTATACAGCTATAACATAACCTCCCTGCTTTTAAACTCAATCCCTCTAGCATTGAAGGACAAAATTCCATTTGCTTTCTTAGTTACCTGATGTACCTGCAAACCGACCTTCTGCGATTCATGCACAAGGACACCAAGGTCCCTCTGTACAGCAGCATGCTGCAATTTTTTTACCGTTCATGTAACAGTCCCTTTTACTGTTATTCCTACCAAATGGATGACTTCGCATCTATCAGCATTGAATTCCATCTGCCAGACCTTCACCCACTCACTTAAACTATCTATATCCGTCTGCAAACTTTCAGAGTCCTCTGCACACTTTGCTCTACCAGTCATCTTAGTGTCATCCGCAAACTTTGACACATTACGTGTGGTCCCCACCTCCAAATCATCTATGAAAATTATAAACAATTGCAGTCCCAGCACTGATCCCTGAGGCACACCACTAGTCACTGTTTGCCAACCAGAAAAGCACTCATTTATCCCCACTCTTTGCCTCCTGTTAGTTAACCAATCCTCAATCCGTGCCAATACATTGCCTGTACCACAGTGCACCTTTATCTTATGCTGCAGCCTTTTGTGTGGCAATGTGTTAAATGCCTTTTGGAAATCCAGATACACCACATCTACTGGGACCCCATTGTCCACCACACTCGTAATGTCTTCATAAAATTCCAGCAAATTAGTTAAGCATAACCTGCCTTTCATGAACCTATGCTGCGTCTGCCCAGTGAAGCAATTTCTATCTAGATGTCTTACTATTTCTTCCTTGATAATAGATTCAAGCATTTGCCTCACGACAGAAGTTATGCTAACTGGCCTATAATTCCCCACCTTTTGTCTACCTCCTTTTTTGAACAGTAGCATCACATTGGCTGTTTTCCAATCTGCTGGAACTGCCCCAGAGTCCAGCGAATTTTGGAAAATTACGACGAGTGCATTGCTGTTACTCCCACCATCTCTTTTACAACATCAACTTTCTGTTGATGTTTAAAGTTTTCCAATTTTCTAGTTTCCCACTGGTCTTTGCCACTTTGTATGCCTTATCTTTCAATTTGATAGCCTCCCTTATTTCCTTAGACATCCATGGCTGATTATCCCTTTTCCTACAGTCCTTCCTTTTCATTGGTATATACTTTTGCTGTGAACTTTGAAAAATTGCTTTGAAAGTCCTCCACTGTTCCTCACCTGTCCCACTATAAAGTCTTTGTTTCCAGTGTACTTTAGCCAACTCCTCCCTTATCCTATTGTACTCTCTTTTGTTTAAGCACAGGACCCTGGTATTGGATTTTTATCTTCTCACTTTCCATCTGTATACTAAATTCAACCATACTGTGATCACTCCGTCCAAGAGGATCCTTAACTATGCGACCATTAATTATTCCTATCTCAGTACACAGGACCAGATCTAGGATAGCTTCCTCCCTCATCTGTTCTATTACACACTGTTTAGCATGGATTTGTGACGGGTAGATCATGCCTCACAAACCTTATTGAATTCTTTGAAGAGGTGACCAAACACGTGGATGAAGGTAGAGCAGTGGATGTGGTATACATGGATTTAAGTAAGGCGTTTGATAAGGTTCTCCATGGTAGGCTCATGCAGAAGGTAAGGAGGCATGGGATAGGTGGAAATGTGGCAGATTGGATTCAGAATTGGCTGACCCTTAGAAGACAAAGGGTGGTAGTGGACAGAAAATATTCAACAGGGTGCTCAGTTATGAGTGGTGTACTACAAGGATCTGTTCTGGGTCCTCTTCTATTTGTGATTTTTGTAAATGATTTAGATGAAGGAGTGGAAGGGTGGATCAGTAAGTTCACGGACGATACGAAGGTGGGTCGCATTGTGGACAGTGCGGAGGTCTGTTCTAGGTTACAAAGGGATATTGATAGGATGCAGAGCTGGGCTGAGAAGTGGCAGATGGAGTTTAACCCTGAAAAATGTGAGGTGATTCATTTTGGAAGGACAAACTTGAAAGCAGAATACAGGGTTAATGGAAAGATTCTTGGCAGTGTGGAGGAGCAGAGGGATTTTGGGGTTCATATTCACAGTTCCCTGAAAGCTGCCACCCAGGTGGATAGAGTTATTAAGAAGGCATATGGTGTGTTAGCTTTCATTAATAGAGGGATTGAGTTCAAGAGCCGTGAAGTTATGCTATACAAAAGCCTGGTTCAGCCACATCTGGAGTATTGTGTCCAGTTCTGGTCGCCTCATTACAGGAAAGATGTGGAGGCGTTGGAAAAGGTGCAGAGGAGATTTACCAGGATGTTGCCTGGAATGGAGGGAAGGTCTTACGAGGAAAGGTTGAGAGACCTAGGGCTTTTCTCTTTAGAACGACGAAGGATGAGAGGTGACTTGATAGAGGTGTACAAAATGATCAAAGGTATAGATAGAGTGGACAGCCAGAGACTTTTTCCTAGGGTGGAGGTAGCTATTACGAGGGGGCATAGTTTTAAAGTGAGTGGAGGTAGTTACAGAGGAGACGTCAGAGGTAGGTTCTTTACTCAGAGAGTGGTTGGGGCGTGGAATGCATTGCCGGAAAGGGTAGTGGAGTCAGCCTCATTAGGGGCATTTAAACAGCTATTAGATAGGCATATGGATAATAGTTTAAGGTAGTAGTGGAGGTTAGATAGACCTTAGGATCAGGGTAAAAGTTCGGCACAACATCGTGGGCTGAAGGGCCTGTACTATGCTGTACTGTTCTATGTTCTATGTTCTGTACATTCAATGAACTCCTCCTCAAACCTGCCTTGACTGACCTGGTTCAACCAATTGACATGTCGATTAAAATCCTCCATGATAATTGCCGTACCATTTTTACAGGCATTACTTATTTTTTTGTTTACTGCCTGCCCCAATGTGATGTTATTATTTGGTGGCCAATAGACTACGCCTATCAATGACTTTTTCTTCTTAGAATTTCTAATTTCCACCTAAATGGATTCAACCTTATTCTCTATAGAACCTGTATCATCTCTCACTGCTGCCCTCATGTCGTCCTTAAACATCAGCACTACACCACCTCCCTTCCCTTCCTGTTTGTCCTTCCAGATGGTCTGATACCCCGGATATGTAATTCCCGGTCGTGACCATCCTGCAACCATGTCTCTGTAACGGCTACTAAATCATACTCATTCACGATAATTTGTGCTGTTAACTCATCTACCTCATTTCAAATGCTATGAGCATTTAGATAAAGTGCCTTTATGCTAGTTTTTTATACCTTTTTGAATTTTAACATCTTCATTAATAATATCCCCTGAGTTTTCCTTCCTCTTAACTTCCCTCATAGCCCTTGATGTAGTTAAACCCTCCTGCATAAATGTTACCTTGCTGCTTTCTTTTCTATTTACCATTACATTTCCTGTCATTTTCTCCTTCCCCCATTTTACTAGTTTAAAGTCCTAGTGACCACCTTATTGACATTCTGTTAAGGTCACAGATGGCCACGAATATCTTGAATTTCCTGGAACCGTAGGAGTAGTAGAAATGTATCCCCATTTTAGGAACATTCTGCATAACTGACTTACACGTTGGTGCTCGTGACTTTCATCAATCATTTGGGCCTTTTCTACACTGTATGCCAAGACCCAGTGTTGTTTATTTACATATGGGCCCAACACATAAAAGAACAATTCACATAAGATTATTGTATTTACAACAGTAATGTGCGGGGTTGATTTCAGCCCATGTATGCAGTCTCAACATATTCTAAAAGGCACCCAGTTATCAGTGTAACATGTCTGGAGTTTAAATATAATTTTGTGACTTTCTTTCATAAAGGCACTTACCAAATGCCCACCATCTCAATGCACACAAGCTTCTGTAGAAGCAAGCAATTGGAATGCTTTCCACAAAAGTCTGCATATTAATGAAATAGGAGTAGCAGGAAAAAGGGGCTTTGAGAGTAAAGTATTCCAGAGGACAAGAATTCACTTGTTAGTAAATAAGCCCTATTGGTGAAGGTGTATTTCTGCTATTTAATGCTGCTTTTTATATTCTCACGTGAAATTTGGATGTAATTAATTTTCAGCAATTGTCTGTATAGAATCTGGCATAAATGGATGATGTTCCATGCTATTCTAATTATTTTAATTGTCTGCACAACTTTTTTAGTTAGTTCTCCGGTACTCTGGCTTCTATGGGACCTCTCCAAGCAAGCACAGAAAATGGAATGCTTCCTCACAGTCCAACACTCCAACATTACTTCCAGGTGAAGCAGCAGTTTGTGTGTTTGTTTCAGCTGCTCACAACGCAGTGTCCTCTACACTGGGAATAATTACACTGAAAACAACAAATGCTGGAGATCACAGGGGGTCAGGCAGCATCTGTGGGCAGAGAGCAAGCTCACGTTTCGAGTCCAGATGACTCTTCATGAGAGCTGATGTGAAGTGTGGAGAGGACAGCATTTGTGCTATAATTGGGGGGGGGTGGGGTGGTGGGGGGTAGTGGTGGAATGTAGTGTGCTGGGGGTGAAAGGATGTTGGTAGTTTAGATTAAGTTATCATAGAATCCCTACAGCGTGGAAACAGGACCTTCAGCTCAACAAGTTCACACCAACCCTCAGAGCATCCCACCCAGATCCACCTAATCTGCACATCCCTGAACACTATGGGCAATTTAGCATGGCCAATCCACCTAGCCTGCACGCCTTTGGACTGTGGGAGGAAACCGGAGCACCTGGAGGAAACCCACGCAGACACAGGGAGAATGTGCAAACTCCACACTGACAGTTGCCTGTGGGTAGAATTGAACCCGGGTCCCTGGCACTGTGAGGCAGCAGTGCTAACCTCTGAGCCTCCATGCCGCCCCCAAAGTGATTAGAATGTGAGGATGGCAGAATAATGGTGTGTCTAACTGCCAGACTTGAAAGAACAGACAGTCCCACTGCGCTGCGGGGAGGGGAGAGAAGACATGGTGACAGAGAATGTAACAAGTAAAGATAAAAGAAATGGGAGTTAGTTCACAATTTGAAGGTGTTGAACTTGAAACTAAGTCCAGAAGGTTGTAAACTGCCTAGTCTGAAGATAAGATGTTGTTCTGCAAAGCGGTCAGCCAGTCTACGTTTACTTTCTCTAATGTAGAGTAGGCCACATTGGGTGCAGCGAATACAATACACAAGAATGAAGGAGGTACAGGTGATATGCCCTTGGATGGTGAGCATGGAAGAGGTGATGGGGCAAATTTTGCACCTTCTGTGATTACGTGGGAAGAGAGAGTAGTGTTAGTGGTTGATGAATGGACTAGGGTGTCCTGCAGGGAACGATCCCTGCAAAATGCAGGCAGAGGGAGTGAGGGGAAGATGTGTTTGGTGGTGGCATTCTGCTAGAGTTGTCCGAAATGGCGGAGAATGATCCTTTGCGGAGGCTGGTGGGATGATAAATGAGGACAAGGAGGACCTGACCACCCCGTTGTGAGTGATGGAAAGGGGCAAGGGCAGTAACACGGGTGATAGGTCGGATGCGGCTGAGGGCCTGTCAACCAGAGTAGGCAGGAAAACACAGTTATGGAAGAAACAAGCCATGTCAGCAGCGCTGTTTTGGAAGGTGGCATCATTCAAACAGATATGACATAGGCAAAGGAACCAGGAGAACAGGATGGAGTCCTTGCAGGACCTGGGGTGTGATGAGCTGTAGTGAAGGTAGTTATGCGAGTCAATGCATAGAATCATAGAGATATGCAGCACCGAAACGGACCCTTCGGTCCAACTTGTGCATGCCAACTAGATATTCTAAATAAATCTCATCCCATTTGCCAGCATTTGACCCATATCCCTCTAAACCCTTCCTATTTATGTACACATCCCAATGCCTTTTAAATGCCATAATTGTACCAGCCTCCACCATTTCCTCTGGCAGCTCATTCCATACACATACTACACTGCGGGCGAAAAAGTTTACCTTTAGGTCCCTTTTAAATCTTTCCCCTCTCACCTTAAACCTATGTCCTCTAGTTTTGGTCTCCCCCACCCCGGGGAAAAGTCCATGTCTATTCACCCTACCCATGACCCTCATGATTTTATAACCTTCTATAAGGCTACCCCTCAGCCAACACTCCAGGGAAAACAGCCCCAGCCTAGTCAGCCTCTCCCTATAGATCAAACCCTCCAACCCTGGCAACATCCTTGTAAATCTTCTCTGAACCCTTTCACGTTTCACAACACCCTTCTTATAGCAGGGGATTTGTAGTTGATGGCAGTGGACAGTTTATTCCCCTAAATGGAGACAGAGAGATCAAGGAAAGGAAGTGTTGGAAATGGACGATATGAAACTTATAGAGGGGTGGATATTTGAGGCAAAGTGAACAAATTTTTCAAGGTCCTGGCAGGAGCATGAAGCGGCACCGAAGTAGTTGTCAATGTACCAAAAGGAGTTGTGGGAGGGGACCAGTGTAGAACTAGAACAAGGATCGTTCCACATACCCCATAAAGAGGCAGGCTTAACTTGGACCAATGCAGGTGTCCATAGCCACTCCTTTGACTTGACAGGAGTGAGATGAATTAAAGGAGAAATTGTTCAGTGAAAGAACAAGTTCAGCCAAGCAGAGGAGAGTGGTGATGGATGGGAATTGTTCAGGCTTCTGGTCGAGGAAGAAGCCGAGAGCTCTCAGACCATGCTGGTGAGGAATGGAGGGATTGGACATCCATGGTGAACAGGAGGCAGTTAGGGCCAGGAAACTGGAAATTGTCTATATGGTGGCAAGCATCAGAGAAATCATGGATGTAGG
Source organism: Rhincodon typus (assembly GCF_021869965.1). Taxonomy (NCBI): domain Eukaryota; kingdom Metazoa; phylum Chordata; class Chondrichthyes; order Orectolobiformes; family Rhincodontidae; genus Rhincodon; species Rhincodon typus. The sequence goes on from NC_063348.1 coordinate 41,965,740, forward strand.
TGGGCAGGGTCTGGCCACATGGAGAGAGGATGGAGATAAGGCAGGAGGAAATGAGCTTGGTGGGGCAGGAACAGGCTGATACAATGGGCCTACCAGGCAGTCTGGTTTGTGGATTTTGGGAAGAAGGTAGAGGCAGGCTGTCTAGGTTGGGAGAGTGTAAGGTTGGAGGCAGTGGCGGGGAGGATCTCTGGAGGTAATGAGGTCGGTGACAACAATGGCTTGATGTTCGAATCTGGTCCAGGGGAAGGTAGGAAGAAGTGTCAGGGAGTTGGCATTGAGCCTTCACAAGTTAAAGATCAGTGCACCAGACTATAACAGCACTGCCTTTGTCAGCTGGTTTGATAATAGAGTTAGGGTTGGACCTGAGAGAGCAAAGTGTGGCAATTTCAGAAGGGGTCAGGTTACAGTGGCTGAGAGGAGCAAATAAACTGAGATTGCTGATGTCACGCTGGCAGTTCAATGAAGAGATCAAGGGCAGGTAAGCAGCCAAGGGAAGGGGTCCAAGTAGAGGATGAATACTGGAGGTGGGTGAAGGGATCAGTGGAATGGGGGTGGAGGGGGCATCTGTAGTTCTTTCAGTTTTAATCACGGTCAGAGATGGCTGAACCTACTTTTGAGTCTGAAATGCAAGAGATAAGAACAGGAATTGACCACAAGCTTGTGAAGCCTGTTTTGCCATTTAATGCAATTGTGGCTGATCTTGGGCTTCAAATCTACTTTCCGCCCATTCAACATACCCCTTAACTCTCTGGGAGATCAAAAATCTGTCTACCCCAGTGTAGATTAAACAGTGTAGTTTAACAGATGTAATAAACAAACAAGTCCTCTGGGATAGAGAATTCCAGATTCACAGCCCTTTGAGTGAAATAATTTCCCATCTCAGTCCTAATTTTAACCCTTATCCTAAGACTCTGCCCCCATGTTTTAGATTCCTCAACCAGTGAAAATAATCTCCCAGCATATTCCCTATCAAACCTATTCAGAATCTTAGATCTTGCATGTTTCAATGAAATCACCTCTAAGTCTATAAAACTCCAGAGAACATAGGTCCAATTTATGTAACCTCTTCCTAGGGCAATGCTCTTATACAAGGGATCAATCTAATAAATATTCGGTGCACTGTCTCCAATGACAATATATCCATCCTTAAACATAGAAATTGAGGGTGCACACAGTACTCCAAATGTGGTTTCACCAAAATCCTGCACAATTGTAGCAAATTTTCTGTATTCTCGTACTCCAGACACCTTGCAATATAGGTCACTATGATGTGTGCCATGCTAAATGCTTGATGCACCTGAGTGTTAAATTTTTGCACTTCTTGTACAAGCACACCCAAGTCTCTCAGAACATAAAAATTCTCAAGATAACAAGATGTAGAGCTGGATGAACACAGCATGCAAAGCAGCATCAGAGGAGCAGGAAAGCTAACGTTTCGGGTCTGGACCCTTCTTCAGAAATGGGGGAGGGGAAGGGGATTCTGAAATAAATACAGAGGGGCGCCCCCTCTCTTTCTATTTATTTCAGAACCCCCTTCCCCTCCCCCATTTCTGAAGAAGGGTCTAGGCCCGAAACGTCAGCTTTCTTCTGATGCTGCTTGGCCTGCTGTGTTCATCCACCTCTACACCTTGTTATCTCAGAGTTAATGTTTCAGGTTTCGTGACCCGCCGTCAGAACTGTTGTAGCCAGGAAAATGTTGGTTTATATGCAGGAGATAGGGTGGGGGGAGGGGTTAAGAAGTAAATGAAAGGTGGAAATAGAGCCCAAAGAGAGAGAAGAGCAGTTAGACAGACAAAGGAGTGGATAACGATCTTGTTAAGAGAGTGAATAGTTGTTCATGGGGACTGTTAGTGCCTAACAATGGGTGATGTGCAGACTTGTGATACCAAGGCCTGGTTGTGGGAGTTATGGGTCTAGGCCCGAAACGTCAGCCTCTCTGCTCCTATGATGCTGCTTGGCCTGCTGTGTTCATCCAGCCCTGCACCTTGTTGTCTCGGATTCTCCAGCATCTGCAGTTCCTACTATCTCTAACTTAATATTGAGTCTGGAAGGCTGCAGGGTCCCCAGGCAGAAAATGATGTGCTGTTCTTCTAATTAGCGCTGAGCTTCACTGGAGCACTACAGCAAGCCTGAGACAGTGATAAAATCCAAAAGGACTGCGGATGCTGTAAATCAGGAACAAAAACAGAAGTTGCTGGAAAAGTTTAGCATCTGTGAAGAAAAAAATCAGAGTTAACGTTTCGCATCCGGTGACCCTTCCTCAGAATTGATGGGAGCTGGGAAAATATCAGTTTATATGCAGAGAATAGGGAGGGGGTGTGTTAGGGAGTAAATGATAGGATAGAGCCAGAACAGAGAGAAGAGCAGTTGGACAGACAAAGGAGTTGATAACGATCTGGCTAGGAGGGTGAATGGCTGTTAATGGGTACTGTTAGTGAGTAACAATAGGTAGTGTGCAATGGCAGGCTATGTGTTAACAAGGCCTGGTGTATGGGATAGGGGGGGCTAGGACATGGGAGAGTTTAGGCCCTAAAATTAGTAAACTTGATATTGACTCCAGAGGGCTGTAGGGTCCCCAAGTGGAAAATGAGGTATTGTTCTTCCAGCTTGTGTGAGCTTCACTGGAACATTGCAGCAAGCCAAAGACAGAGATGTTGGCCAGGGAACAGGGTGGTGTGTTGAAGTGGCAGGCAATAGGTAGCTCAGGGTCTTTTCTGCGAGCAGAACATAGATGTTCTGCGAAGCGGTCACCCAATCTACGCTTCGTTTCCCCAATGTAGAGGAGACCACGTTGTGAGCAGCGAAAGCAGTAGACTAGATTCTGGAAAGTGCAGGTGAAGTGTTGCTTCACCTGCAAGGTATATTTGGGCCCTTGGATACTGAGGAGGGAGGAGGTAAATGCACCTTTGCTCGTTGCAGGGGAAGGTGCCGTGGGGCTGTGCGGGGTGTTGGGGGTGAAGAAAGAGTGGAACAGGGTGTCCCGGAGGGAACGGTCCCTGCAGAAGTCAGACAAGGGAGGGGAGGGAAATATGTTTCTGGCGATGGCATCTCGCTAGAAGCGGCGGAAATGGTGGCTAATGATCCTTAATTCCCTATCTTCTAGTTGCCTGCCACTTCAATACATCACCCAGTTCCCAGCTACAAAGTCTCAAAGAAATGAAACCGGATGTATCACCACACATTGACCATGGCACCAGAAAAGACAAGGGCAGAAACAGCCCTGTCGACCCTGCAAAGTCCTCCACACTAATATCTGGGGGCTAGTGCCAAAATTGGGACAGCTGTCTAACAGACTAATCAAGCAACAGCCTGACATAGTAATGCTCATGAAATCATACCTTACAGACAATGTTGCTGACACCATCGTCACCATCCCTGGATATGTCCTGTCCCACCGCAGGCCAGACCCAGCAGAGGTGGCAGCACAGTGGTATACAATCAGGAGGGAGTTGCTCTGGGAGTCCTCAACATTGACTCTGGACCCCATGAAGTTTCACGGCTTCGTTAAACATGGGCAAGGAAATCTGCTGATTGCCGCATATCGTCCTCCCTCAGCTGATGAGTCAATGCTCCTCCATGTTGAACAACACTTGGAGGAAGCACTAAGAATGGCAAGGGCACAAAGGGCACTCTGGGTGGGGGATTTCAATGTCAACCACCAAGAATGGCTCAGCAGCAGCACTACTGATTGAGCTGGTCCGGTCCTAAAGACATAGCTGCTAGACTGGGTCTGTGGCAGGTGGTGAGGGAACCAACAGGAGGGAAACACATACAGGTAGTTCTCCTGTAATGTGCAAGTTTAATTCTTGCGTGACCTCATCCTATAGAAAATCGCTATACCCATACAGCAGAAAGTTTGCGTTATCTAAATAGCATCCACTATTCATCAATCATGTTACAGCCAATTCGCATTAACAAGACATGTGTTATAGCAGAATTATGTGTACTTGACCTCATCGTTACCAATCTGCCAGCTGCAGATACATCTGTCCATGACAGCTTTGGTAACAGCGACCACCACACACAGTCCTTGTAGAGACAAAGTCCTGCCTTCACATTGAGAATAACCTCCATTGAGTTGTGTGGCACTATCACCGTGCTAAATGGGACAGAATTCACACAGATCTAGCAACTGAAGACTGGGCATCCATGAGGCGCTGTGTGGCATCAACAGCAACAGATGTGTACTCCAGCACAATCTGTAAGCCCGTGGTCTGGCACATCCCCCACTCAACCATTACCATCAAGCCAGGGGATCAACCCTGGTTCAATGGAGAGTGCAGGATGGCATCCCAGGAGCAGCACCAGGCGTACCTGAAGATGAGGTGACAGGAATGCCCGCAGGTCAAACAACATAAGCAGCAAGTGATAGACAGAGCTAAATGATCCCACAACCAATGGATCAGATCTGAGCTCTGCACTCCTGCCACATCCAGTCATGAAGGTGGTGATGGAGGAGGTTCCACAAATAGCCCCATCCTCATTGATGGGAGAGCCCAGCACATCAGTACAAAAGATAAGGCTGAAGCATTCAGAGCAATCTTCAGCCAGACGTGCTGAGTGGATGATCCATCTTGGCCTCCTCCAGTGGTCCCCAGCATTATAGATACCAGTCTTCAGCCAATTCGATTGACTCCACATGATATCATGAAACGGTTGGAGGCACTGGATACCGCAAAGGCTACGGGCCCTGACGCTTTTCCAGCAATAGTACTGAAGACTTGTGCTCCAGAACTTGCCGTTCCCCTAGCCAAGCTGTTCCAGTACAGTTACAACGCTGGTATCTACCCGACAATGTGGAAAATTGCCCAAGTATGTCTTGTACATAAAAGGCAGGACAAATCCAACTCGACCAATTACCATCCCATCAGTCTATTCTGGATCATCAGTAAAGTGATGGAAGATGGTATCAATGGTGCTATCAAGCAGCACCTGCTCAGCAATAAACTGCTCAGTGACACCCAGTTTGGGTTCGGCCAGGGCCACTCAGCTCCCGACTTCATTACAGCCTTGATTCAAACATAGACAAAAGAGCTGAATTCCAGAGGTGAGGTGAGAGTGACAGCCTTTGACAGCAAGGCTGCATTCGACACAGTGTGGCATCATGGAGCCCTGACAACACTGGAATCAAGGGGTATCAGGGGAAAACTCTGTGGTGGTTAGAGTCATACCGGACACACAAGAAGATGGTTGTTGTTGGAGGTCAGTCATCTCAGCTCCAGGACATCTCTGCAAGAGTTCCTCAGGGTACTGTCCTAGGCCCAACTATCTTCAGCTGCTTCATCAATGACCTTATGACGATTTGGGCTGAAAAGTGGCAAGGAACATTTATGCCACACAGATGCCATGCTATGGCCATCACCAACAAGAGACAATCTAACCATCGCTCCTTGACATTCAAAGGTGTTACCATCACTGAAACCCCACTGTCAACATCCTGGGAGTTATCATTGATCAGAAACTCAACTGGATTCACTACATAAATACACTGGCTACAAGAGCAGGTCAGAGGCTAGGAATGCTATGGCAAGTAACTCACCTCCTGACTCCCCAAAGCCTGTCCACCATCTACAAGGCACAAGTCAGGAGTGTGATGGAATACTCCCCACTTGCCTGCATGAGTGCAGCCCCAACAACACGAGAAGCTTGACACCATCCAGGACAAAGCAACCCGCTTGATTGGCATTACATCCACAACCATCCACGACCGACGCTCAGTAGCAGCAGTGTGTAGAAGATGCATTGCAGAAATTTACCAAAGATCCTCAGACAGCACCTTCCAAACCCACGACCACTTCCATTTGGAAGGACAAGGGCAGCAGATATAAGGGAACACCACCACCTTCAAGTTCCCCTCCAAGCCACTCAGCATCCTAACTTGGAAATATATAATGGTTCTTTCACTGTTGCTGAGTCAAAATCCTAATGGTATTGTGGGTCAACCCACAGCAGGTGGACTGCAGCAGTTCAAGAAGGCAGCTCACCACCACTTTCACAAAGGCAATTAGGGATGGCAATAAATGCTGGCCAGCCAGCGATGCCCACATCCCACAAAATGAATTAAAATTAAAACATTTTCCTAGCTACCATCAGTTCTGAGAAAGGGTCACTCAACCTGAAATGTTAATTCTGATTTCTCTCCACAGATACTGCCAGACCTGCTGAGCTTTTCCAGCAATTTCTATTTTTATCTCAGACTGTGATCTCTTCTCTCCCATTTTGCTTCCTTTCCTTTGTACATATCAGTTTTGAATGTTGTTTACACCTCTTATGGACTCATGTTTTATTTCTTGATCTATTTCTAAGTACATTCTGCCCCACCAACATTTTGACATTTAATGTTTCCAATTTCCACCTTATTCCCTTTGTTCTTTTTCCCTCCCTTCTCCACTTCAATTCTATTTACATTTAAGATTTTTCTCAGTTCTGATAAAAGGTCACAATCTGAAACATTCACTCTGTCCTTACCTAAGAGGAAATATTACCTAGGCCATGGTAACACAGGACAAAATACTGTCACCAGAAGGGTTCAAAATTGATAAGGAACAAGTGTTGGATAGATATATGGTATTTAAAGTTGACAAGATACCAGGACTAGATGAAATACAGCCAAAATATTGAAGGAAGTGAGAGTGGAAAATTGTAGGAGTACTGACCATAATCTTCCTGTCTTCCCTTGACTTGGGGAGGTGTCAGAAAACTGGAGAATTGCAAATTTAAGGCCTGTTCAAGAAATGTTATAAAGATAAGCCCAGCAATTACAGGCCAATTAGTTTAACTTCAGTGGTGGGCAAGTTTCTAAAAACAAGTATTCAAGATAGAATTAATAGACACATGGTAAAAAATAAAGAGCCAGCATGGACTTTTGAGGGGAAAATTACACTTGACAAACTTGCTGGAGTCTTTTTGAAGAGGTTTGATGAGGGTAATGCTATTGATGTGGTGCACATGGAGTAATAGAGGTCTACAGCAAACAGAAAGACCCTTTGGCTCACCAAGTCTGAGGGGTAAAACACACGCAGCTAACTGAAATAGCTCCATAGTGGCCTGAATCCTGTCACCAAGTCACCCTTTATTTACATGTGGAAAGTCCTTGACACTGATCCAGCTCTCTCAGAGCCAGCTCTCAATGTGAATAAGATGTCTGATACTCCTGTTCTTATCTGTCAGCCAGAGCTCCCTGATTGGACCAGATTAACAGCCCGAAACAGGGAACTCATATTCTATGAGGTCCACTTAATTCACCTTTTTACAATCACTACACTAACTATTCTAATCATATTTTCCTGACCTTGGGCCATGGCTTTGTATGCCACGGCATCATAAGTGCACATCTGAACACTTCCTAAATGTTATGAAGATTTCTGTTTCTACCACTCTTACAGACAGGGAGTTCCAGATTCCCATCACAAAACTTATTTTCACCTTCCCTTTAAACCTCCTGCCCTTACCTTAAATCTATGACCCCTGCATTGATTCCACCATCACAAAGACCTCTCCACCTTGTCTATGCCCCTCATAATTTTATTCATTTTTATCATTGGGGTGGCATGGTGGGGCTCACAGCGCCAGGGACCCGGGTTCAATTCCACCCTCAGGTGACTATCTCTGTGCAGTTTGCACATTCTCCCCATGTCTGTGTGGGTTTCCTCTGGGTGCTCCGGTTTCCTACCACAGTCCAAAGATGTGCAGGCTAGGTGGATTTGCCATGCTAAATTGCCCGTAGTATTCAGAGATGTGTAGCTTAGGCAGGTTATAGGGGGATGGGTCTGGGTGGGATGTTCTGAGGGTCAATGTGGACTGGTTAGGCCGAAGGGCCTGTTTCCACGTTGTAAGGATTCTATGATCTATGATCTATGTCCCCTCAGTCTCCTCTGCTCTAAGGAAAACAACCCCAGTCTCTCCAATCTCTATTCATAACTAAAACTTTTCAGCCCAGCTAACATCCTAGTAACTCTCTTCCATGCTCTCTCCAATGCAATCGCATCCCCCCTATAATGTGAATTTCAGAACTGCACACAATACTCTAGCTGTGGCCTAACCAATGCTTTATACAGTCACAGCATAATCTTCCTGCTTTGGCTAATAAAGGCAAGTATCGCATATGCTTGGTTAATCACTTTATTAACTTGTCCCGTTACCTGATGGCATCAGTGGTCATGTACTCCACCAATTGTTGTATCATATGTGAACTTACCTGATCAACCCTCCTCCATTCATTATATATACTGCAAGCAGCAAACGCCTCAACATTCATCCCTGCAGAGCCCTAATGGATACAGGTGTCCATTCACAAAAACACCTCTCGACCATCATCCTTTGCTTCCTGCCATTCAGCCGATTCAGAATTCAATTAGCCAAATTTTCTAGGATCCCATGAGCTTTTACTTTCACCGGTAGTATCCCATGTAAGACCTTATTGAAAGCCTTGCTGAAATCCAAGAATGCTATGTCAAATGCATTGCCCAGACTTCCATAAGGACTTTGATACAATGTCACACAGCAGACTTGTGAGAAATGTTACAGGCCATAGAATATGAGGGACAATAGCAAGTTGGTTACAAAATTGGGTAAGTGATAGGAAACAGAGTAATGGTCAATGGATGTTTTCCAGGATTGAGCAAGGTTTGTAGTGAAGTTCCCCAGGAGTCAGCATCGTAACCCTTGCTTTTCCAGGTGTATAAACATGATCTAGATCTTACAGGGTAAAATTTCAGTTTGTAGATGATATGAAACTTGAAAGAAGTGTAAATTCTGAGGCTGGCATAAACAAGTTGGTGGAGTGGGCAGGCAGGTGGCACGTAAGGTTCAATGCAGAAAAATATGAGGTGATGCATTTTGGTAGGAAGAATATTGAAAGACAACAAGAAGTAAAAAGGGGTACAAATCTAAAGAACGTAAGAAATAGGAACAGAAACAGGCAATTCACCCTCTCAAGCCTGCTCTGCCATTCAATACAATCATGGTTGATCTCATCTTGGCTTCACTCTTTCATGCCTTCTCCCCCCCCACCTTCAATCTATTATTAATTAAAAATCTGTCTATTTCCTCCTTAAATTTACTCAATGTCCTGGCAATTCCACCTTCTCAATTCCACAGATTATGACTCTTTTAGAGAAATAATTTCTCCTCATTTTTGTTGTAAATCTGCAACCTCTTATCTAAAAACTACGACCTCTTGTTCTAGATTGCCTCCAAAGAGGAAACAATCTTCTCTACATTTACTCTGTCAATCACCTTTAGCATTATATATCTCATTTAGATCTCCTCTGCAAAGGTGCCTAAGGTGCTCAATTTCTCTTCATAAGGCAAACGACTCATCTCTGGAATTAGGCTGCCAGAGGAAGTAATAGATGCAGATACAGTTACAGTTACATCATGTAAAAGACATTTGGACAGGTACATGAATATGAAAGTTTAGAGAAATATGGGGCAAATGGGACACGTTAGACCAAAGGGTCTATTTCCAGGCTTTATGACTCTTAACTGCCATCAATACATCCACATCCCTCCTCAAGTAACGGGACTAAAATTGTACACAATACTCCTGGTGTGGACTCACTAATGTACAGTTGCAGCAACACTTCCCTACTTTTATACACTATTCCTTTAGCAATAAATACCAAAATTCCATTTGCCTTCCTTATGACCTTATGTACCTGCATGCTAGTTTTCTGTTATTCATGCACAAAGACACCCAGTTCCTTTTGCACCAAAGCACCCTCTCCATTTAGATAATAAGTTGCCCTTCTATTCCTCCAACCAAAATGGATAGTCTCACACTTATAAAAAATTTTCATCTGCCAAATTTTGGCCCACTCACCTAACCTATCCATACGCATTTGTAAATTTCTTATTTCTTAATGCAACTTATTTTCCCACCTATTTTAGTGTCAGCTGCAAAATTAGCTACTGTATCTTCCATCCCTGCATTCAAGTCATTAACATAAATTGTAAATCTTTGGGGCCCAAAGACTGAACCCTGCGGCATCCCACTATTACATTTTGCCAACCAGAAAAAGACCCTATTATCCTGAGTCTGCTTTCTGTTGGTTAGCCACTCCTCTATCCAAGGTAATAAATTACCCCAACCCCATAATGATCTTACCTTGTTTATTAACCTCTTGTGTGACACCTTATCACTGGAAGTCCAGATACATCTATTATCCACTTTGCTTGTTACATCTTCAAAGAACTCAAGCAAATTAGACATATATGATTTACCTTTCATAAAAACACATTATAGGAAGGATGTGAACAAATCAGAGAGAGTACAGAAGCAACTAACAAGAATGAATCCAGAGATGAGATAAATTGAAGAAGTAACCGGACTGTTGACTTTGGAGAGAAGGAGAAGGATAAGAGGAATTCTAATAGGAAATCTGATAGAAGTTTGTAAAATCACGAGTGGGCTGGATAAAGTGGATAGGGAGAAATGAGAGGGTATAGATTTAAAGTCATTTGCAAAAGAAGCAAATGTAAAATGATTAAAAAAAAACACCATGAGTAATTAGGGTGTGGAATTTAACACTTGGAGACAGATTCAATTGACATATTTAAAAGGGCATTGGACAATTATTTGGATAGTAATAACATGCAAGAATATGGGGTAAAAGCGGAAAATTGGCATTATCGATTGATTGATTTACTGTCACATGTTCAAAGTACAGTGCAAAGCTTTGCTTATGAGCTGTATAGGCAGATCATAGTAAGCAAGGATGTACAGATCAAAAAGACGTACACGGAGGCATACAGGTTACATTGCACAGGATGTGTGCTAGGTGAGATCAACATTAGCAAGATCAATATTATTTGAGGCTAGAGAGTCCATTCATCAGTACAATAATAGCTGGGAAGAAGCTGTTCCTGAATCTGCTGGTGCGTGTGTTCAGGCTTCTGTATCCTCTGCCTGACGGAAAAGGTTGCAGGAGACCATTACCGGGGCTCTGATGATGTTGGCAGCCTTTCCATGGCAGCGAGCTGCGTAAATGGAGTCTATGGACGGAAGGTTGGCTTCTGTGATGGTCTGAGCTGTGCACACAACCTTCTGTAGTTTCTTACACTCCTGGGCAGAGTAGTTGCCATACCAGGCTGTTATGCAGCCAGACAGTATGCTTTCAATGGTGCATCTGTAAAAGTTGGTGAGGGACCTTATGGACATGCCAAATTTCCTGAGCTGCCTGAGGAAGAAGAGGCATTGTTGTGCCTTCTTGACCGTCGCACTTACGTGGGAAGTCCAAGACAGGTTGTTGGTTATTGTCACTCTGAGGAACTTGACACTCTCCACCCTCAGTTCCGTTGATGTAGATGGGGGTGTGTTCTCCTCCTTTCTTTCTGAAGTCAATGATCAGTTTTTTAGTTTTGCCAACATTGAGAGAGAGGCTGTTATCATTGCACCACGTCACTAAGCTCTCTGACTCCCTTCTGTATTTTGACTCATCGATGGTGCCATCAGTGAACTTGTAGATGGTGTTCATTTGGAATTTGGCAACACAGTCGTGGGTGTACAGGGAGTACAGTAGGGGGCTGAGGACGCATTCTTGGGGGGCTCCAGTTTTGAGTGTCATTGTGATTGTGGTCTACGGATCCGAAAGCTGAGGATCCAGTTGCAGACGGCAGAGCCGACACCAAGGTTATGGAGTTTTGAGATCAGTCTGGTGTTGAAGGCAGAGCTGTAGTCAATGAGCAGGAGTCTGATGTAGGTGTCTTTATTGTCCAGATGTTGCTGGGATGAGTGCAGGGCTAGGGATATTCACTGTGGTCCGGTTATGTCGGTAAGCAAATTGTAAGGCATCGAGGCAGGCAGGGAGACTGGAGTAATGACGTTTCTTTGAAGAGTTGGTGCAGATATGATGGGCCAATGGCATCCTTTTGTGCCCAACACTTCTGTGATTTACTTGTGATTCTCCAGTTTGCCTCTTCATGAATACTGCCAGACCTGTTCAGGTTCTCCTGCAGTTTCTGTGTTTTTTAATTATTGATATAAATATTTTCAATTATTGTTTTATTTTGGTGAATTCCTGTTCTTGGGCAAAGGGCACTTGTACTGCCTTTATTATCCCTAGAATTGACTCCTCCTATGTTGGTCACACAATTCATCCAGAACTCTGTTGTCCATCTCCTAGTTCTCACCAAGTCTCATTCTTTTACACAGACTGCTGGCTAAATGCTTCAAATTCATCCTTGATTTCAATTCCCATCTGCAACATTCTCCAGCCCATATTTCTCCAAAATGTCTGAAATCCTCTAATTCTAACCCTTAGTGTCATCATAGAATCCCTACAGCGTGGAAACAGACCCTTTGGCCCAACAAGTCCACATCAACCCTCAGAGCATCCCACCCAGACCCATCCCCCTATAACCCACCTAATCTACACATTGCTGAGCACTATGGACAATTTAGCATAGCCAATTCACCTAGCCTGCACATCTTTGGACTGTGGGAGGAAACTGGAGCACCTGGGGAAACCCACGCAGACACGGGGAGAATACGCAAACTCCACACAGACAGTCGCCCGAGGGTGGAATTAGAACCTGGGTCCCTGGCGCAGTGAGCCAGCAGTGATAACCACTGAACCACCACATCACCCCCATGTACTTTGATCCAACATTGGTAACTGTGTTATCAGCCAACTAGGCCCTGATTTCTGGACCTCCCTCCCTAAACCTCTTTGTCATTGCTTTCACAGTGTTTATACATAATGAAGTGCTTTTCAAATATAATCAATATTAAGTTGTAGGAAATGAAGCAAGTACTCAAACAGCAATGATTAGACAATAATGACTTTGTGCTGTTGACTGGGGGAACAGAAATTGTCCAGAATACCAATGATAACATCCCAGCTCTTCAACATATTGCCATGACAGCTTTCATATCTAATTCTTTTGAATAACACATCTGAAAGACCATCAGAGCAGCACTCTCCAGTTCAACAATGAAATATCAGCCTTTTGTTTCAATACCCCAAATGGGCCTTGAACTGATTCTGAATGAAATCAGAATGGGAAACACATCAGCCTTAGACCTTTCATCAAAGATTTAGAAGGGGAATCAGCACAGCAAAGGAGGTGAAAATTTATATCACAGAGATATGGAAAGAACTGGTGAGAATTGATGGAAACAAGAGCCTGGTGCCCTTGAGCAGGGCCAAAACACCAGGCAGTCATCCAAACAAACTACTAAAACCATAGTGTGTCAACACTTTTCTTCCTTTCAATGGAACAAGCTGCCAAAGGAAACCGTCACAGCTCCGTAACTTGAAATCTTCAAGGGCCAGCCACTGCTTATTTTCATTTTTTAAAAATTATTTAACCTATTTTCTTAATCAACCTCTTCAGAGATGTTATTACACACCTCTGGAGCAGGTGGGACTTGAACTCAGGCCTCCCAGTCCTTGTATAGGGACACTACCTGTGCACCACAACAGCCCCTTACTTTCATTTGTATATTTGTTATCGGGATTAACATCTCAGCAAATCATTTACAGTTGTAAGCGCACTACACGTACAAATGTTGCTGGGATAGACTGAAGAAGTGGGACTGGTCTCCTTTGAGAGAAGAAGGCTGGTCAGGGTTGGGGGAGGTTAACACAACTTGTCACAATCATTAGTGGACTGGATAAGAACATCGTGGGCCGATGTACTGTGCTGTACTGTTCTAATAAATAAGGAAAAGCCATTGCTGCTCATAAAAGAGGAACAAGAGGATATAGATTTAAATGACAGAGTCATAAAAATATATAGCATGGAAACAGACCCTTCAGTCCAACTTGTCTATGCCAACAGGATATCCTAAATTAATCTAGTCCCACCTTACCAGCATTCGGCCCAAATCCCTCTAAACTCTTCCTATTCATATACCAATCCAGATGCTTTCTAAATGTTGTAATTGTACCAGCCTACACCACTTCCTCTGGGAGCTCATTCCATACACATATCATCCTCTGCGTGAAAAAGTTGCCCCATAGGTCCCTTTTAAATCTTTCCCCTCTCACCTTAAACCCATGCCCTCTGGTTTTGGACACCCCCACTCCAGGGGAAAAGACCTTGTCTATTTACCCTATCCCTGCCCCTCATGATTTTACAAACCTCTATAAGGTTACCCCTCGGCATCCTACGCTCCAGAGAAAATAGCCCCAGTCTATTCAGCCTCTTTCTATAGATTAAACCCTCCAACCCTGGCAACATCCTTGTAAATCTTTTCTCAACCCTTTCAAAGTTTCACAACGTCCTTCCTACAGCAGGAAGACCAGAATTGCACGCAGTATTCCACTGGTGGCCTAACCAATGTCCTGAACAGCCGCAGCAATGACCCCCCAGTTCCTATACTCGATGCACTGACCAATAAAGGCAAGCATACCAAATGCTGTCTTCACTATCCTATCATACCTGCGACTCCACTTTCAACGAACCATGAACCTGCACTTCAAGGTCTCTTTGTTCAGCAACACTCCCCAGGAGTTTACCATTAAGTGTATATGTCCTGCCCTGATTTGCCTTTCCAAAATGCAGCACTTCAAATTTATCTAAATTAAACTCCAACTGCCACTCCTCAGCCCATTGGTCCATCTGATCAAGATCCCATTATACTCTGAGGTAACCATCTTCACTATCCAGTACACATCCAATTTTGCAAACCTACTAACCATACCTCCTTTGTTCACATCTAAATGTGCAAAAGAAGCAAGGATGATGTGAGGAAGAAGAAATTTTATCACAGCCAGTGGTTACTGTCTGGAACGCACTGGAGGCAAATTCAATTGACATGTCAAGAAAGCTTTGGATGATTATTCAGTTAGAAATGGCAGGGATAGGTAGAAGAGGAAGGAGATTGGCACTGGGTGATTGCAGCAGTGTAAACACAATAGGCTGAATGACCTCTGGAACGATTCTGTAATTCAGGATGGAGACATTGACACAACTGAAGCAGCAGCTTAACCTGCTTTTGACTCACAAGTCAGAGAGCTGAATCAGCCTAGACCCAAGAAGGGTCTAGGTCCGAAACGTCAGCCTTCCTGCTCCTCTGATGCTGCTTGGCCTGCTGTGTTCATCCAGCTCTACACCTTGTTATTTTAAATACATTCATTTGGATGTGGGAGTGGACACGTGCCTCAGCTCATTGCTTGTTGCATAGAAAAGGCCGGCTCCAATCAGCACAGGCCCACCCTGGGGTTATAATTGAGAAGGGAATAAGGGGTTGTTTTTTTCTTCGTCCTGGGCTAATGGCAACAGTGCGAGAGAGAGCGCAAGTGATGAGTTTGTCTCTGGACCTGGCGGCTCTCAGCCCAGCAGGCAGGGCAGGTATGACCCACATTATCACTCAACTACTTCCCCCCGCCCCAAGGAAAAGCAAACTCACAGAACACAAAGTTTCTCGCAAACTGTTGACTTTCTCTTGCACTTTGTGATTACGTATCTATATGCCCTCTCCTAAATCGTGCAATGCAAGCACTTTTTTTTTCTAAACTTAGTAACGCAACCAAGCGAAGTTAATGTTTAAGCGCAAAAGGGAGTGCGCAGGAATTTCTGGTACAATCCACTCCTGTCCGTAAAGTTGTTTTGCACAAACACACGACCTGATTTCCACCACCACCTTCCCCCACCCCCCCCACCCCACCAAACTCGCGGTTGCCTTCAGCTTGCATCCCCTCCCTCTGCATTTGTTGGTCGACGCCTTTTAGATTTGCATCAGCGTCGGTCCACATTCCCGGAGCAGGGATTAAACTCGAGCCACGGCAGTTTCCTTTTGCAGCCTGGAAACCTCCCAACCTCTTGTCGTGTCGATCTCTCCACCCTGCTGGCTATTTCATTTTTGTTTTTAAACAATGTCCGTACAGCAGAATGGCTCGTCCCGGTAAGTGCAGCTGGTTTAGGGACGGGGTCCACTAACTGTCAAGAGCTGGGGCGGCAGGGGCTGGATATGGTCCACTGGAGGCTAGTGTGGGAACCGCGGGGGGGGGGGGGGGGGGG
>NC_063348.1:41981808-41993543 GCF_021869965.1 Rhincodon typus
GAAGACTTCGGCGAGCTGGCATATTAGCTATCTGTTTCACTTCTGACCCCTCAGGCTGGAAATAGGCGCTGGTTAATGGTCTTCAGCTGTAAAGAGGAGAGAACTGGATCATTAGGGGTCAGGAGCATTTCCAGTAGCAACATTTGTATAGCGCCTCTGTAGGCGCTTAAATAGCTTTTTCTTTTCTATTCCTGAAATCGAATTGAATTGTTTTAACTTTGCGTCACCGTGTTACAAACGTCTTAACTGAAAGTATCCTATCCTCTCTAAAGGTGTCCCTGGGGTTGAGGTTGTTACCTGTTTCGTATCACCTATTATTAAACCCGCAACGGGTTTTTTCTTTTTTAAAAAAAAGGTTGTTGTGTGAGGGTGATGAGAAAATGGGAGTGCTGGGTTAAAACTAATTGAACCCAGGGATAGTGATCTACAGTGGTTCTCCACTTCCTTTCGATGAAAGAAAATCGAGCAAGTGAGGATATAGAGACAACAAGGTGCAGGGCTGGATGAACACAGCAGGCCAAGCAACATCATCTGATGAAGGGTCTAGGCCCGAAACGTCAGCCTCTCTGCTCCTATGATGCTGCTTGGCCTGCTGTGTTCATCCAGCCCTGCACCTTGTCTCGGATTCTCCAGCATCTGCAGTTCCTACTATCTCCCAAGTGAGGATATACCTTGGATCAGTGGCTTTGTGGAGAGAAGCTGTACTTGAGCTGATGTGGTCTCCTCTACATTGGGGAAACGAAGCGTAGACTTGGTGACCGCTTTACAGAACATCTACGTTCTACTCGCAAAAAAGACCCTGAACTACCTGTTGCCTGCCACTTCAATGCACCGCCCTGCTCCCTGGCCAACATCTCTGTCTCTGAGAAAGTAGGAACTGCAGATGCTGGAGAATCGGATCGCATCTCTGTCTCTGGCTTGCTACACTGTTCCAGTGAAGCCCAATGCAAACTGGAGGAACAACACCTCATTTTCCGCTTGGGCACCCTACAGCCCTCCGGACTCAATATTGAGTTCAATAATTTTAGGGCCTAAATTCTCCCATGTCCCAGCTCCCACCCCACACACCAGGCTATGTTACCACATAGCCTGCCATTACACACCTGCTGTTGTTATTCACCAACAGTCCCATTAACAACTATTCATCCTCCCAGCCTGATAGTTAGCAACTCCTTTGTCTGTCCAACTGTCTTTCTCTCTCTTTGGGCTCTATCCTATCATTTACTACCCACCTCCCTATTTTCTGCATATAAACTGATGTTTTCCCAGCCACTATCTTTTCTGAGAAAGGGTCACAGGACTCAAAACGTTAACTCTGTTTTCTCCTTCACAGATGTTGCCAGATCTGCTGAGCTTTTCCAACAACTTTGTTTTTGTTCCTGATTTACAGCATCTGCAGTTCTTTTGTCCTCACTTTCAGTTAATTACTTATAACCCAAGCCAATGTGTTTCCCTCTAAATGTATTGTTGAATTTTGAGCACAATTGGTTATCTCTAGATTGCATTATTCAGCTGCAGTGGGACTTGGTTTTATTGCTGTCGTTGGTCATTACTTTGCTTTCAGGTTGTAAGAAAGCAAGTATGCTGATTTTTTTTTTAAACATTGAACTTTCAGATATGGTGTTGAGGCTCCAGCGTGGATTCAACCTGTATTGGTAGTGTGAAGCTCAACATGTCTTTAATTCTTTTGTTTTATGATGAAGCTTCATGATTATTAGGAGCACGAGTTCTAAAGTGATTTTGATTCTTGTGTTAAGAGGAGACAGATTTTAGTTTTGATTTCTGAATGGTGTAAGATTGTCTGGAAACTTATTTGCATGTATGTAAATGAATTTTTTAAAACATTGAGCTTAATAGTTATGCTTTAGAAATGAAGGTATAAGACATAGGAGAAAATGTTGCTGCCTAGCAATAACACCCTATATCATCTGAAAATGGACAGAAAACCATTTTTTTAGTAGAGAATGTTTGTCTGCCTGTCTGACAGACCCCAAAATCACTGCCAGTGATATCATTGTGTCCTGTTTGTACTTTATTATTCTTTGGATGCTGCCATGATCCAATTTACAATATCATTGTATTTTGCAATACCATTTACAACTGGCAGAGTGTTCACGAAGCGTGCATGTGCAGTGAACCTTTTTGGGGTGTCAAGATGGTTTAAAAGACTATGATCCTGCAGGCCTTCAGGGAGAAGCTCATGCAGGAATAATTACTTGAATGCAACGGTGCAGTTACTGCACTCAGTGCAGAAGAAAGTTTTTTTTTAAGTGGCTTAATATCAGTAAGAAAAGCTCCAGAAACAGAAGGCTTTGGAAGAGGAGTTCAAGGAAACAATATTGAGAAATGAGTGAGCTGTGTCAGACAGCTTAAGTCTTGAAGAAACTTCCACTTACTGTTACATGTCATTAATGCAAAGGTTTGACAATTGGCTTGAGCCACAACTCCAGGAATTCTCATGTGGAACAGTGTGACCCTTTGCTGAGGTTTAAGTATCTGGAAGACTCTTAAAGATAAGAGCATATTTATTCCTGGTAATAGTTATGTAGCCCAGAAACGGTCTGACTTTTCCATGCCAACCAATTTTGTTTTTTCAAGCTAAACTACTCCCACTTGCCTGTGTCCCTCAACTCTCTTCTAATCACATACCTGACTGTGTCTGTCTCTTTTAATTGTTCTAACTCTCCCTGCATCTACCATTTCCTCTGGCAATTCGTTCCACAAAATCCGTCTCCCAGTCTCTCCTTATAACGCAAACCCTTCAGTCCTAGCAATATTCTGGTAAATCTCTTCTGAATTCTGTCTAAATTAATATCCTTTCTATAGCATGGCAACCAGAACTGTAAATAATACTCTGGCCTCACCAGCATCCTGTACAACATCAACATGATGTCCCAACTCCTATATTCAATGGTCTGAGCACTGGAGGCAAGTGTGCCAAATGCCTCCTTAATAACCCTGTTTATCTGTGATGCAACTTACAAAGAACAAGTTCCCTGAACCCCTGAGTCTCTGGACACTATCCAAGGCCTTGCCATTAACTGTACAAGTCCTGCCCTTATTCATATTACCAAAATGCAATATTCCACACTTATCCAAATTAAACTCCCCCTGCCACTCCTCAGCCCATTGGCCCAATTGCTGAAGATCCCTTTGTAATCTTGGATAACCACCTTCACTGTCCACTATGCCAACAAGTTTGCTGTCATCTGCAAACTTAATAACCATGCCTCCTAAATTCTCGTCCAAAGGATCATAAATGACAATCAACAGTGGACTCGGCACTGATCCCTGTGGAACATTGCTGCTCACAGGCCTCCTGTCTGGGTGGGAGAAACTTTCCAACACCACCTGCTGTCTCCTACCATCAAGCCAATTTTGTATCCAAATGGCAAACTCTCCCTGAATCCCAGTATTTATTGCAAGATTATTTCAATTGGTTCTAGTGTAGTCTAACTCACTTATCCTTTTTTCTGTAATAACTTTTAATTTTAAAGTACATTGGCCTGTTGTGAATATGTTCAGTGACTGACCACCACAAATAAATTGTGAAAGTAAAACTTGTTGCTAATCAGTGCAGAGGTCACTCCAGAATCTGGATTTCCAGTATTTAATAGGGATCTTGGGTTCTTGTCTCTCCTGGCACTTGTATCCTTGGGAGTTCAGTTGGGACCTAACTGTTGACCTGGCCTTGTGTTTTAGACATGTTGTAGTGATTGCCAAAACTATTAAAATACAAATCTCTTTTTGTGATCTGTTTCCTATCTGAATTAATTACCTTTATAGGTGTTACAGTACACAATCTTTTTGTGGCTATAGTTCACGGCTCAGTGGTTTAGCACTGCTGCCTCTCAACGCCAGGCACCCGGGTTTGATTCCAGCCTCGGGTGACTGTCTGTTTGGAGTTTGTATATTGTCCCTGTGACTGTGGGTTTCCTCCTGGTCCTCTGGTTTCCTCCCACAGTCCAAAGGTGTGCAGGGTAGGTGGATTGGTCATGCTAAATTGTCCATAGTGCCCAGGGTTCTTTTAGGTTAGGTGGGTTAGACATGGGAAATCAGGGGTAGGGAAATAGGTCTGGGTGGGATGTTCTTCGGAGGGGCAGTGTGGACTTGTCGGGCCAAATGGCCTGTTTCCACACTGCAGGGATTCTATGAAATATATCATTGGTCAGAACATCCTGAGGTGGTCAAAGATGCTGTTATGCAATTCTTTGTTATAGACGTGAAGTGCTTAGGAATACTGTATCCCCATTGATAAAACACCTCTTTGTCAGTGCTTTAAATTCTTGCACCATTTTGTCTATAGACCTAATAGATGCCAACTAGAAATAGCAAGTTAAATAACAATTCATATTGTTATGCTTGACACTAACAATTCATGTGTTGTCAACAGTTGCCATTTTAATCAATCAATAAGTGGAAGAAATGTGAACATTGAAACACTTGTGAATTATGCTTTATTAACTATTTAGTTTCTTCTGTCATAAGTGCATCAGTTAGTGCCACAAGGCCTTTTTATAAACATGTTTAACTATACATGTAAAACTTGTTTGGTTTGGAGTTTGAGCATTATATCTAATCATTATTGTAACCTGGTTGGCATTTCTGTATGAATATTTAATTGGTGGCTTTCCCATCATTCCTACTTTGGGACCAATTTTTGTCTTTGATAAAGATGCAACATAGCTAAACAAAGCAATTTGTACTCTTTCCTGCATTGGTAAAAGTCTACTGGCTGCTTGTTTTAGTGAATAGATTCTCATCTTCAAAGATACATCTTTCTCCCACAATTAAAACAAGTGAATGTCATGTAAAGTGTACCTGATACTATTGTCATAGAACAGTAAAAAGTACTGAGGTGCTGATTGGAAAATACTGAAGGATCATGTTTTCCTTTTTTGACAATATTAAGTGGTTTTGAATTGCAATGTTTAATCACAAATTCCATTTGAAACCTAATTATTAATTGAAATGGACCAGTTAATCTAGCTAAGTGTTACAATTTTTTCATCCAGATACAGAATCTAATCCCAAATGATAAATATTAAAATTGAAATAATTGTTTTTGGTATCAGCCACAAACACTTAACACCAATTTCCAGCTTCTCCCTAGTAACTGTCTGAGGCTAATTCACATTTTGTTTTGTCTATCATATTTGAGCTTCTGATTCCGCATCTCCTTAGTCACTAAAACTTACCTGTTTCTGCATCTTGACTTGAAGCAGATGTCATTTTGTCCATAATCCCTGTGTTTTAAGCTACATTTTTGTCCTTGGTTAGACAATAACCTTGACCTTTTAACAAAATTCTCAGCCTGGTTTTTCAAATCTCTCTGCATCTTTGCCTCTCCTAGCTCAATCTCCTCCAGCCCCATAACCCTTAGACCTGTGCCCTTCCAATTCTGGTCTCTTGAGCAGCCTGATTTTAACTGAAGTATCTTCAACAGAATAGTCCTTAAAGCTGGAATTCCTTAAACACGTCTGCTGTGTGTCCATTCTCCTTTTTAAAGATTCACCTTCTCACCATGCCTCTTTGACAAAGCATTTGACCTCGTGTGGCTTGGTATCACTTTAACTTCCTATGATGCACCTTCAAACTCTTTTTTCTTTAAAAATTCTATGCAAATTGTTAGTTAGGATTTGCATGGTTTATCTTTGTGGGTGTCATAGCTTTTAAATTCCTGTAATCTCATTCATGTTGTTTAAATAGTATCCTGGAACACTAGTGACTCATGTTGCCAAATACTTTAATCCCAATTTAATGATACTTTGAGAGGAATAGTTTCAGTTGCAGCTTGGCATGGAAATCAGTGAGCCTCAGCTCATGCAGTGTTTTTTTAAGTTGCCTATTAAGGGATAGAAGGATTCTGAATCAGACTTTCTGCTTGTCCAGTATTTTGCTGGCAGTGTCAATGGCTGTTCCTCTGTGCTGTCAGTTTTCCATTTTGAGCTATTGCAAAATTAAGAATGCCATCGATTTTGGATATTCATTTTTTAAAAACTTAGCTTAATTCTACCTCATTATACTAATTTGTATTTTGGAATCTACTTAACTTGCCAAATTAACAGTCAATTTAACATGATTTTTATTACCAGTGTTACGAAGACAACATGGGTAATAAAATTTGTCCATTGTAATAGGCAGATATCATCTGATTGTTTCAGTTACTTCCATATGTGGTTAATGCCCTTTAAGAAACTGACTTTAACTGCTCTGTATTTGCTTGTGGATGATGGAACCCAGGGTTGTCACAATACATTCCCTGTGATCAGTGTTGGATATTTGTCTCTTGCACACCTTTCTTTGTTTTCGAAATCCCCCAAAGGCTAAACCAGGCAATGCAGACCAGTGAGGTTAATGAGTGATGACCACTTTACAGACAATCCTGGACAGAATCTTTTAAAGGTATGGGCTAATGATTTTGAAAATAAAATGCCAAAACAATCAATTTGACACTTTTTTTTACAAAACTTTAGTTGTGCTTTTGGAGGCACCAGAGGCTTAATGAGGCAACTGTGGTTGGTTTCTTGCATCAGAATTTCAAAAGGTGTGGGACAAAGTCCTAAGCAAGATTTAAAGAAACAACTGATACACATAACGGATTGTTAAGAGTAACAGTAAATGTTTGTTTCTCGTGCTGGAGAAGTGAGTAGTATTCCTTAGGAGCCAGGTTTAGGGCTTTTGTTTCTCTGGTAAATGTTAATGACCAGAATGTGCCCTTGAGCTCCTGTTTTCTATGTCAAAGTTTGAAGTAGACATGAAACTTGGCAGTGATAAAAATAAACAATGAAATCCAATTGTCAGGTAGGTTTGATGTGTGAAAAGACATATAGCAATTGAAATTATTTAAACATAATTCATTTTGAGAGGAAGACTAAAGGTAACTAAATGGTAACACTTTAAGCAGGTACATAAACATACAAAAGGGGTGTGTGTAAACAAATCTTTTGAAGGTGAGATGGTAAATTAAGAAGGCTGCTCTTTCAATTGGAATGCTAAAGCCAGGGAAACTTGCTGATTACTTAATGTTGGCATATAGCCATTAGGATGGCAGGTTGGCACTTGAGTTAACACTACTACCTCAGCATTGGGACCTGGGTTTGTTCCCAGCCTTGGGTGACTGTCAAATTTGCATGTTTCTTCCAGCTGTTCTGGTTTCTTCCCACCGTCCAAAGATGTATAAGTTTGTTGGATTGCCTGTTCTAAATTGCCCCAGTATCCAGAGATGTGAAGGCTAGGTGGATTCCACATGGGGAGTGTGGGGTTGAGATAGTGGGTCTGGGTGGGATGCTATTCAGAGGGTTGGTGCAGACTCTATGGGCTGAACAGCCTATATCTGAACTGTAGGGATTCTGATTCCGATATGAATATTTGAATTAAGAGCAGTCAACTATTTGGCACCTCATAGTTGTTCTGCAACTCTTGCTGGTCTGATTCTTGCCTACTCTGAGCCTTTCTGGGATTTATCAAGAATCTGTTCACTTTTGCCTTAAATATTGATTTAATGATGCTCCATTGCATTCTGGGAAAGAATTCCAAAGTTTCTTGACACACACAAACCATGGGATTTCAAGGCTATGGAGAGGGTGAAAAGATTTGCTAAAATAGTGGTAACTGGGACAAGAGAATTTCCTGTTTGGAGATGGGAGAAGCTGGGATTGCACTCCATTTGACATGGTTAGGGGGATATTTCAGATGAACAAAACAGGAGTTTTTGAGTATATGGGGAGAAACTGCTTCCAGTGGTAGACTTTGAGGACAAAATTAAAGGTATGGACCAGGCCAAATCTCATATTAAGGTAGCCTAGATGCCAACTATTATTTTTAAAAGGTAAGTTTATGGTGTTCCAGACACAATTCAAAACTACCAGGCTTCAAGAACACTTTTTTTGTTTAAAACTATCTGGTGTAAGAATAAGGAATTGATCTAACTTTTAACTCATTTGGAAAACTTAACAGAATAATAGATTGTTTAACTACTAAACAGCAACTGTGCTGCTATAGTAACATCCCATAAATTAAATCCTTGGCAAAGGCAAATTTAGTAAAATAGATTGTCTAGCAGCAAGAAGAGAACCCAAGCTTTTAACTGTAACAGAGGAATAAGCTTCCAGCTTCAAGACCCCCAGTAACAATAAAGTAAAACTAAAATCCTGGTTCTGTAGGAGCTTGATCCCACCCCTTGCTGTTTCTATTGTTCCAACTTTTGGGGCGGGGGGGAACCAAGGCAACATGAGCTGTTTGCTTTATTGGCCTGGAGCAACCTCTCTAAAGAAAAGGACAAAATACCCTCCAGCCACAATATCTTCACAATTACAATAAGGCTTATTGTTTTTATACAGTGAGTTATGTCCTAGAATGTACTGCCTGAATAGGTGGTGGGAGCTGACTCAGGCATAACTTTCAAAGAAATTTTAGATGAATGATTTTTGAAACGAGCAAGTGGCATGGGACTAGTTAAACTGATCACTTCAGAAAGCTGATGCACAAAGTGGATCAAATGTTCTCCTGTTTGGAATTTATTAATCTAATCTTCACAGTAGAATAAAGCTGCTTTATTTTACCTGAGATAAATATAGTGAGCAGTATCTAGAATATAAATAACCAATGGATTGACTTGTGTTGATGAACCCATTTGGCTCACAGTATAGAATGAACCTCCCTACAGATGTTCACCTTATTTTTGTGGGGTTTCCCTTGCCCAGGTCTTGTTTCTAAATGTTTTTGCTGTCTATCTTTCATACAGAACAGTATTAAAGTCCAATCCAGTACCTTAGGTACAAGGGATTTTTCAATTTACATGTGGACTGCAGTGATTCAAGGAGGCAGCTCATCACCATCTTAACAGCAACTACAAACAAGCAATCAATGCTATCCAGCCAGTGATGCCAACATCCTGCAAAAATGAATTCTTAACTTGAACAAGCATAACTATCTAGTTACTCTCTGGAAAACTAGTTCTGTTAATGTTCTCATATTTGAGACTGTAAATTTAAAACACTTTTTTAAACCACTTTTCAAATACCTTTTTGTTTTCTAATTGTGAAAATGGCAGAATAGCTTGGATAATTCCTAGCATTCAGCTTCTTGACTACAAATTGAATTTGAGTTGAAGGGATCATTCAGGCTTGTACTTTCTCAATACCAATCACCAAATCCCACTTTAGCTTTTCTGGAAGTTAAACGTCTTTCAAATATTTATCCACTTCCCTTTTAGACAATTATTAATTTGGCACCCACACTAAGATACAAGTGACCGAACACTGCAAGCCTCAGGATTTAAAGCATGTTCTAACATTGCTGATTTTAATGTTATTCTGTAATAATTGATTCATCAGCCACTGAAAATAGGTTTCCTGATTCTTATTTGAAAGAGATTTTTAACTTCCATTTTGTTCAATTCTTAATTTTTAATTACGCTAAAGAGCCCCATTTCTTTGGTTTGTTAATCATGATGGCACAAGAGTTGGCTGGTTGGCCCAGCTTGCTTTCTAAAGCAATCCAGTTAGTATTATTTTTCCTTCCCCTATCCATGTAGCCTTCACTTATTCTTCTCTGGTATCCATTCAATTTTTCTTTTGAAATTGCCCCTCCTATCACCATCGCTGAAGGCAGTGAGGTCCAGGTGATGACCACATGTTTCTTCTTTTCCCTTAGCTCTTTTTATTTCTGTCCCTCACTCAAGTAATAAATTTGTTCAATCAGCTAAATAGAAACAGTATTTCTTTATCTACTTTATCCACACCCACCATAATCTGAATCATTCTGAAGTACCACAAACCAGTTTTCTCTTGGGAGAACAATCAAGGTTCTCCAACCAAGCTTTAGCTGAAGTACTTCATCCCTCAGTGTTCTACTCTCAACTGAAGGTCCATCACTGGGATTATACTGAAATGCTCCATGACTTTTATCCGTAATGTGTCCAAAGCTGAGCACTAATTAAACCATGATGCAATTCATGATCCGCATGAGTTTAAAAGCACCTCAGTTTTTACCCCTATCTCCTAAAATATCTCTCAGGATTTCAATTGTTTCAGGGTAGAGAACAATTCAGCCCATGTCTGTTGACTTTTCAAATCAGCAAGGCTCCTCCTACCTTTCCACTCCTCTTCCCTGTAGCCCTGCATGTTCCACCATTTCAGATAATGATCTAATCCTGTTTTGAATGCCTTGATACATACCTGCCTCCACCAAACTTTTAAGGCAAAATAATCTAAGCTGTGCAACTAGTCTGCAGAATGTAAAAATTGGCTGGAATCACTTGTACAACTGGTCCTCTTATCCTTCCTAAACAATCAATTTGGGGGTGGGAGAGAAGTATCTCCCATACTTCCATTGCTTATTCTGTTTATCTTGAATCACTATCACACCACCCCCCCACCTCTCTTTCCTTTCAACAGTGCAAACAGACTTTACATATCTGACATGCCTCTGTCCTGATTCTTCAGACTATTTAAAAATTATCACTTTTCTCCTTTTCTGTCTTATCCAAGGGGAAAACAGTTCTAGCTATGTTTAGGCCAATTGTTGTGTTGATCCAGAACACAAGGAGAACTTCTTTGCTTTTGTGGGGTCTTTTACCTTCCCCTGAGAAGAGGCAGGCCTTGTTTTAATATCTCCAAAGATAGCAATGGAGCATTCGCTTAGCATACTACTATAGGTGAATTGTGCTCAAGACTCTGCAATGGTATTTGAACCCAAACTTTGAGGTGTATGTTACCCACTGAGACAGGGTTGATACTTCAGTATCATGTGATATGATATTTTAGACTACTTTTTTTCTTTCAGAATTGCCAACTTCAAAGCCATTTAGAGCAACTCGTATTTGGTGTAACATAATTGTTGCCCTTCAGTCAGAAGTGGAGGTGAAACGTCGCAGACACCATCTAAAACATCACAATGACTGTTTCCTTGGTTCTGATGCTGTTGATCTTATTCTGAGTCACCTTCTGCAGAATTGCTATTTTGGTGAAGCTGAAATTTCACGGTCAAAAGTGGTGCGGCTTTGTCAGGCTTTGATGGACAATAAGGTGTTTGAAGCAGTTGGAACAAAACTTTTTGGCAAGGATAAGAAAGAGTCTACATTTGAAGACAGTAGCTGCAGTTTGTACAGATTTACCACTGTACATAGATGGGTTGATGTTGTGAATGAATGCCAGACTTCCAGCCATAGACTCAATGGATTGTACAGGAGGTAAGTTCACGATCTCAAGTGTGACATTCTTCACCCTTTTTAGAGGTGGCAGCTTATTGTAAAATTGTCAGCTGTTCACCCCCCTGTGGGGGGAGAAGAAATTACCTTGAACCCAGCTGATAATTACAGCTGGAACCTATTTTAATGTTCTTAAAATGGGTTTGTGTATCTGCACAAGTGACTTAGTCTGTGGAATGCAGAAATTGGCTTGAATCACTAATAAAACCGGTCCCTGTATTGTTCCTTTAAAATTGGAGAGGAGCAAGGCGCAGGATTCCAGTGTACGTTGCTCTGGCTAGCTGTCAAAAGGTGCAAATGATTATACCTTCCTTCCTTTAGCTAAACCTACACAAGTGCCAGAATAGACCAATTTGTTCCCTTTACAATATCCTGATCTTATCTACACTTCCTGGTCCCATAACCCTTAGATTTTTGTTTGCTGAAAATGTTATCAATTTTGAGATAACAAGGTGTAGAGCTGGATGAACACAGCAGGCCAAGCAGCATCATAGGAGGAGGAAGGCTGATGTTTCGGGCCTAG
>NC_063348.1:41993943-42006768 GCF_021869965.1 Rhincodon typus
CTAGGCCCGAAACATCAGCCTTCCTCCTCCTATGATGCTGCTTGGCCTGCTGTGTTCATCCAGCTCTACACCTTGTTATCTCAGATTCTCCAGCATCTGCAGTTCCTACTATCTCTATCAATTTTTTGTTCTGTTTTCAATTGGCAACCCACCAGGGCTCTCCTCCCTACTAAGCCTTTTAGCTTAGGTGGGTGAGGTGGAAGTCGGGCAGGTCTATGAAAGTGAAAGAAATATACTTGATATATCCTGCCTTTTATGAACAAATGCTTTCTGATAATGCCTAGCGCCAAATCTGAAGTTGTTCCCTTTTTCTAAACTCCTCAAGAATGAGGGTGGATACAGAAACTATTGACTCCAGGTCAATCCCCATAAATGCCTTAACTAGGTGATCCTTTTGTATTCAAAGGGAATAAAAATCTAGTCAACACCTTCAGACCTGGTGGTTGTGGTGAATTCCTTCTCCCAGGCTGAGGTTTTCTTGCAGTGTAGTGCCTAGAACTGAATGTATTTACTCTAAAGTATACCCTTGAACAGCATTCCATTAACCTTTTTTAAAATTATTGCTCATACTTGTGCTAGCTTTTAGTCACTTCCCCGCTCGCACCTCCAAGTCTGTTTGCTCCATAGTTCCTGGCTCGTCACCATTTGGACAATATGCTGATCAATCTTTATTGAATGACCCCTCACTGGTTCTTGACTTGACTTGACTTGAAATCCATCTTTCGTAGTTTTTTTTCAACCCACTTAGTGTTGGTATTCAAAATAAGTTTAAACTCTTTACTGGTACAAATGCAAAATTACTGTGGATGCTGGAAATAGCTGGTCAGGCTGCATTTGTACGTGATGAGACCTTTGGCTTTTTGGGGTTAAGACCTTCATTTCCGATGAGGTGGTTGACTTGATGTTTCTCGGATGCTGTCGGACCTGAGTGTGTTCATCGTTTTCTAGTTTAACACACTTTGCTCTACTGTGAGATGTGCTAATCAATAGTGTAAGATGTTATCTCTACACTTTTTTTCTTAGTCACTTGGTTCTATGGATGTAGGTGTTTCTGGTAAACTTATTCATGGATTATCCGTTGCTGTCAAAATCTCTTTGCTTTGACTCAATACAGCAATTTGTTTAGCCCTTGCTCTATGCACCTTAGGATCTAGTCTGAAAAAGATCTGAATGAGCAAGGATGCTGGATTTTTAACAATCCAAGTTTCACAGTCACTGTTACTTTATATCAGAGCAATTATTAGCCCAAGATCTTGTTTTTTCTATTAACAGATCTGTAAGTTTATCTAGTACATGTTGGGAAGTGAAAGGATAAAATGAAAGCCTGAGATTTGCAACCCTTTCCTAATGCTCACAAACTGCTGGTACAAGTAGTCCATGTCTTTCGCATGAATAATGTGATAGGGTTGGAAACTTAATCAATGGCGTACTGTTTATAATTGGTGTTCTACAGCAAAGATAGATTGAACAGACCCTTCTAAATTAAACTTTAAGACATTAAAGACTTTAAGTAACTGAAGGGAAATCTAAACTATGATATTCATATTAACATAGTCCATTTAACTTAGTTGTATGAATATGTCTTTAAAAATCTTTCTTTTTCCCTTCTTTTAAGGCAAGAACCAACTTCCTTTTCTACAGGTAACAACCCACCTGACAGTCCATTAGAAGAACTGTTCAGTAATTTGAGCTTAAAACCTGTAACAATTTCATCCATTGAAACTTCACAATTGCCTCATGCTGGTAAGTATTGCTCATGTTGAATGACAACATCAAGACTATGAAACAATGATAGGTTGCCTTTCAGTAGAAAAACTCTTCATCTCGACTAACAGGAATTCTACATGGTCTGGACTCATACGTGAACCAGTTGTCTCGGTCACAATGTGCAGTTATCACTCATGCAAACCTTTCTGGTCTGTTTCTGCTTAGAGAAGCACACTGGTTATGTTTCCAAAGTGGAGTGCCAAGTTTCCCAAGCAATAATTTGCATACAAGCACAAAGAATGTGGTTAATGGCCTATCATACAATATTTGATACTCCTTGGTCATTGTTGACTCTCTCTCTTTTTAGAAGTGCTCAAACATGAGGGGCAGAAATTGCTTTCTCAATTTCATCCAATGTTTCTTCCTTTTCCAGCTTCAGGTATAAAAGTTAATTGTAATGCAAGACTGAGATCAAGTCAATCAATGTTTGCTGACGCTTCAGCATTTACTCCCAAGGGTTCCTAAGCAAGGGCAGCAGATGTAGTGGGGTGGACCACAGGCTGCAAGACCTGTTCACCATCCAACTTGAGCACTGTAGCACTTTGCCTTTTGACCATTTATCAAAAATCCTACACCTGATCTGAACAGCACACTGGGAGAATCTTAATGCTGATTTGCAGTTGCCCCCCTCTACCTTCAAGGCCAGTTAAATGCTGACTTTTCTGTACTGAAGAGTTTTTTTTAATAAAAAGAACAACATCATAAACTAGATTGATTGATCTCTTGTGAAGAAAAGCTGTATTGGTTCCTTGGTGAATTTCTCCTCCACTATTAGTTCTGGTTTTCTAGTATCTGCAACTTGAATGCTTGCTTGAACTGAGTGCCACTTTCACTTTGTGTCCCTTGCTGCATCTGAGTGACTTAACCATTTTACTTTAAAGCTTTTAATAATATAACAGATTACAGCTTCTGTTAAACTGTCAGCTTTTGGAGGGTTGACTTTTTTCCACTAAGCTGTGTTAGAATATGAGGCACAATAGTCTGGTGTAAATGCATCATATGAGATTACTTCTCAAGATTCAATATCTGCAAAACCAGGATGTGTATAAGTTTTTGATTTAATCAAAAGAAATGGCACTTGGCAGGTTGTAACTGACCTTGTTTATCTGAATTTGGATGTCATTAACAAGGCCACAGCTACAACTGATACCTAATTTCCCTCAACTGTTGAACCCCCTATTGTATGAATGAGCAAAGCTTTTTTAAATTTTGTAACTTAAATTTTTAAACAACCACAAAGTATTCAGTTATGACTTCTACAATATCTAGACTGCTATTACAAAATACATTCTTTAAAATGCCCTCAGGATTAACAATCTTACTTTCTATCATTACGCATCATAAACACTTGCACACTTCTCTACCCACTTCAGTTTTGATGCTTTACAAGATTCCTTTGTGTGCAATGAATAGCTCTGCTGTAAACTTTGTATTGACATTTCATGGCTACATGTTCCTGAAAGATTCATTGAAAAACTTTGTTCTAGGGTGAATTGTATGGTGGTTTCTCAAACTCTTTCGATGGTTTGGGCTGATTTTCTTAATGTCAACCATAATCTCTTAATTTGTTTATCCCAGTGGTTGAAGAGGTATGGCAAGAGCAAACAATTCTACGTCTGTTACAGCTGATTGATCTCCCAATCTTGGATTCTCTATTGGATAGAAAAGAGCATCAGACAAAGCTCCAGAATTCAAGCACCAATGCTGATGTCATAACAAGCAACTTTCTGGACCGGGAAATTCTAAAGGCCTTCAGTGATTCTCGGTGTGTATTTGTAGGACTGTCTGTTCATTGTTTGTTTCATTCTTCCTTCCTCCAGAATTGTAATTGTCTTAATGCTAACCAGTATTCTGCCATTTTGTGAATGCTAAAGGCTAGTAGCTGTAAAAGCACTGTATGGTATGGGAAGGAACTGATGCACCAAGAGCACTTTTCTTTTCCAGTACTTGTATTGTTTACCCAAGGATCAGTTAGCTCAGTTGGCAATAAAGTATCTCTGATGGTTGGAGTCCTATCTGACATGTAGGAAGATGGTCATGGTTGTTGGTCAGTCATCTCCGCTCCAGGACATCTCCCCAGGAGGTCCTCAGGGTAGTGTGGCCTAGGCACAACCATCTTCAGCTGCTTGGTCAATGACTTTCTCTCCTGCATAAGGTCTGAAGTGGGGTTATATACTGAACAACATTCAACACCATTTGTGACTTCTTGTTACTGAAGCCATCCATGTTCAAATGCAACAAGATCTGGGCTTGGGCTGACAAGTGGCAAGTAACATTTGTGCCACACATGCCAGGTGATGATCATCAATAAGGGGCAATCTAACTACTGCCCCTTGACATTTAGTGGGATTATCATCACTGAATCTCCCACTGTCAACATCTTAAGACTTATCATTGACCAGAAACTTAAACAGACTTGCCACAACCAGTGGCTACAAGAGCAGAATACTCTCCACTTGCCTGGATGAGTACAGCCCCAACAACACTTGAAGCTTGACACCGTCCAGGACAAAGCAGCCTTCTTAATTGGCACAGTCCACAAGCTGTTCTGCAGAAATTCACCAAAGATCCTCAGACCTTCAAAACCACGACCTTCCATCAAGAAGGATAAGGGCAGTGAACACATGGGAACACCACCTTAAGTTCCCCTCCAAGCCATTCACCATCCTGACTTGGAAATACATTGCTGTTCCTTCACGGTCACTGGGTCAAAATGCTAGCATTCCCTCCCAAATGGCATTACAGATCAACCCGCAGAAGGTGGACTGCAGCAGTTCACTACCACCTTCTCTAGGGCAATTGGATGGGCAACAAATGCTGGCTGGCCAGCAACACCCACATCCCACAAATGAGGTTTAAAAAAAAACTTATTTTATGCAGTCTCTTCCAACTGGGGAAAGGACTGAAATTTGTTTTTAAGCTTGTAATGTGATCTCTATGCTGAAGTGCCAATTTTTTTCTATAGTGCTAGTAGCTTGTGAATCACTGAAGCAATTGTAAGTTACCTCATGAACTGATTTTTATCCAGCATGTTTTTAATTAACTTCTTGAAGTAACAATGTAACCTAGCAATGTGGCAGCGTAGAAGTGATAGATTTATTAACACTTAAAATGTCCAAATCTATATTTGTCTTCCAAATCTATTAGACTAACACTTTTTTAAAACAAAAATGAGTAATGAAAATGCAAGAATCTTGGTTATGTCCTACACATCAAGGCTGTAAAGTACTTTAAGAGGAGGTTCAAATCCCCAAATTATCAGCATTGTTCTTCTCTGGACTGAAGTCATTGTGTTGAATGTGTATGGAGCCTTAGTTAATCTGCATAATACAAACAATATGGAGAAGGTAGCATTACAGATTGCAATGATAAGAGCTGATAAGCTTTAATATCAAAGTTGGATGGTCTGAGGTTCTCTGGACAAGATGGCTGAGGGGTAACCTAAAGTTTTTGTGGTTTGATGGGCTACATAATGAGGAAGATGGTTATATTTGTAGATGTCAAAATAAGAGAATCTTTTTTTAAATCCAATAAAGAATTTGGAAACTTGACCCAAAAACTTCAGAATGTAGAGTTTGCAACCACAGAAGTAACTGCAGTAATAATACTTCACTTTAACTGGGGAAAGTGAGATATACTAGTGGGATGGTCTCCACTTGTGCTGGACAATTGTCCTTGTCAGCTGCAAAATTAGGAGAGGATTTTAAACTAAATGATGGCATCAAGAGGTCAAGTTTGGGAGGATGTGGTATATCGGTCATCTCGAGTCCAGAGAGGTGGGTATTATGACAAGAAATGATAAACTGTCTGTCTGAGGAAATAGGTACAAATCTCTCAACAAGCAAATGAGACTTGAATTTACAAAGAGAAAACTAAGGCTCTAACTGAGCATACTTCCATCAAAACAAAATAGATGATGGCATAAATAGAACTGAAGATCTGGTAGCTATTGCAGAGAAATGGCTATAGCATGACCAGGATTGGGATCTGAACCTTGAAGGGTACAGGGCATTTTAGGAATAACAACTCTTTAAAGGGAGAAAGGTGACTGAATGCTGGTATTAACACAATGGAGTGATTGATCAAAGTTCAGGAAAGCAAGATGTGAAAAACAATTTGGCTTTAAAAAATTAAAGACCTGGTAGGTGACATACAGGCTTCCTAATAGTAACCAAAGTAGAATGGAGTATAATGGAAGAAATAAGGAGCTTGACAAAATTAGTGATAATTATGGGAGGCTCTAATCTATAATATGAACTAAGTCAGCTGGGTAAAGGTAGCTGAGTTCAATCTGTTTTTGGGTTAGTCTCCTTGTTGGCATGCTATGGGCTACACCACACTGGTATTGCACAATGAACTGGATGTTCATTGATGCTGAGCACTTAGAATGCTTCATGAATGTTACGTTCAAATGCAGCAAAACCATCCAGGCTGGGACTGGCAAGTAATATTCTTGCCACAAGTACTGGGCAAGAACCATTACCCACAAGGGAGAATCTGACAATCACACCTTGATTTTTCAATGGGACAACTTACTGAATCCCTCACTAACATTCTGGGGGTTAATTTGACAAATCCGTGAACTGGGCTGGCCAAATGGCTGCAAGAGCAGGCCAGAAGCTTGTAATGTTGCAGTCAGTAACTTCCTGCTGAAACTCCAATGTTTTCCTGCCACTTACAAGGCACAAGTCAACAGTATGATAGGATACACTTCACTTGCCCAGGTGAGGTGCAACTTCAACACTCAAGCTTGATTTATACCATCCAGGACAAAGCCTGCTTAATTGACACCACGTACACTTCCCACTCAACTGCTTGTTGCAACAGTGCATACAATCCATCTACATCAGTGCAGAAGTTCAAAGGCTCCTTAGATAGTCAGGGGTTTGGAAAGCACTACTTCCATCCAGGCGATGAGGGCTGCAATACATGGGAACACAACAGAAAAGTGTCTCCTCCAAGCCACTTAACTTGGAAAGATATCTCCATTCCTTAGTGTTGCTGGGTCAGAATCCTGGAACTCCATCCCAAACAGAATCTATTCTATCTGTAAACAGAGTGGCAGCTCACCACTACCAACTCCACATCAAGTGATTAAGGATGCAAACAATTCTAACCCAGCCAGCCATGCCAATATCTTGAATCATCAAGGAAAGTTAAGTGATTTCTTTTTTATTAATGACTTCCTAGTGAGGACATCCTTGGGTAGCAGCACCCAAAATGTGTTTGAACTTTTGAGGAATGGTATGAGGTGTTTTAAAACTTGAATGAAACTGAGGATGTAAAATCAGAGCCATGGGAGGGCAATAAAGATGTAGTGGCAGACTTTGAACGGATGTTTCCGATTCAATGGTATTAGTGCATTATGGAGGTGGGGAGGGGTTTGGAGAGAAGACCCACAGAGCATCTGTCAACTGTCTTTGACTGTAAAGATTAAAGACAATTTCGACCCTCAAACAAAATCATCCAGCAAAAGATGGGGGAGGAAGCCCAGAACAGCTGAATATATAAATGGTAAAAAATCACTAAAATTACAAAGCTGGCTAGAAATAGGGGCAAGGTTTCTGTGTATTTAAACATTGAGCTTTGGTTCTACGTAGTGAGTCTGGAAAATTCTTAATTTGCAATTAAGAAATGGCAGATGAATAGAACAAGCATCGGTCCTTGCTATATAATATACAAATACTATCCCAGAAGCTATAAAGCAAGAAATGGGAAGGAGTAATTCAGAAAATCCCCGATCATGGGAGAAGTGAAACTGAGTGAATTGTTGGAACTAAGCTAAATGCCAGAGTCCTGATGGATTTTGTCCTAGAGTCTTAAAAGAAGTGACTAGTGAGATAATTGGTTGCATTAGTTTTAATTTTCTAAAATTGCCACAAGTCAGGGCTTGGTCCCATTCAGTTGGAAAGTCACAAATGCAATGCCTTCGTTTAACAAGGAAGGAGAAAGCAGGAAATGAAAATGTTAGGCTTGTCCCTATGACTGATGTTAGCTGTTATTAAAGGAGCCAAAACAGCTTTGGATAAGTTCCCAGTAATTGGACAGTTATCAAGGTTGTATGAAGGGGAAATCTTGTTTGACAAACCTGTTAAGTTTTTTGAGGAAATGACATTCTGTCCTTGGATTTCCCAAAGCATTTGATAAGGATACTGCAAACAAAAACTCAGTGTAGGCGTATCACTGTTGATAAAACTTTGGCTAGTTAGTGGGAATAAATGGGTCAATTTCTAGTTGGCAAGATATGAGTGATGGAACCATAACTGTGTTTATGATTTTGTATAATGACTTGACGACTTGATAGTGGTCAAATTTCTTGTTAGGTTGAGTGGGCAAAGACATACCAAATGGAATATGTGCAATGTGGGGAAAATGTGAAGTTGTCCATTTTTGTCAGGAAGAATAAAATATATTCAAAGTGAGATTGCAGAAAGATTAGGGTGTAATCCTGCTTTAATTCCAAAAGTAATGCAGATACAGCAAAAAATAGGAAAGTTGAAGAAATATTTGTTGGGCTGGAATTGATCACAAAAGTAGGAAAGTTGTGCTTCAGCTGTACAAAGCATGGATTAGACTGCATCTTGAATATTTTGCACAATATTGTCTATGTGTTTACTTTAAATGCATTGGAATCTGTTCAGAAGGACCCTCTCCAGAGGGTCCAAAGGTAGTGGAAGCAGAGTCCTTTGAATATTCAAAGACAGTTAAATTTCTGGTTAAGCAAGTTCAGTGGGGGTAAGTAGGATTGTAGACTTCGGGTTACAATCAGATCTCCATCTTGTGGAATGGCAGAGCAGTTTCACGGCTGAATGGCTGCCACCTGGTCCTG
Organism: Rhincodon typus; assembly: GCF_021869965.1. Lineage (NCBI taxonomy): Eukaryota > Metazoa > Chordata > Chondrichthyes > Orectolobiformes > Rhincodontidae > Rhincodon > Rhincodon typus. Next base: position 42,002,540 of record NC_063348.1, read on the forward strand.
GTTCATGTGGAAATAGGTAGTTGGAGTAAAGAAGGAGATCTGATATAGGAAGGGAGGAGGCTTGGTGAAGCCTAAAGCCAGGCAGATTGAGGTTGGGCAGGGTGTTTTTGTATCTGCTGTAGATTTTGCACCAGAAAGTGATGCAGCCATGTCTCTAGTTTTGGGTAGTCTCATTCAACAATATCCAGTTTTCACATGTCTGATCTCAATTGGTATTAAGGCATTCAATTGACTTTGATTGTCATACCACATCTCTTTCTGACATCTTACTTCTCAGCATTCCCTTGCCTATGGCTGCACTTGCTCTGAGGGTGGTGTTGGGGATGCAGTTAAGCAATGTTTATGCTTGCTGTGTTCCCTGAATGTGCTTTCAAAAACAATACTTGGCATGAACTAAGGAAGGGTCACCAGACTGGAAATGTTAACTTTTTTCTTCACAGATGCTGCCAGACCTGCTGAGCTTTTCTAGCAACTTGTGTTTTGTTCCTGATTTACAGCATCTGCAGTTCTTTTGGTTTTTCCTGCTGATATCTAGTTGCCCTCTTAAGGTGGTTGTCACCCACTTCCATTGATCTGCAGCAGGTGTGCTTTAGGTACACCCTTAGTGCAGTGAAATAGGCCAGTCCAAAGTAATAAACATTATATATTCTAGTCAGGCTGATGTGAGTAGAGGTGGTGGGGTCACTGACGTAGGTGAGTGAACAACCTGTTCGTGTTTTCATGGAGAACTGCCTCTTTTAAAGGACTGAAGAGTTGTCCGTGAAAATCCCTACTAAAGGGCAGGGATGGAGAAACTGGCTTGGGATTTTAAAAAACTTGGTACAAGACAATATACATAAGCACAAGAAAAAATACCACTGGATCCTGTTGAGCTAACATTTGCCATGAAATTGCTTTGTCTTTGAAGACTATTCAACACTTTTTCACTTTTCACCTGCTAGGGAAGATGACTGGTTGTCATCTGCAATCAACTTGTTGGAGTTCCTCCCAGACCTCACAGTAGTAGAGATCAGCAGGAATCTTCCAGAATCGTCCTCTGACATAGACCAGTGCAAAGTGCTGCTTTTTGAAGCTATTGCTAAGTATTACAGTCAGACCAAAGAGCCTCTCCTCACCAATGACTTCTTTGACATACATACAGGAGTTGCAGAGCTCCTTGGTAAGTATAACACAATTGTAACAAATTTCACTAAAGGAAACAATTTGTGGTGACTTATCCTAAAATGACTAGAAGTGGAACAATAATGTGTTCTTAAAGCCTAAAATTGGTGCTAGTACAAACAGGTTACATTTTGTTAAAATTTAAGTAATTATGGTCTGTTTTTGCAGAGCTAGAGCAGTTAGACTGCTGTAGCGTTTTGAAAAGTTTTGGAAAACCTTTCAAGTTCCAAGTTAACACCCTGAAGTTCAGCTTTTACAACTGAATTCAACAATTCTTGGAATTTTAATTATTGTTCTGTGACATTAAACAGCCTTAGGCTGCGACGTATACACACCAGAGACAATTTCATAGTTGCTCTGCTCTCTTCTGAAATACTGCCATCTGTAATGCCCTGGCTCCACATTGACAGTCATGTGTTGATGAGTGAGATTGTCACTGGTCATGGGTTCTGCAGCTCCTTCCATGGCTGAGCCCAAGGCTAGAGCCATCTCTGACATTTGTTTGGCAGGTGTTTCCAGGAGGTGGAATTGGTCTTTGGCTTTGAGATTGTTGGTGTTCCTTTCTGTATTTCCTGTTGGCACCAGATATTCTCAAAGAATTGTCCCTTCCTACTGGAGTTTCCTCCAAGTCCATTTCTTCTTTGAGTGCCTTCCTTGAGCTAGGTGGTTTTGTTTTGGTAGTTGGAATGCTGACATCTTAAACAATTTGGCTGACCCTGACTAGCTTATCCCTTGAATTTGGGCAATACACTTTTTATATCCCCGGATGTCCCAATACGCTTTACAGACAATGAATGTGTAGTCACTGTTGTAATTTGGGGAAACTCAATTTGCAAACAGCAAGCTCCTGGCCATGGTTGAAATAAGTTAATAGATCTGATCAGTGCCAGTTGATTATTTCAGCAGAAATTATCAATATCAAAACTGCATAAGTTAACATAACTTTTGAAAAGATCCATAAATACCATTTGAATTAATGACAAACAGAAGCTGGGAGAAACTCCAAGTCTAACATATCTGTGAAGAGAAGCAGGGCTAACACTTAGAATCAGTATGGCTCTTAAGAGGAGTCATACAAGACTCTTAAGATGCTGCCAGATATGTTTTTTCCAGCATTTTGTTTTGATTTCTAGCATCTGTAGTAGTCTTGACTTTTATTTGACACTTTATTGGGTCTATTATTCAAATCACAATAGCTTTCTCTGTTCATAACTGGGAAATACCATTCTAATTTCCACTTTTTAGGGTAGCATGGTGGCTGTGTTTAGTACTGCTGCCTCAGTGCCAGGGACCTGGGTTTGATTCCAGCCTTGGGTGGATGTCTGTCTATATGGAATTCATGTGTTCTCATTATCTGTGGGCTTCTTCTCTCAATCCAAAGATACGCAGGTTAAGTGGAGTAGCCATGCTAAATTTGTGTCCAGGTATGTGCAGGCTAGGTGATTTATTGCTGTCATGTACAGAGATGGTGAATTGTTTGCTTGTTATACAGGCAGATCATTCCATAAAGTTCATCAGTGTAGTAGAATAGTGTTACAGCCACAGAAGATGTGCAGAGAGGTCAGAATTAACATTTTAAGTCCAGTCAAAAGTCAGACGACAGGGAAGATGTTCTTGAATATGTTCATATGTGTATTCAAATTTCTGCCTGGTGGAAGAGTAAATCAGGGTAGGAGGCAGCAGGTAGTTATAGATGGAATAATGGATGGAAGATTAGTTTGTGAGATGAAATGTGTTCACAACTTTAATTTCTTGCAGTCTTGAGCTGTTCCCATAAGATTCTGTGATGCTTCCAGATAAATGCACCATGTAAAGCATCCTATAAAAATTGGTACAAGTCCTTGTGGGCATGCCAGATTTCCTTAGCCTCCTCCTGACCGTCACATTGACATGGGTAGACCAAGACAAGTTGTTGATCACTCCCAGGAACTTAGTGGGTTGATGTGGACACGATGAGCCAAATGCACTTTCAGCACTAAGATTTGTTTCTTTTCTATATAGCTGCAATTGTACCCCTGCTTCCTTGACCTACTATCCAGGCTTTGTTCATTAAATATGATCAGCTAGTTTCAAGAGGGTAAAACTGCCACAATTTATATCTCTCTATCCATCCATCCATGTGTGCATCTCCACTAGGATTGCATGAGTAAACACGGTGGATACAACCTGTGTGTATATAATGCCCTCAGTATGGTTCTGAGAACTGGGGATCCCAATAATTTCTGAAGGGCCTAGGCCCGAAATGTCAGCCTTCCTGCTCCTCTGATGCTGCTTGGCCTGCTGTGTTCATCCAGCTCTACACCTTGTTATCCCATTCTCCAGCATCTGCAGTTCCTACTATCTGATCCCAATAACTGACTGTCTTGGGATAGATGAGTGAATTTGGAATTGCCTTCTGAATGGATGTCATTTTTCTGCATTATATATTCAAGTTTGAAATTGGCTACCTCCATATCTTGAACTTGTTTCACTGTTTTTGGTATGATGAATAACCTAATTTTTGAAGAATGAATACTCTATCTGGAATGTAGGATATGCATCATTAAGGATGAGTATCTAGCATAGCAGGAATTTCTAGTTTTTTAGCATTACTTGTTCCACTCCCATGTTAGGTCATTATACAGCATGTATTATTGCAACAGCGACATACTGCTCCTGTGTTTACTGGAGATAATTTGATTTGGTGTAAGGCCATCAGTCAAAACAAACTGACTCCTGTGTAACCCCTACTTGAAAGGGGAGATTTTTCTAGTGTTCTAACAAACTTTCTACTAATGAGATGTAGGTGTCACTAGGCTGTCATTTATTGTTGATCCTGGAAGTGGCTGTGAGCTACCCAGCTTGAACCACTGCAGTTCCCCTAGTGTTATCAGAATCGGGTTCCAAGATTTTGAACCAGTGACAGTTAAGGAATGACAATATAGTCAGAAGTTAAGGATGTTACTTGGAGAGTTGTCCAAGTATAAAAGCAAGTTGCATCCTATGGTGCTTCTCAAACAACTCTTCAAAATTTGGATAGCAAGAACTGCAGATGCTGGAGCCAGAGACAAGTGTGGAGGTGGAGGAAC
>NC_063348.1:42007168-42033901 GCF_021869965.1 Rhincodon typus
CAGGAAAGCTGACGTTTTGGGTCAGGACTCTTCTTTCTGAAGAAGATGCTGCCTGGCCTGCTGTGTTCCTCCACCTCCACACTTCATCTTATTCAAACTTGGGCATGTGATATTTGGTCAAGGGACCAAAAGTTTGCTAAAGTTAATTTTTTTGGTAGGCTGGTTTAAGGAGGAAATTCCAGATCTTGGAGTGAGGACAACTTTTCATTTGTCATTCACAAGATTGGCCTTTTTCAGCAGCACCACAGTATTCATTGTACCTCAAGTACAATGAGCTGCCTCCAGCACAATGGAGTGCTTTGCTAGGCCACTTCAGAACTTGTTGAAATTTAACCATTTTGCTGTGAATTGTACAGATTAGACTGGGTGTTTTCCTAAAAAATGGACATGGAGTGTTTGGTGAACTAGATGGGTTTTTTAACTACAATCCAATGGTTTCATGGACACAATTCCTGATATTAGTTTCTTCTTCCAGACTGATCTTCATTGTATTTAAGTTCCCCAGATGATGTGGGATTTGAATCATATCCTTTGATCATTATAACAGTGACTACATTTCAAGAAATAATATTTTGGTCAAGCACCAAGACAACTAGTCATTAAATGCAGTATATAAACGAAGTTTCTTGTGTATGGTTTTTGTTCTTGTGACATTCAAAGTGACTCCAGCATTTATCAAATCAGTTGGCAGTGAGGAGAGTATACATGTACGCTGTATTTCTGGATTCAGTGATGTTGAATGCCTTTTAAAATACATCCTTCAGAAGGATTGTTTCTTCTTTCCCTGCTGTCCCAGAAGTGAGTTGTTTGCTTTTGTTTTTTGTTGGTTTTATACTGGATTTAACTTGAAAGAAATCTTTACTCCACATCAAATTATCTCCAGTAAACACAGGAACAGTATTTTGCTGTTGCTATAATACAGCTTTTCGAAAAGTCATGCTTTAACCACAAATTATTTGCAAGCCATAATCCAACTTTGTTTTGGGTCATTGCATATTTGACAATTTCTACTTTTAGTGGAGGGGAAATACTTATTGTGTTCATGTAACTTTAGAATTCTAACTTTTTAATATCACTTTCTAATCCCTTTGAACACTACTTGACTACTTGAGCTTGAACAGGTGATAGTTTTCTCTGCTCCATTGGCAACCTTGCCTCCAACCAGCTGCAGGCTAAGATGTGGAATCACACCACCACTGCCCCCACCCCTCTATCTTCACTGTTCTCCAACCCTGTCAAGTGTCTCCTTTTTTTAGAACCTATTTCTGACCTGTGATTAAATTTGTTGCATTTGTGTCCATTCTTGCCTGATCAGGTCCAAGCTGGACTAAATGTTGCTATTTTGCTTTTTATAAAGTGTAATTTGTACTTTTTGTTTTGGCATTTAACTGAAATCTACAGATCAAATTCTGAAATTCCCATCCCTAAGCCTTGTCAAAACTTTGCTTTCGTTTGTGTTACGGCTGCTTCTTCAAAGAAGTAGCACAAACTAATCCCTAACCAGGTCAAATGCTTCTGGCTAGGTTATGCAATCCAACAAATGTCATGTAAATTACAAAGTGCTGGAATTGGATGATTTAAGGGAGGAAGGGAAAATGTTCTGTTGGTTTTAACTTGGCCTCCAAGAATTTATTCTTCTGCTAGGGGAGAAATTAGTTTTGGTGTGTACCTAGTTAGTGACCTAAGCTGTATTCTATTCCTAAGGCCCAAGATAATATTAACTGGTAAAGTTAATAAAATGTCTAAATGTAAGTAAATCTGAATGAAATAAACAGTTAAATAGAACTACTTTCAAGACCGGAGGGAGGCAGAAAACTGGAAACCATAGGTCAGTTTTAGATGGTCTAATTGGTTAGAGGTTTTAGCTGGGTCCGTAAAACTAAGTAATCAAAAGTCCTGTATGGTTGTAAAGAAATTCCATGTTTTAACCAACTGTTGGAGTACTCTAGGATCAAATCTTAAAAATTAGAGGAATTGGTGGATATATCCACCAATTTCCAGATGACTTTTAATGAGGTGCTAAGGTTATTGTGGGAAAATGTTATGTAAAGGGTTTCATTAGCATGGATAGAAAATTGCCTAGCTGAAAATAGCATATGTAGAAGTGGGGTGCTTGTCAGACTGGCACGTTGTGACAAAGTCCTGCAGGTATGTTTTGGGGCCTCACTTTGTTATAGTTTACATCAATGACTTGGATGTGGGAAGTGAGGGCATGGTAACTAAATTTGCAGATGACTAAGACTGGTAACAAAATATGTTGTGAAGAAAATGGAATAAGGTTGCAAATGGATAGATGTTGAGGGAGTGGGCAAAGAACTGGTAAAAGTATAATGTTGGAAAATGAGAAGCCGTGGCTGTCTAATTTCTTTAGAAGGATGAAGCAGACTCCACTTTGACTTAAGTGGAGAATGATTGCAGAATTTTAATGTGCAGTGGGATCTAGGTAACTTGATTGAAGTGTTTTAAGATTCTGAATAGCCTTGACTTGTGGAAAGGATGTTTTCCCCTTGTGGCTGAATTCAGAACTACATTTGGATCAGCTGAGATTGCATTTGAGCAGGGTCAAGGTACAGAATAGCCTATACCACCTTGTCTGCACGTAAGAACATTTTTTTTTCAATTTCAGAACTTGAACTTTTGTTGCCCAGATCAGTAGACCTGCCCCTGCCCCCACCCCCACAAAAAAAATTGTCACCTATCAATCTTTTGACAAAATTGGTCACAGGGTGCAGGTTTAATGTTCAGGAAAAAGAATCAGATGTAATGAGCACTTTAACGCAATGTGGTTAGCATTTGGAATGCATTTATGGTGGTGTGAACTGATTCAATCAATTGTCTTTCAGAAGAAAATTAGAAATCTTTAAAGAAAAATGACAGTTATGGGGAGATTGGGACTAGCTGAAACCCCCTTTCACTTTGAACATGGCCAGAGCCCATAGTTTTGTGTTGTTCTATGGTTCCAGTTAAGTGCTGAGGCCATTTACACAGCATCTGCCACAAAAACTTCTATGCATAAACTAAACTGAACTCAACAATGATTCTTCAATTGAAAACTACTGTTTAAGCAAATTCCATGAGGCTGAATATTTGCCATGGAAAATGGAAGATTAAAGATTATTTCTGGTCTTCAGTGGGGGGATAATTCCTTTTGGAACTAGAAAAGGTAACTGGCTCACTTGCTGTCCATGCTTTTCCCCATCATTCTTTTCCCTCCAAAGCTGCGCTCATGCCTTGACCTCATTTATGGTAAATCTTTTGAAGGAATGAAGGAACCTTATTTAGTGCTTGGCATGCCTGCTGAATGTTGCAAGTACTTAACAACTAGAACACTTTGTGATTCTTGTAATTTGGTAAATGTGGTTGTCAGTTTGCACAGCAAGTGTCACAATGCTGTTTGCAGAAAATGTGATGTTGATTGAAGAATATTGATCAGAACAATAGTCTTGTAATTTATTCCTCATTAATAATCTAATTTAAATCCCCCTTATTTGAAGGCTAGCCCAGAGTGAGTGAGTTTTAACTGGATGAATTATTTAAGTTTATAACTTGCTTAGCTGGGTGTTTCCTTTATTTCTGAAGGTAGTGAGCCTAACGTTATCTCTCCACTCGTTTCTTGATGCCAGGAAATAGCTTTGCTTCCCTGTTTTACCCAGGAGGGTAATTCCATGAATCAAGGGATAGAACTCCCTTTCCTGTGAATCAGCAGATTCTGGATTGATGTCCCACTCCAGAGACTTGGCTCAATCTAAAGTGACACTCGACCATCTTTTGGTTGAGACATTTTAAAGTGAAGTGCCCTTTGCTGTCTTGGTTGACTTTTCAATTTGTTTTTTACAAACACATGGATTAGTAGAAGTATGTCAGTCACCTTCAAGGCTGCACCCCCATAATGTCATGATTGATTTTGATAATTCCAGATTCCTGCCTGTCTGTAGTACCCTTTCATTCCCATATACCTGGCTTTACCTGGCAAACATGATTGTTTTCAATCTTTGAAACCACATGGTGGGAAGCATAATCTTAAAATGATCAAGAATTCATTATGTTCAGCATGGACTAGTTGGACTGAAGGGTCTGTTTCTGTGCTGTATGACTATGATCTCAATTCTTTGTGGGAGTTTGGTCTACAAGTTTTTGGTTGGTGCAATTCCTATATTAAAATAGCAATTGCACTTCAGAAATATGTAGTCAATTGTGACACATTTTTGAGCCTAGATAGTGTTTGCAGATTAGTTGTAGCCAACATTCTGTATAGCAATCCAACCTGTTCTGATTTGTACCCTATCAAAGTAATTAGACATTATGAAATATCAATTGAGAAATGTTTGTAAGCAATCTGTAACAGACAAACTATTCAGCTGCATTTTTGCAATGAGTGCTTGGTGAAGTAAAGTGAAAGGAGGAAAGTGCCACCTTGTGCTTTGTAAATCAGTCCATTCTGACTTCCCTTATGGGAAGGGAGATGTATTGCTCTGTTCATAACTAACTCTGAAATTAGTGATTAATATACCAATAGTAGAGCCAACTGGTCTGTTACTAATTTGGTGCCTGTTATTTGTTCATGGATATGGGTGTTGTTGGCTGGGTCAGCCTTTATTGCCCATCACGAATTGCCTAGGAGGCTGAAACCACCATATTATGGTTCTGGAGTCATGTGGCAGTCAGATCAGTAAGAACAGATTTACTTCCCTAAAGGATATTAGTGAACCAGAGGTGGTTCTTAAACAACAGTTGAAAGTGGTTGCTATTAATCCATCTCTCTACAGATACTTATTGAATTCAAATGCCACCATCTTTTGTGGTGGGATTTGAGCTCATGCCCTGGAGCATTGGCCTGTGGACCTGGTCTGTCACTCCAGTGGTATAACCATAAAGTCCTGACCTTCCCTAAAAATTGTATTGCAGAGAAATTGGATCAAAGATTTCCAGTCCAGTATCTATGCCTTCATTTATGAGAAAAATGTTTTGGGTAGATTGTATTAACTAAACTGGAGCAGTGCTGTAGATTTTTTTCCAGACCTTGAAAGTGGAATTGAGGCAGAAGATCAGCCATAGTTACTGAACGATGGAAACTGCTTGAGGCTTAAAGTCCACTCCTGCTTCTAATTCAAAGACCTGTTGTGCTATTGAAAGTTTCTAGGGAAAAAGCAATTTGGAGGAGATGGGCTTTTATTCACTACAGCATTCAACCTCCCTGGCATGTTATGTTGGCTGCTTCCCACCAATCTTGTGGATTGTACCAATGCTTTGTTACTTGCTTTCCCCATCTTAAAGGAAACTTAAGTGGTTTGTTTATTGCTGTTTAACATGGTCAATTTATAGTCTTCAAGAGTTTTTGGTATTTACCAATGAGACTAATTATTTGATCAGGCACCTCCACACGTGACATGAAGGCTGTAAATGCAGACTATTGTACCTGGAAGTCACTAGTTGATAACAGGAAAATGCCAACACCATCTATGCATTGGCCTGACCAATAGTTAGAGGCTTGGCAATAGTGACTGCAATAGCCAACATAGATAATTCTCAATGTTAGCAAGCTTCATGTTTGGCAATTTGTGGCTAAATTTCTTCCTGTCAAAGATTGACCTATTTTTAGTGCATCTTTTGCTGATGGCTGACAATGACAGCACAAAGGAAATGGATTTTTAATCTTCCTCATTTCTTTTGTCCAAGGAATGAATGCTGGAATGAAGGATAAATTGTGTAATTTCTCGTAGTCTAAAGTTTGGAACAGTTGGGACCTGGGAAAATGTCAACACTTTATTTGCATTTAAATATTAAATTTAATTATCTTGCCTGTAAAACATGTTAAACAACTAAACTTTTTAATGGTATGATGAAATTGAGTAGATTAGGGCACTGATCTTCTACCTAAGACCTGAACTTAAATCTAACAAAGAACAATTCTCATCTCTTGACTACAAAGATACTATGTAATTTGAGTATGGCCAGTCCAGGTCCTTTTTGAGTATAGATTTGCAGGCACTAATTTCCTGTAATCTGGTACTAAATCTTCCTCTGGACACAGACTGCTGTTGGCATGAGAAGCTGATAATTCTCTAGTGGGGTGGGTGTCCTGAGATGAGGCAGCATGAAGCCAGTTTTTTTGCATTTTTGTGCTTGATGTCATTGGTGCTGAAAGACTTGAATGGAAAATGTCTGAAATGCAACACTAACAATCCTCCCCTTGAACGCACTTTACAATCTAATGCTAATCTCTTGAATCTTCAATGGAGTTATCCATTCTAAATACATTCTCCAGTCACTTAACACTTATCCAATATTTTTCAGAAGCCACTTTTGGCAAGTTAACCTGTTTATTTAAAAAATCTACTTTCCTGTCCTGAAAGTTGTCAAGTGGAAACAATCTGGTGTTTTTTGCTAAGCATTAACTTGATTTTTTTTTTCTTTTCACTTCACACTGAATAACAGCAGTTTTGTATTCTAATCTGCCTTTTAATCAATTTAATATAAATCTGGTCACCTTTCTTTACAGATTGGTCTGATTTTTACCATCCAGGCCTTTTATGATCCTTTTTTTGAATTTAATTAGTGATCTATCTCATTCTCTGAGACAGATTGTCATCACATCCTTTCTTGATTTGAGATGATTTTATACACTAGATACTGGCCTCCATTTTTGATCAGAAAAAATCCTTGATTCTATCTACCCCTTAGAACCTCAGATTACTATTGCAAGCCACTAGAGTTGGTTAAATTGGGACATTCAATCATCCACCATCTGTCTGATCAGTTGAATACAAATGTTCCTATTGGAAATATTTGGAGTTGCTCATGTTTAACTTCTGACTAAAATAGTGACTTGATCCCACAAATAGTAGTGGTCTGTAAATTTGGTCTCCTTTATAATGGTGAATAGATGCTAAAGTAACAGATTTTAAATAACTTTGGGGGGTATCCTGTATAAATACATTTTCTCAACCAAATTGCCTTGTGAAAGGAATGAATTGACAGGCTGAATGCTACAATTGACTTTTTAAGCTTTCTTTTCAATGACTTTAATTTAAAAATACCTGATCCATCCTCCCTTTTTTAATTGAAAGCATTTTCACATTTACAGCAGAGAAACCATGCTGTTCTCGGGTCTGGCTGCCTGTTTGTTTGTTTTGTCAATGTAGCATTGTATGCCCCCATTCTAATTAATATTGCTACTTTTTGCAATGCTTTGTTCACTACTTTTTGGAGTGGCATTCTAATGTAATCAGTTGTCTGAGAATAAAATGCCTTTAATTTTTAAAGGGTGCTGTCAACAAACAGCTAACAGAGAAATCTTTCTTTGTGCTAGAACAATGCATCAATTTTTTTTTCCTTGGAAGTTTAAAAAGCATCTTGAGTTGAGATTTAAGTGAGGGTTTAATCTTTCAACTAAACTACAGGTAAGATAGTTCAAACCCTGGATTTTATTATAAAACATCAATAAATTCCAGTCTTCAGTTAACTTGTGGTGGCATTGCTTTCTTGTTGAAATGGTTCTATAAATCCAAGTATCTTATTTTGCCCACTCCCACACTGTTTGATGAAATGTGCCTTTTTTGAGAAATGTCTTTTCTGTTTCTCTTGAAAGCTAGTACTGCAAACCTGGAGGCGAGCTGGCTTCTCTATGCACAGCAATATAGCTAGCTTTGATTTTTTTAAAACATGTAGACTGTAGGTGGAGTCAAGCTCTTAGACCCAGGGTTTGCAAGTTTGTTTTTTGTTTTCAGTTGGTGAGGCTGGAATTTTGGAGGTAGTACCTCTAACCACTAAGTGGTTAAAATATATTTAAGTATTTTGATAGTTAAGTATTTTTGTCTATTTTATCTGCAGTGTAAGAATAGTGTTTTGCCTAAAGCCTACTAGCTTGACCAATCGCATTGCATCTGGAACAGTGAACACTTTCATTTAAAGAAGAAATTAGGGTCTAGGCTATCTCAATTATATTTTGAGGGGGTTTGGTTTGGTCTGTAACAGTGTCAAGATCATATTCAGTTTTGGGTGGGAGGCAGGGGACAGCTAAATTCTATCTACTCCTAATGGATCACCCTTTAGGTGACTATTTAAATTTGTCTAGCTGGTATTTTGAGGACTATGGGACAAAGATGGATAGATGGTGTTGGAATGAAGATCAGCTGTGATCAAAGTCAGTGGCAAAATGGACATGAAGGATTGTATGGCTAACTGCTTTTCCTGTTTTCCCAAAAAGTAGTGACAAACTCTGGCTGAGCTTCTGCACCTGGCCTGTAGATATGGAGGCAAATCATGGTGCCCATACTGTCTCTGCCAGACAGAAATTGAGCACAGACTGGCTAAGACTCTGGGATCTTGCTTTTCAATTTACTGGCATTTTACACTTTAACGATGCAGTTTTTACTGTCACTTTTCAGTGAATGGAAAGTTGGAACCAGCACTGGAAGCAACACAGCTGTGTCTCAAGCTTATGGATTCCAGGAATCGGGAAGAGCTAAGGAGGCTGTTGAATTTCATGGCTGTTGCTGCACAGCCTACATCTGTTACCTTACAGAAAGGGGTATGTACGTACCCTTTTGTTAGAGGGTTAACACACTATTTTAATGGACTCATTCTAAGGACTTTTGGATTTTTAAAAAACTGGTCATTACTTCTGTAACATCAGCAGTGAACTTGGAGAGTTCTTGTCTTGATGTAAGAAGTCAGCAGTAACTTATCTTTTTTTTGTCTCCCCCAGGTTGAAGGTAGAATTGTAATGAAGAGGACTTTTGGTAAAGCCATCGTTTTCAATAAGAACCTTCCAAAAGGGAAAGCTGATCTCTTGGTTTTATTCCTACTTGATCATCAGAAAGATGTATTTAAGGTAGATGAGAATGTAAGATCATGATTTAGCCATTCAAGGCTCTTGTCTTTGGTAGGATGTGGCTGAACTTCTATATCCATTCTATTTTGCCACCAGGAACTTGTTCCTTGATTCCCATGAAGCCCAACAAGCTATCAATCTAAAATTTGAATATATTTCATGACTACCTTATCTACAGGGTTAAAAAAATTCTAAGGATTCAAAACTCCGAGAAATGATCATGTCCTAAATGGCTGATTGCTTATGTTGAAACTAGCAGATTTAGAACAATAGAGGTCACAAACTAAGTAGTCTCTCAGCAGCACCTACCATGTAGAGCACTTCACTTCTACTTTGAGATCAGATTTGCTTGTGGTTTTTCTTAGCCCACATAACATGTGCCACACTGTTCTTTGAGTCAGATGGGAGTTTAACAATGTTCATTAGTGATTTCTGACTTGCATGTACAATCTGGGTTATAATTTTGATCAACCTAACCAGACATGTTATATGCTCTGGGACATGAACCTGGACCTCCTAGTCCAGAGATGGTATCCCTATCACTGCAATACAAGAGTCCTCACTGTCTAGTCTGGATGCTTGCTTAGATTGTAATGATATTGCAAATGTAGTTGGCTGACAGACTGACCGTCTATCCAACTGACTGTATGAACAGTGAAACAGACCACCTTATTCCAGAGCATCACATGTCCAATACCACTTGCTGTCTTAGTGTCTTTAAGATCTCTGCGATAATACAATAATTACCTCAACTTGAGAATATGGGCCCATTCTATCTTTAATTCATTTGTCATGGTGTCACTAGCTGGATCAGCATTTACTGTTATCCCCAGTTGCCCTTGAGATGGTGAGCTGTCATCTTAAACTGCTGCAGTCCATCATAGACCCAACAATGTTAAGGAGGAAATTCCAGGATTTTAACCCAATGCCAATGAAGGAATGGTGATTATGTTTCCAAGTCTGCATGGTGAGTGGCTTGAAGGGGAACTTGCAGATGGTAGTGTTCCCATGCATCATCTGCCTTCTTCCTAGATGGAGGAGGTAATGGGTTTGGAAGATGCTTTCTCAGGAATTTTGAATTTCTGTAGTGCATCTTGTGAGCTGCTAGTGAGTGGATGTGCTGGCAGTCAAATGGACTGCTTTGTCCTGGATGGTGTCAAGCTGCTTGTTGATCTTGCCACATATGACAGTCCTCCCATTTCAGGAATTTGTATTGCAAACTTGAGTGCAGGAACAGAGGGGTTAAAAGATTTAGAATGCAACAAGCCCAAAGCTATGTAGGTGAATGCATAAAAAGGAGGATCTACTTAATTTTACTGCATATGTTGTCACTTTTTTTAATATCTTACTTTTTAAATTCAGCTTTGCTTAAATTTGAGCAAACATTGAAAATTTCCAACTTGTGTTTATGCAGAAGATCTGACCAGCATTTCAAAGCCTTTTTGGATAGATAAACAGTAAATTTGTTGTACTGTTTTGTATATTCCAGTTGGAATTAACCACTTGACCTGTGACTTCAAATTATGACAAAATTGGTGGCTGAGTGATTTTGTTTAGTGGAGTTGAAGGGGATTTCAGTGTGACCTCCTGGCTGGAAACTTAGAACTTACACCCAGCTGTAGTGTTCCTTTTCCAAATCCAAACCAGTATTCAGACCTTGATCTGGCATTGGGTCACAGGTCCTGGCTGCTCGCTACCTTGTCTCCAGGTTATGCTGACCAAAGCTCAGAAGCCACTCGAATGTGTGTCAACTTTTAGATTCAAAACCTAGTTGTAGGAAAAACTTTACACCAAGATGCAGGAAGACTTTTTAAATGCTTTCAGAAGTGCATGTAGAACCCCTTTTCTCAAAGCAATCGAATAATGCTAGTTTTAAAATATCTGATATTAGGTCCCAGGATCATTACACAAAATGGTGAGTGAGAAATTGATGTTCATTCAACATGGTGGAGATCCAGATCTTAACACAGGTAAGTGTCAGCTAACTGCTATTTCTTAAGAATAAAGTCATAGCAATGTGATTAGTGCCAACCCTAAATGCCCATTTGTATTGCAACCAGTTCTAGTATATTGCCTCTTGAAATACTTTGGTTCATATTTGTGGTGACAAAACTATTATTCCTTACTGTAAATGACAGCTGTCATTAATGTTTAATAACATTAAAATCCAATAATTGCTGTCAGTGATTCTATTCTCCAGAGGGTGTGCTGTTGAGGTTTCCCACAATTGATGAGAAATCTGAATTGCAATCTTCCACTCTTGTGCTGTTAACTTCAACTTTGAAAAGGGTTTGTTAAAATTGTGCTTTGTTGAATGAAGTGCAAAGAATGGGCTTATTGCGTGTGGTTGCAGATGTGTTGTACTTTTTTCTTTATTCATTCACAGGATGAGGGTGTCACTGGCTAGGCAGCATTTATTGCCCAGAGGGCAGTTAAGAGTCACGTAGGCCAGACCAGATAAGGATGGCAGTTTCCTTCCCTAAAGGACATTAGTGAACCAGATGGGTTTTTCCAACAATTGCCAATAGAGTCATGATTTCATTAGTGTGTTAATTCCAGATATTTATTGAATTCCATTTCTACCATCTGCCATGGTGGGATTTGAACCCAGGTCCCCAGAACATTATCTGGGTATCTAGATTAACAGTCCAGCGATAATACCACTAGGTTATTGCCTCCCCTACTAGAAGCTCTATCCTGTCCTGCATTATCTTAGCAAATGTTCTGATTCTTGACCAAAGCTAGTTAAATGAGCTGCAGCATGACAAATGGAGAGGAGATAGTCTAGTGACATTACCATTTGGGTATTAATCAGAATGCCAGGGTAATATTCTGAAGACAGTGGTGTATAGCAGATGGTGAAAATTCCAGAGTTAAATCTGTAATAAAACCTAGCCTAATGGTGACCATGAAACCAGAGTCAGTCATATAGCATGGAAACAGACCCTTCAGTCCAACCAGTTCATGCTGACTATTTTCCCAAACTAAACTAGTCCCATCTGCCTGTGACTGGCCCATATCCCTCAAACCTTCCTATCATGAACTTATCAAAATGTCTCTTCAAATGTTATAACTGTACCTGTGTCCACCACTTTCTTTCCATACATGAACCTTTTATTTTTTTTAAAAAATAAGGTGTCTTGTGGCCTTAAATCTTTCTCCTATTACCTCTTTAAAAATATGCCCCCTAATTTTGATCTCTCCAACTTTCCCATCCTGCAGGATCCCTTATGTGCCTTGTCTGTGCCCCTCATGATTTTAAAATGTCTAAGGTCACCCCTCAACCTCCTATGTTCCAGTGGAAACCAGGCCCAGCCTTTCCAACCTATTTTTATATCTCACCCTCCATTCCTGGCAACATCCTGGTAGATCACTTCTGAACCCTCTCCAGCTTAATATCCTGCCTATAATAAGACAACCAGAAGTGGCCTCAACACCATATTGTACAACCTCAACATGATGTCCCAACTCTTGCACACTAAGGTCTGAACAAGGAAGGCAAATGTGCTAAAACCCATCTGGTTCACTATCCTTTTTCTTGAAAGGACATCTGCCTTTAGACAGACAGCAGTGTGACTCTTGACTGCCCTCTGGGCAGCTGGGGATGGGCAATAAATGCTGACTTAGCCAGGGATACTAATGTGCATGAATTGCAAACTTGAAAATTAATTTTTCCTGCAGAAGATCCTACAGATGTTGAAGGTTTTTGTATACTTCAATTTAATGCATGGTTATAGAGCTGGGGCTATATAACCTCAACCAGTTGAGGGTTAGTAGGAGAGCCTTTCAAATGAGCTGCTTGGATTGAGGCCCTAAAATCTGTTTAGTCATTTGAGTGGCTGCACTTGTACTAAGCAAGTGTGACAAACCCCAAAGTTAGTGATCCATGACTGACTGAATTAAATCTGTTCACCAATTTATAGTCAGCAATTCAGCTGGGAATTGGTGACACATTCCTTCACTTAACCTAGAGTGGTTAAACCATGGAGCGTGCTGTTGCAGGAGTAGTTGAGATTCAAAGTATTGATTTGTGTTTAAGGAGTAACTGAATAAACATGAAGGAAGAAGGCTATGCTGATATGGTCAGATGAATCTAAATGACTTGTGCTGCAAGCTGAGTTACTACCTACCTTGCTTTAGGTCTAGACTGAAATGAATAAATTTTAGTACTTGGAAGAAAACTTAGTTTTATTTTTTAGAAGTGGGTTAAACTTTCAGTTTTTTTTGATCAAAGTTTACCTCAGATTTTCTGTAAAACTTGGTGCTCACTGTGACTCAAGCTTAAGTTTATTGCCAAGCCTAAAGGTTTTGGTATGGTGAGATATGTATGCCAGATGCTAGTAGCATTGGTGTGACTTTTAAAATAGTATGAAAGCAGCTAAATTTAATTTATCCAAAAATTCCTCCAGCTGTCAAATATATACAACTTTTTAATGTATTGGATATTCATACTAAAGTTCAAAACATTGTACACTTTGTGGGCCTGAGACTATCTTTCTGTATGAGGTGACATTGCAGTGTAAAAGTCAGGAGGCAGCAAACAGTTTGGAGGACTTTGAAATAAAGCACTGATATAACAGTCCTTTTGGAACATTACTGGTTTATGTACTTCAGTTTTGATCTAAAATCCACTAAAATTGGGGTTTGGGTTCAGATAGAAACGTTAGAAAAATTTTGATTGAAATTTACTGTATAAAACTGCATGGTTATGTCTTGAACTTGACAAGTTTCTGTCCCTGCTGAAGTATCTTCTGTAACTTCCGGGCTTCTCCTTAGGCCACACTTACTGTGAAAGACTTACTCGTGCTGAATGTGAAAGAAACATGCGGAAGACCACCAGGGATGAACTTTTATTGCTGCTTCAAACAATTGATGAAAACCCCAAGCTGTCTGCCAAAGAGAAAAAGAAGGTCCTTGCTCAGTTTAACAAGAGTCATCCAGCTGTTTTTATTCAATATTTCTTCAATGCATTGAGGAAATCATAATCTTGTCTGGCTGAGTTCCAGTGGTAGGTAATGTATTGATTATGTGATGCTAAGTTCATTCTAAAACCAGTTCAAGATTTTGTATAATACAAATAAACTGTCTAATTTATTCCAAGTGTAATCTGTTTTTCTATTTAGGCTGCTATTGTTCAAAGCATTTGACTCTAAAACACTCTCTCTCCCAAGTAGCTTTAAATAGATTTTTCACTTTTTGATTTTTGGTATTTGGGTACCCACAGCAATATGACTCTTGACCTGACCGGTGAGAATTACTGTTTAACATATAGTCACTAAATTCTGAATATCTCAAACTCTTACCAGGGTTACAGGGATAATCAAGTCACTCCAGGCCACATCTCTTTAATACTATCTCCTCCATGGAGGAGTTCTTTAGGATCTGCACATGCTGAGTCAGATAACAGTAAGGAGCTGGAAGAACACAACAGGCCAGATAGCGTCAGAAGAGCAGGAAAGTTGACATTTCGGGTCAGGACCCTCCTTCAGAAATGCCATTTCTGAAGGAGGGTCCTGACTCGAAATGTCAACTTTCCTGTTCCTCTGTTGCCTGGCCTGCTGTGTTCTTCCAGCTCCATACTGTTATCTGATTCCATGACTAGCATTGGTCACCTCAGTGGTAAGAGGCATGCAACATCTAATATTTTGGAGATGGGACACATTTGACATTGCTGTGCCATGGTTCTGAACAATTACTATAGTAAAGTATTCCAGTCATAATTGGACAAAGTTTTTAAACTGATACTGGATCACAAGTTCATACTAGAATTTCAAATACTTCTATTTCTTCCACTAAATGGTCTTGTGTTTAAATTCAGATGAAGTGCCCTTGCCTTCTTATGACATAAAACACTTGTGACTGATATTCATCTGGCTCTCTAACATGTCAGCACTTCAGGAAAGTGACTCACTGCTCCTTTCCATAACAATCAAGGATGGACAAGTGTTTATCACCATTCTCCAAATACTCCACTAACCTGTGGTATTCAAGAGGACTACCCCCAGACCTCAAGACTTGGCAATTAATGCTGTCACTGTACCAAATCTCTGCACCGTCCTCCCTCCACCGCTAAACCTCACCTCCAACAAAACTACCAAATGAGTGAAAATAATTCAGAGCAGACAGGAAACTATTCAACCCACACAACTGTTTCCCAAAATCAAAACCTGTCCACTTAATAGATCAAAAACTGTGCAGGTTACACTTGTGCATTCAGACTAAGCATTGTCGTGCTTTCAAGAAGTTAGCTGTTTCCCCAATTGTACATTGAAAGACCAAAGATCCTGTTTAAACCATCTCCCACAGCACAATGCTTAGCACCCCACTGCCACCATCCCTTGTGAGTAAGACTGATATTTGGAAAATGTGGATTTTTTTTCTATTTCTTGGAGGCCCTTAATTCGGACACCCGATACCTCTGTGCCAGCTTGGCCACCTGAGCAAAACAATGGACCAAGACTGCAAACACAGGATACATTGTTTTGTTTCCAGTTTTACTGGGCAGTACTGGTTCTCTTCGCTTCAATGACTTGGGCAACCACTGGGTGCCTCAAAGCACTAGAGCACCAACAATGGTGCCTTCATGGGATCCTTCAAATCTGGTGGTTGAGTAGGTACATAAACTGTTCCCAATGGCAGAACAGCAAGAACCAAAAGGACATCAAGTTGAGCTGATTGACACAAGAATCAATAGTGACTTTAAGAAAATAGTTTTATGCAGCAAGTGGTTGGTGTTTGATACTGAAAGTTAATGCTGAGGCATGCACTGATCTTCACCTAATACGTCCTAAGGGCATTGCCTGACGGATAACTGCTCTCAAAGAAGACAGCATTTCAGTTTCCTCCAATGACTAAGTGTCTAGTGTACCAATGCAGGTGCTTTTTTAAATTAAGTGGTCATTGTCTTATCTCTTGAACAGGTGAGACTTGAACCCATGCCTTTGGCTCAGAGGTTAGGGGCATTATCACTGCATCACAGGAGCCCTTAAACATACCAGTCTAACTTGTACTGATTGCTGTTATGCAATAAATTGTGTCTTATTTAAGACAAGCACTTCTTGTTAGGTTACCTTGTGGTTTTCTCGCGTGAGATCAAGCAGGTCTTAGATCCCAAACAAAAAGGAGGATGATGCTACCAAACTTTAGTGGTGACTAACAGTCCTGCTAGCTCACAATCTGGCATTGGGCATGGTATTTTTTTTTCATCAACCTGTTCAGATGAGTTATGATACACCTCTGGAGAAGGTGGAATTTGAACCTGGGCTTTAGACTGCGATAGGAGCATTACCATTGTGCAAGGCCTATAGTGGTAATAAGGCAAAGCTTTGTCTTACAATGAAACTTAGAAGCTAAGAGTAGAAGTAGGCCATTCAGCCCTTTGAGCCTGCTTTGGCAGTCAATGTGATTATTGTTCATCAAACTCCAATACCTTGTACCCACACTGTCCTTTATATCCTCTATCCCTTTTAAATCCAAGAACTATATCTACCTCTTTGAAAAACAAACATTCAATGTTTTGGCCTCCAACTGTTTTTCAAGACAGAATTCCACAGGCTCACCACTCTGGATGAAGGAATTTTTCTTATCAGTCCTAAATGGCCTATTCCATTTCCTTAGCCTATGACCCCGATTCAGGATTCCCTGGACATCAGGTCCATCCTGTGTTTACCCTCTCATAGTTGGAATTATATAGGTTTCCCTTTGGTTCCCCCATTCTTTTAAACTCCAGTTAATGTAGTCCTAACTGATCCAGTCTCTCTTCAGTCTGGTAAATCCCTCTATAGCAAGAGCTTCCTTCCTCACAAGGACACCATAACTGCACACAACATTCTAAATGTGGTGTCACCACAGCCCTGTACAAGTGCAGCAAGACATCCCTGCTCCTGTCCTTGAATCCTCTTGCTGTGGAGGCCAATGTACCATTTGCCTCTTTTCCCCCGCCTGCTGCACCTGCATGCTTACTTTCAGTGATGGTATACAGGGACACCCCGGTCTCTTGCATCTCCCCCTTTACCGACCTGTCAGCATTCAGATGATAATCTGCCTTCCAGATTTGGTACCAAAGTTGATAGCCTCACACTTATCTACATTATCCTTCATCTGCCAAGCATTTGCCCATTTGCTTGACTTGTCCAAAATACAATGAAGTATCTAATCCTCTTCGTAGTTCATCCTCCCACCCAGTTTTATGTCATCTGCAAACTTGAGATATTACATTTAGTTCCCTCCTATAAGTCATGTGTTGTGAATTGCTGGGGTCCTGGCAGTGGTCCTTACAGTACCCAAGAATTTGCCTGCAATTTAGAAAAAGACATTTATTAATGTGATTTCATAAACATTTATAATTATGAATCTGACAAACAAAAATTTTCTGTACTTGAATGGCTACATTCCAACTTGTGTACAAATCAACTTGCAAACAGAATCTAGAACAAAACACGCTCACAACTTCAGGACTCCCTGAATTTACAAACAAAGAACAAAGAAAATTACAGCACAGGAACAGGTCCTTCGGCCCTCCAAGCCTGTGCCGATCCAGATCCTCTATCTAAACCTGTTGCCTATTTTCCAAGGATCTGTATCCCTCTGCTCTCTGCCCATTCATGTATCTGTCGAAATACATCTTAAATGATACTATCGTGCCTGCCTCTACCACCTCCACTGGCAACGCGTTCCAGGCACCTACCACCCACTGCGTAAAGAACATCTCCCTTAAACTTTCCCCCTTGCCTCGATCATGACCCCTAGTAATTGAGTCCCCCACTCTGGGGGGGGGAAAAAGCTCCTTGCTATCCATCCTGTCTGTACCTCATGATTTTGTAGACCTCAGTCAGGTCCTCCCTCAACCTCTGTCTTTCTAATGTAAATAATCCTAATCTACTGAATCTCTTCAGAGCTAGTGCCCTCCATACCAGGCAACATTCTGGTGAACCTCCTGTGCACCCTCTCCAAAGCATCCACATCCTTTTGGTAATGTGGCGACCAGAACTGTACGCAGTATCCCAAATGTGGTTGAACCAAAGTCCTATACAACTGCAACATGACCTGCCAACTCTTGTACTCAATATCCCGTTCGATGAATGAAAGCATGCCGTATGCTGCCTTGACCACTCTATCCACCTGCGTTGCCACCTTCAGGGTACAGTGGGCCTGAACACCCAGATCTCTCTGTGCATCAATTTTCCCCAGGGCTTTTCCATTTACCGTATAGTTTGCTCTTGAATTGGATCTTCCGAAATGCATCACCTCGCATTTGCCTGGATTGAACTCCATCTGCCAATTCTCCGCCCAAGTCTCCAATCTATCTATATTCTGCTGCATTCTCCGACAGTCCCCTTCACTATCTGCTACTCCACCAATCTTAGTGTCCTCTGCAAACTTGCTAATCAGACCATCTATACCTTCCTCCAGATCATTTATGTATATCACAAACACCCGTGGTCCCAACATGGATCCCTGTGGAACACCACTGGTCACAGTCCCTTCCACTACAAATCTCTGTCTCCTGTTGCCCAGCCAGTTCTCTATCCATCTAGCTAGTACACCCTGGACCCCATGCGACTTCACTTTCTCCATCAGCCTACTATGGGGAACCTTATCATCTATTTATCTATTGAATTATTTTGCCATCTCTTTTTTTTTTTTTTTTCCCCCCCACAGTATAATTTCCTTGGTTCTGACTGTAGAGGGCTTACACTGCCTTCACTAGAATCATAGAATTCCTACACTGTGGAAAGAGACCATTTAGCCCATTGAGTCCGCACCAACACTCCAAACAGCATCCCACACCGACCCAGACTCAGCACCCCCCGTAATATTCACGCTAACCCACCTAGCCTGCACATCCCTGGACACTTTAGACAATTTATCATGGTCAATCCACCTAATCTGCACATCTTTGGACTGTGGGAAGGAACCAGGGCACCTGGAGGAAACCCATGAAGACATAGGGAGAACATGCAAACTCCACACACAGTCACCTAAGACTGAAACCTGGGTCCCTGATGCTGTGAGGCAGCAGTACAAACCACTGAGCCACCATGCTGCCCTTAGTCCTTAGTTTCTTCACCTACCTATAGAAGCTTTTGTAATCAGTTGTACGTACGCTGCAAGCCCACATGCTTACTCTCATACTTTATTTTCTCCCTATTAAATCAATCCCTTTGTCGTCCATTGGTGAAATCTAAATTGCTCCGATCCTCGTGTCTGCTGCACTTTTTTAGCCAGTTTGTATGCCCTTTCTTGGATGTAATACTATCCCTAATTTCCCTTGTTGGCCATGGTCAGGCACCTTTCCAGTTGTACTTTTGTGCCAGACAGGAATGAACAATTGTTGCAGTTCCTGTGTATGCTCTTTAAATATTTGCCATTACCTATCCACTGTCATCCCTTTAAGTAACATGCCCCAAGTTATTATAGCCAGCCCATGCCTCATACCATTCTAGTTTCCTTTAATTAGATTCAGGACCTTAGTCTCAGAATCAACCATGTCACTCTGTCTTAATGAAGAATTTTATCATGTTATATTACTCTTCCCTGAGGAGCTTTGCACAGCTAGAGATTGTCAATTATTCCTATATACATAATACTAGTATAGGATGGCTTCTTCTCCAGTTCCTCAATGTATTGATCCAGAAAACTATCCTGTACACATCCTGGAATTCCTCCACTATGGTATTATTACTAATTTGATTTGCCCAATCTATATGCAGATTAAATTTGCCCACAATTTCAGCTGTACCTTTGTTGCTCATAGCTCTTAATTTCCTGTTTAATGCCTTCCCCAACATTACCACTATGATTGCGGCGGTGGGGGTGATGGTGGTGGTGGTTCTGTATATAATCCCCTTTGTTGTTTTATGCCTCTTAGTTTTTCTAAGCTCTAACTATGCAGATTTCACTTCACCAGAGCTAATATCCTTCCTCACTATTGCACAAATTTCCTCTTTAACAAACAAAGCTACCAACCCACCACCTTCTTCTTTCTTTCTGTCCTTCTGATAAATGGAACTCAATACCCGTCGCTGCTCATCCGCAGTTATGCCTCTGTAATCCCAACTATATCACTACCGTTTATATCTATTTTAGCATCCAGACCTTAAGGCTTTAACTTTTAATATTCTTTGAACCATTCGCATTATTTTGCACTGTGGCCCTGTTTGATTCTTGCCCTTGAACTCTCTGCATATCACATTACTAATGTCTGCCTTTTTTTTTAACCCTTGTTTCCCTGTCTTCTATCTCCTTGTACAGGTTCCCATCCCCCTGCTATTTTATTTTAAACCCTTTCCAATCACCCTAGCAAATACATTCCCAAGGACATCAGTTCCAGTCCCACCCAGGTGCAACCCGTCCAGCCTGTACTGGTCACACCTCCCTCCCAGAAACATCAATGTCCCAGAAATCTGAAATCCTCCTCCTTGCACCATCTGTACAGTCACACATATTCATCTGATATATTCTGCTGTTTCTACTCTGACTAGCACATGGCACTGGTAACAATCTTGAGATCGCTACCTTTTGAGGTCCTGTCTTTTTTTAAAAACTTGCTTAACTCCCTATATTCTGTTTTTAGTACCTCATCCCTTTTTATAACCTGTTATTGCTACTGACTGTTCACTCTTCCACTCCAGAATGTAGCCAATCCAAGATATTCTTGAGGGGTCTTGTTTGCAGCCACAGAATTGTCTAGTTACTCCCCTCACGATTGACTCCTGTATTACTAATAGCATTCCTACTCCTACTGCTATGTAGCAGAGCCAACTGTGGTGCAATGTGTTTGGCTGTTGCTACTTTCCTTTGAGAGGCCATTGCCCCCCATAGTATCCAAAGCACTATATCTCTTTTGCAGAGGAATGTACACGGGATTCCTGCACTGATTACCTAGTCTGCTTTCCTTGCCTGATGGTTTTTCCCCTCCATTTCTGTGGAATCATAGCTTATGGAGTGATCACCTGTCTGTATTTACTATCCTTGGCAGTCTCAGCCTTGTGGATTTTGATTTGATTTGATTTATTGTTGTCACATGTACCAAGATACTGTGAAAAGTATTGTATTGTGTGCTAACCAAACTAATTATACCTTACATAAGTATGTCAGGGTAATAGAACAGAATGCAGAATATAGTGTTATAGCTACAGAGAAGGTGCAAAGAAATTTCAACACTAATATGAGAGGTCTATTCAGAAGTCTGATAACAGCGGGAAGAAGCTGTTCTCAAATCTGTTGGTACATGTTTTCAAACTGTTGTATCTTCTGCCTGATGAAAGACAGTATAACTGGGGTGGGAGGGGTATTTGATTGATCTGCTCTCCTGAGGCAGCAGGAAGTAGTAGACAGAGTCAATAGAAGGAAGGCTGGTTTTCATGATGGACTGGCCTGTGTTCACAACTCTAACTTCTTGCGGTCTTGGGCAGAGTAGCTGCCACACCAAGTTGCGATGCATCCAGATAGGATGCTTTCTATGGTGCATCAGTAAAAATTGGTAAGAGTCATTGTGGGCGTGCTGAATTTCCTTAGCCTTCTGAGGAAGCAGAGACATTGGTGTGCTTTCTTTACTGTAATGGCGATGTGGATGGACTAGGATAGATCATTGGTGATATTTACTCCTAGGAACTTGAAGGACTCAACCACCTCCACCTCAGCACCATTGATACAGACAGGGGTGTGTCCTCCATTCTGCTTCCTGAAGTCGATGACCAGCTCCTTCATTGTGCTGACATTGAGGGACATTGTTGTCTTTACATGATGGCACTAAACGGTCTAGCTCCTTCTTGTATTCTGTCTTGAGTTGTTTGAAATCCAACCCACTATGGTGGAATCATCAGTAAGTTTGTAAATGGAGTTAGAGCTGAATTTGCTCCTGTAGCCTCAGCTGCTGCTCCAGCTTCAAAATTTGGGCTCCAGAAGCTGTAACTGGTCTCCCTGCTGTGGGAAGAATGTTGTGAAATTTGAAAGCGTTCAGATAAGATTTACAAGGATGTTCCCAGGGTTGGAGGGTTTAAGCTACAGGGACAGGCTGAATAGACTGGGCAAAAACTAAAAGAACTGCGGATGCTGTAAAATCAGGAACAAAAACAAAGTTGCTGGAAAAGTTCAGCAGGTCTGGCAGCATTCTGAGGAAGGGTCACCGGACCCGAAATGTTAACTCTGTTTTCTCCTTCACAGATGCTGCCAGACCTGCTGTGCTTTTCCAGCAACTTTGTTTTTGTTCCTGAATAGACTGGGACTATTTTCTCTGGAGCAGTCACCCCTGGCTGAGGGGTGACCTTGTAGAGGTTTATAAAAATCATGAGGGGCATGGATAGGGTAAATAGACAAGCTGATGCCCTCTAGTTTTGGACTCCCCCACACCGGGGAAAATATCTTAAGGTGAGAGGGGAAAGATTTGAAAGGGATCTAAAGGGGCATTTTTTTCACGCAGATGTGCTGTGCGTATGGAATGAGCTGCCAGAGGAAGTGGTGGAGGCTGGTACAATTAGAACATTTAAAATGGATGGGTATATGAATTAGAAGGGTTTAGAGGGATATGGGCCAAATGCTGGCAAATGGGACTAGATTTATTTAAGCTATCTGGTTGGCATGGACGAGTTGGACTGAAGGTTCTGTTTCTGTGCTGTATATTTCTATGATTCTATGACTTTATTTACTACACACATTTAAATGTGGACACTGGATCGGTGCCTAGTTTCATAGACAGAAAAGGAGGAACACACCATGAGCTTCAGCTGACCTTCCATGACTAACCCCTACAAATTAAACCCTTAGATTGTCCTGAAAATAAAATAATGTCAATAACTCTAGGGTCCTTCTTCTCTAGAACTCTGCACTGTTACCTTTACTCTTAAAAGCAACAAAATAGTTTAAATACTCACTTTACCTTACCCAAAAGCTGCTGCTTTTTTATTTCAAAAATATACTTTGTTTATAGATCATTTATAAATACAAAGTACAAAACAGCAAAGAATAGACTTTTTAAAAATATAGTAGAATGTAGACTTTCGTCATTCGAGCTTCTACTCAGGTGGAACAAAAAAGCATTTTCTAAACGTGACCAAAAATGTATTTATATTCCAAGTAAAGCTATAAAGGGACTTTCAACATAACAGATTGTTATAATATTACGTTAGAAAAACTTCAGATGGTGGCCTTTCTGTGCCTTGAAGGCAGCTGTCCCAAGCTTTAGTGCAACCCTCAGCACTTTGTCCTGGACTTTGGAATGGGCTAGTCTGTAATACTCAGTCGAGGTCAACTCTTTGCACTGGAAGACCAATAGCTTCAAGCAAACCACAGAACATCTTTCACCAAGTTGATGGTCCTCCATGCACTGTCAATATTTGTCAATGTGTATGCCAGGGAATAGCCCGCTCCTCTTGCCCCACATTAGTTTTCACTCTTCCCAGACTTCACTGTGATGCTGACTGTATGACACTCTTCCCTGTCTTACAACTTGAGGATCCATCATAAAACTATTAGAATCAAGAGCATAAGCCTCAGAGTATGATGGAGGAAAAATGAATCGAGGCTGTCAAAATGGAATTGGTTAAGCATCTGCAAGGAAAGAAATAAATTCTGGAGATAACACAATGTGGAGCTGGAGGAACGCAGCAGGAAAGGCAAATAAATTCTGCACTTGGGCAGGGAGTGGGAATAGCTGAGTAGCTCCTTTCGCAGAAGACTAACATAGACTTGATAAGGCTGTCCGTGCTGAAACCATTCAATGATGAGCTAACAAAAATATTATGCACAGAAAACAACAAAATTATCCCTCTCCTCTGACAGGTTACAGCCAGGCGCCATGCGCGTGCCCAATAGTAGATGAGCGATAAACTACAGCTCCCATAAGGCACCGCGGGACCGGCTTGCCCGCGTGGGCGCTTCCGGTTACGTCGGTTCCGTAAACAAACGGTCGGTTCATGGTTTTAATTGTTATTATTGTTGTTGAGAACGGTTACCTTTATTTTGGGCGGCGGGAGGATTTAGACTGCACGAATTCCGGGGGTGGGAAGGAGAGCGGGCGATGGAGCGAGGGCCGCGGCCTGTGCTATAGGCGCCGCCGGCAGGGAGAGGCGGCCTGAAAAGCGGGTGAGGATCAGCACTGAGCCCAGGGACAGCCTGCATTGAGAGATAATCACCAGGGCCTCCGAGTCTGCAGACTCATCAGAAATGTGTAACTATAAAATCAGCAGCGCTGTGTAGTTAATGGCCGAGATTTACTCAACATCATCAAAACATATGAACAACTTTCTGTTGTGTCGGTATCACAGACTAACATTTTTTCTAAAAAAAGAATGAAACAGCAATTTGATAATGAACAGAATTTTATTTTCTGGTGTTGACTAGGCCATAGATATTGACTTACCATCACTTTGAAATATTGCGGTAGTATATCTTTCATGTCCGCCTGAGAGAGCGGATGGGGCCTCGGTTTTTAACATCCAAAAGACAGCACCTCCGTCAACAGCATAGCACCAAATGAAGTTTTCATTCAGTCAGCACAGACATAATGGGTTGAATGGCCTCCTTCTACATTGTAACATTTCTGTGACAATGCCGATCTCCCTGAAGTAGTACACTAAAGTGTCAGACTTGATTTCTGCTCTCAAGTCTCAGAGTGGGCCTTGAACCTTCTGGTTCAGCTGAGCCACAGCTGGTACTTACATTTTGAGCAGCACCCTTTCTGTTGTCAGACATCCTGAGGCACTTCAAAGCAGCATATATGTGACGCTGAGCTACGTAAGCAGATAATTGGCCAAGTTATTGCAAGGTTAATCAACAAGGTAGGCTTTAAGTAGTACCCGAAAGCAGGAAAGTAGGATGAAAAGATATAGGCCATATATTCTAGAGTTAAGGGCTGAGGGGACTGAAAGCATGAAGATGAATGGTGGAGCAATTAAAATCAGGATTGTGCAAGAGGCAAGAATTAGAGGAATGTAAATATCTCAAAACATTTGTGAGGCTGGAGGATGTTAGAGAGTGAAGGAAGAATAGGCCATTGAAGGATTTATAAACGAGGAGCCATGTAGGCTGGTGAGCATGGGGTCTAATCATTTTGCTGTTTGTGTAGATGATATTCACTGCCATGTGATCGTGGAGGAATTGATGAATAAGACTGGTTAATGTGTGGCTGGAGAAATGGTGCAAGAAAGCAAGTTCAGATTCTTAGGGCATTGGAACCAGTTCAAGATGGGCCTTTTAATCCCAGGTCTGTTCGAGTCCAGGGTCATTGAAGGAATGTTAACTGATCTTTTGGGAGAGAGTTCAAAGTACTTTTAACGAAGAGTTGGGCATCGAGAGGACGTTAGCAAAGAGACTCCGGTGCATGTACAGAGAGAAAAATAGCACAAGGGTAGATAATATTTCAGAGTCGGGATGGACTAAACAGTGTCAAATGTAAGGCAGAATAAGAAGCGTCTGGTATGCATGTATGTAAATGCATGTCATATCATGGTAAATAAGTTTGGTGAGTTTCAGGCTGAATTTGTCACATAGGCCTATGATATAATGGCATTGGCAAAGAAATACCTGGCTTTGAAAAAAAGGTGGTGAAATTATAACCAAATGTATCTGTCAGTAAGTATTCAAGAAAGATAGGGAAGATATAAAAGATGTGTTTGGCAGTATTAGTTTAAGCTACAATTAAGTACTGAAGTGGGTCCATGTAATTGAGACGCCCGAGACAATTTATTTGGTTAGAACTAAGGAACAATACATTACTGGGTGTACAGTACAAGCCACCAAAAAATGGGAAGTAGGAAAGGAACAGAATTGCTTGTGTATTACAATAAGTTGTATGGTTAACCATGACTCAATGGCTAATAATCCCACTTGTGAGTTTAAGCCCCACTTTAACACAGCATACATGTCCAGACTGATAGTCTAGAACAGCGCTTAAGTGAGTGCTGGAATATTGGATATACTGTCTTTTAGATGAGAATTCATCTCAAGGCCCCATCTCCTTTTATTGGCGAGGCATAGACATTCCTGTGATTAATATTTAGTCCTCAATCAACATAAATTTGCTTTACTTGGGCTGTGTCCAAATTGTTTGCTGAGTTTCCTACATTACTTCAGAAATACTTCATTGGGAGTAATTTAGATGGAAGTGGATGAGAGACTTCAGTTACATGGAGAGTGTGGAGAAGTTGGGACTGTTCTCCTTAGAGAATGTTTACAGGAGACCACTTAATAGAAAAGTTCAAAATCATGAGGGATCTTGGTCAGGGCTTCCCATAGATATGAAAACTGAAAGAACTGCAGATGCTGTAAATCAGGAACAAAAACAGAAGTTGCTGGAAAAGCTCAGCAGGTCTGGCAAGTATCTGTGAAGAGAAAAATCAGAGGTAACGTTTTGGGTCTGGTGACCCTTCCCCAGAACTGTTCTGAGGAAGGGTCACCGGACCTGAAATGTTAACTCTGATTTCTTTCTTCACAGATGCTGCCAGATCTGCTAAGCTTTTCCAGCAACTTCTGTTTTTCTTCCCATAGATATGATTGGAACCCCAAGTGGAGTTGAAAGCCCCAGAGGCAGCAATGGCTGCCATGTAGATGCACCCTTCCACCTGCTGTCACAATTCCTCCCTTCACTGACATCGTGGGTCTTCCTGCCCCCATCCACCTCTATTCTCATGGCTCGTAAGGAGGGCACATGATAATTTTGAAACTATAAAATGGGATCACGGTGAGAAAAATCTTTGGGAAGCTCTGATCTCGATTGAGTCAACAGAGGGAAATTGTTCTCATTGGAAAAGGGTCAAGAACTAAACAACATAAATATCAAGTAATTGGTGAAAGGACAAACAGAAAAAGGAGGAAAATGAGAGTGTGTCAGAGATAGTAGGAACTACAGATGCTGGAGAATCTGAGATAACAAGGTGTAGAGCTGGATGAACACAGCAGGC
>NC_063348.1:42034301-42090750 GCF_021869965.1 Rhincodon typus
GATGCTGCTTGGCCTGCTGTGTTCATCCAGCTCTACACCTTGTTATCTCAAAATGAGAGTGTGGTTAGGATTTGTAATGCACTACTTGAGAGCGTGATTGAGGCAAATTCAGTTGAGATGTTCGAATGGGAATTGGATAAGTACCTGAAGAGAGGGAAAAAAATATCAGGCCTACTGGAAAAGGGCAGTGAGTGAGACTGATTGAGTTGATCTTACAGAGAGCCTGCATGGACGTGACAGGATGTAAGCATTTTATGATTTTATATAAATACAAGGGTTTTTGAGACTGGTATTGTAATGGGACAGAGAGGATAGGATTTCCTGGTGTGTACAAGAAGCCCTGCACATGACTCTACCACTGAACATTAAGCCATCTTTTTGCAGCATCACACATCCCACCTCCATGGGTGCTGTTCTCTTTTATTCTTTTTCTTTATTCATTCACGGGATGAGGGCATTGCTGACCAGGCAGCATTTATTACCCATCCCTAATTGCCCAGAGAGCAGTTAAGAGTCAACTACTCATCTACCCCATCCCCCAGTTTCCAATCTCTTAGTCCTGCAACAACTCCCAAGGCTACCTTAATTACATTTCCTTATTTCTTCCCACCCACTTGCTATGCAAACTGTATTTTGTTTTCCTAGTTTTTTTTACCTCTGTCACATATGTTCTAATGATACAACCTTATAAGCCATTACTTCCAACCTATCTTCCTGATCACTTAAATAGTGATTCTTCTCCACCATGGTTGATACAATCATGACTGACTTTGGGGTTCAGCTCCACTTTCCTGCCTATCCCCATACCCTTGATGTACTAAGAGACTGAAAATCTGTCTATCCTAGCCTTGAATGTATTCAATGATAGAGCATTGACACACTGCTGGGTTAGAGAATCCCAGAGATGCATTAGATCATATTCTGCCATTTCCACCTCAGCCAAACACAGCTCTTCCCACATTTCAGCATTTTTGAAAGGATTGTTCCCTTTACTTCTCGTGATATGGTTGACTGTTTAACTGGGGTGACCAGTGCAGATTGGGTAATTGTTTTGCTGAATACCTTTATTCTGTTTGCATGACCCTTAGTTTCCGGTCACTTGCCATTTTAATTGTCTGAGTCAATCCCACTCGTTCTCATGACCTTGCCTTCCCACACCATTTGAATGAAACTCAATGGAAGCTCAAGGAACAGCACCTAATCTTTTGATTATGCACTGAATAGTTTTCCAGCTTCAACGTTGAGTTTAACAATATCAGATAACCTACCGTTCCAAATTTTCAAACAACAGATGTTGTAATGATTTTGCTGTAGTTATTTACATCTCCTTTAGACCTGTCTTTTGTTATGTAACATTTTTCACCAAAAGGTCATTGACCTGAAACTCTGTTTCTGTCCAACTACCTGACTTACTCAGTATTTCCAGCATTTTATTTCTGTTTTATTTCAGATTTCCATTATCTGCAATATTTTGCTTTTGTTGGTTTCAGAGAACATTCTGGATCAGTATTTTTCTACTTTGAAGAAGAAAGCAATGCTGGATCAAGTTCTTGAAATAAAGTGAGGCAAGTGATACATGTGGAGAACAGTGATCATGATGTTACTGGTTTAGAATATTTCCAGAAAATGACAATAAAGAAGCATAAGAATACTTAATGGAGGAAGCTATTTGAAAGGGATTCCTGCAACAAATACTGACTATTTTCCATATACAAAATTGAATATAACTGTAAAAAGATACATTCTGTTGAAGGTTTCATTCTTGCACTCATCAGAACAATTTGTAAGAAGTACCAAAAGGGAAGACAGAATTTGTACCACATGAGAGAAAAGTGCTGATTGGTTGGCAGGTAGACTTTGGTTTGTAGAGATGTTGCCATGGAGTATATGCTAGTTAATGATAACTGACAGTTAACTGCCAAGCTTTGTTTAAATTTGAAACAAAGGTGAGATGATTCTGATGTGTCGATGCATTGCCCTGAGAAAGAATCAAGACAATGGCA
Source organism: Rhincodon typus (assembly GCF_021869965.1). Classification (NCBI taxonomy): domain Eukaryota; kingdom Metazoa; phylum Chordata; class Chondrichthyes; order Orectolobiformes; family Rhincodontidae; genus Rhincodon; species Rhincodon typus. Next base: position 42,036,305 of record NC_063348.1, read on the forward strand.
GTCACCCATTTTCTTGTGTTGAAACAGGCGCAATGCGTGCACATGTTCTTTTTGTCTGCAAAGAACAGGACTCTGTGTGTTAATATATGTAGCTTCCATTGCATACACATGTGTCACACTACAAACCTGACTGAAATCAGGTTCGCACTAAACAACTGCACCTCCCAGTCGTGAACCATTTCAACTCCCCCTCCCATTCCTCAGACGACATGTCCATCCTGGGCCTCCTGCAGTGCCACAATGATGCCACCAGAAGGTTGCAGGAACAGCACCTCATATTTCGCTTGGGAACCCTGCAGCCCAGTGGTATCAATGTGGACTTCACAAGCTTCAAAATCTCCCCTCCCCCTACCGCATCCCAAAACCAGCCCAGCTCGTCCCTGCCTCCCTAACCTGTCCTTCCTCCCACCTATCCCCTCCTCCCACCTCAAGCCCCATCCCCATTTCCTACCTACTAGCTTCATTCCGCCCCCTTGACCTGTCTGTCCTCCCTGGACTGACCTATCCCCTTCCTAACTCCCCACCTACACTCACCTTTACTGGCTCCATCCCTGCCTCTTTGACCTGTCTGTCTCCGCTCCACCTATCTTCTCCTCTATCCATCTTCTATCTGCCTCCCCCTCTCTCCCTATTTATTTCAGAACCCCCTTCCCCTCCCCCATTTCTGAAGAAGGGTCTAGGCTCGAAACGTCAGCCTTCCTGCTCCTCTGATGGTGCTCGGCCTGCTGTGTTCATCCAGCTCTATACCTTGTTATCTATAACTGAAATCCTTAATTAGTTGCCAGCATAATTCTTTGCACACTCAGGATTATGTGGCAAATGTTGTCCAATTGTACAATTACATATGAAATTGAACACTGTGTGTTATGAATTTCTATTTTGCAGCACCAGCTGCCTGGGTCAGTACCTTACTTATTGCGGCTATTCCCTCATTTCCCATTATTAAATCCCTTTTCTCATCTTCTGAAGGACCATTTTTACCTTAGCCACTCTTTTTCGTTTTATATATATATATTGCTATCTGTCTTTATATTCTGAGCTAGTTTAGCTTTATAATCTATCTTAATTTTCTTTGTGGCCTTTTTTGTGGCTTTCTGTTGATGTTTAAAGTTTTCCCAATCTTCTGGTTTCCCACTGGCCCTTGCCACTTTGTATGCCTTATCTTTCAATTTGTTGGCCTCCCTTATTTCCTTAGACATCCATGGCTGATTACCCCTTTTCCTAAGTCCTTCCTTTTCACTGGTATATACTTTTGCTGTGAACTTTGAAAAATTGCTTTGAAAGTCCTCCACTGTTCCTCACATGTCCCACTATAAAGTCTTTGTTTCCAGTCTACTTTAGCCAACTGCCCCATGTTATTGTAGTTGCTTTTGCTTAAGCACAGGACCCCGGTATTGGATTTTATCTTCTCACTGTCCATCTGTATTCTAAATTCAATCATACTGTGTTCGCTCCTTCCAAGAGGATCCCTAACTATGTGATCATTTATTCCTGTCTCAGTACGCAGGACCAGATCTAGGATAGCTTCCTCCCTCGTTAGTTCTATTACACACTGTTCAAGAAAACTGTCGCAGATACATTCAATGAACTCCTCCTCAAGCCTGCCTTGACCAACCTGATTCGATCAGTTGACATGTCGATTAAAATCCTCCATGATAATTGCTGTATCATTTTTACAGGTATTACTTATTTCTTTGGTTACTGCCTGCCCCAATGTGATGTTATTATTTGGTGGCCTATAGACTACGCCTATCAATGACCTTTTCTTCTTAGAATTTCTAATTTCCACCAAATGGATTCAACCTTATTCTCCATAGAACCTGTTTCATCTCTCACTACTGCCCTCATGTCATCCTTAAGTATCAGCGCTACACCATGTCCCTTACTTTCCTGTCTGTCCTTCCAGATGGTCTGATACCCCTGGATATGTAATTCCCAGTTGTGACCATCCTGCAACCATGTCTCTGTAATGGCTACTAAATCATACTCAAACGCGATAATTTGTGCCGTTAACTCATCTACCTAGTTTTGAATGCTATGAGCATTCAGGTAAAGTGTCTTTATGCCAGTTTTTATACCTTCTTTTTGAATTCTAACATCTCCATTAATAATATCTCCTGAGTTTTCCTTTCTCTTAACTTCTTTTATAGTCTTTGTAATTAAACTCTCCTGCATAAATGTTAACCTGTTGCTTTCTTTTCTATTTACCATTAAACTTCCTGTCGTTGTTCCCTTCCCCTCAATACACTTGTTTAAAGTCCTAAAATGTGTCTTTCCTTTCAGTAATACTCTTTTTCTGTAATGTCAAACAAATACAAACTAGTTGTACAATTGAAGATATAGATTACTAATTTTTGCTTTACTTAATGCAAAACTTATGCATCTTTTCAGATGGTAAATATGCAAAAACTTCAAACACAAGAGGATCCCTTAACAAAAAATTGGTTGCATATGCGCCTAAGCTTCAGGTTCATGCTCAAATGCAAATGTCAGATTTTATCACAAAAGAAGTATTAAGTTCCATGGCCATCTGCACTTCGTGCAAGTGATGCCACTAGGACTTAGACCAGGACAGCAAGGTTTTTGGCATCAATTAGCAGCTGCCCTTGTTGTGCTTGGCTTTGTAAACAGCTGCCATGAATAAGCAGCAGTCAGCCACATGAAAAGCGAAGCATTGGCTGATACTCTGACTAATTCATACTATAAAACAGAAATTAAACACCAGCAATCTGTTGATCCTCTTACAGTGGGCTCATGAGTGCACATTGTATGGCCTGCCAGGAAAAGATCCCACTGTTAACTGATATTAATCGATCCAGGGAGGCAGCATTAGCAGTGGTATAGAAGCACTTTTTTTTAAACTTCTCTATCATCTTATGCTTCTCCCTGTGCTAAATATGTTCAGTGTTATGGAATATGCTCCCAGTGCAATCCAGAATAGCAGAGAGAACTTTTTATTATATAAAGGGAACAGCAATTTAAACTGAATTAGAAAAGGTGCTGATTGTTTGGCAGGTAGACTCCTGTTGGTTGAGGTGTTGCCGTGGAGTGTGTAGCAGGGAATAATTATCCTGTAAGCATTTGTTTAAGTTAAAACCAGGCTAGGTGACTCTGGTTGAGGACTTGCCATCATGTATGTACCAGGATGCAGTTATCCCCCAGGCTTTTGTTTAGATGAAAAAGTCTCAATGTCATTGTAATTGCAGAAGGTACGACACTTTACCTACTTCCCTCCTCACTATCCAGGCCCAGGCACACTTCCTAGATGATGTAATGATTTACCTATACTTTATTCAATCCAATCTACCATATTTGCTACTTACACTGTGGTCTCCCCTATGTTGAGGACATGAAATGTGCACTGGGTGACAGCTTTGCAGAACACCTATGCTGTGTCCATAAAACTGAGCTTCCAATTGCCTGACATTCAACACACCACCATATTTCCATGCTAACGTTTCTGTCTCAGGCCTGCTCAGTGCGACTTGTAGGTGATGAACACGCATCTGGGAATCAGAAGGTGAGTTACACACTGCAGAATTCCACTGTATTTATATGGCTGATCCAGGTTGGTTTCTGCTCGATGGTAACCCCCAGAATGTTGATACTGGCGGAATTGAGTGATCTTGATACCATTTAATGTCAAGTGGAAATGGTTAGACTCCATCTTGCAGGAGGTGGCCTCTTCATGTGTGGTGCTTTTATGGCTCAAATGCTGTATCACTTTCCTGCACAGGCCTGAGTTTTGCCCAGATCTTGCTGAATGTGGACATGGTCTGCTTCATTATCTTAGTGTCCTCACTAATGGAGCTGAACATTGTGAAATCATCAGCAAACATCCATACTTCTGACATTATGAAAGAGCAGTTCAAGCAAAAAGGAAATCGATAATTACTTGACAGAAAAAAATGACAACGCTATTAGGAAGAGCTGGGAGCTAATTGGATAACTTTACCAAAGAGAAGGCACAAGCATATTGGGTTGAACGGTCGCTTGCATCCGATAATTCGATGATTCTGTGTTTAAAAAAAAGGGACCCGATTTACATATGTCTGAATTAGACATGCTTGTATTACAATGCAATCCCGTACAGGGTGAAATTTTAAAGATCTGACATACAAACGTTTCCTGCACTTACAAACAGCTATTTTATATTGTTCTGCATTGTGTTCCAACTTGTGTACAAATCAACTTACAAAAAGATTCAAGAATGGAGCCTGTTTACAACTGCAACTCTAACAACATTCAAGAAGCTCAAAAGCATCCAGGTACAATGTCTCAAAACTGACAACTCTGGGACTGATTTTGTGCTAAACCAGAATCTCAGTTGATTAATAGGAGATGCACAAAATGGGGTCAAACTGGATTAAGTGAGATCAAAGATAACTTTTAATAGAAGAAAAGACCTCCAAAACCGTTAACTAATCTGGCTTACTATTGCATCAATACAGAAACTAGCCGAATTGTCTTGATAAATTATTTTACTCGTTTAGTAGCAATTGAAATTGCACAGCAATTTTATAAAAATGCCTGGTTTTTGGGTGCCTCTGGTGTTTGGATTGTCAGGTTTGAGATACTAAACCTGCAAAATTGTGTTTAAGTATCATATAGAGTACTTAAGACAATTGTTTGATCTATGAAGGTTACAACTGTATAGTGTACATCATAAGACATTTATTTGTGTGGAACAGAACAAAATGTTTATATACTAAGCTAGTGACCAGGGTCTTGTGCTAATAGCTAGGGACTGAGTTTGAAACCCACCACTGCTTCTGGGGAATTCAGTTAAATAAATCCAGAAGGAAATCTGCTGTACTTACCTAGTCTAGCCTAGATATCTGACTCTAGACCCACAAGTTTGGTGCATCACTGTTAACTGAAATTGATTTAGCAAGCCATGATGGAACAATCTAGTAAAAATGATACTGGACAGATCACCCAGCATTGTCCCAAGCATCAAATATAACTAAGTGACATATCATTCAGTGTTGGAAATGTATATCACCGTTTCATCACCATTATTGGGTCAAAGGTTCGGAACCCTCTGTTAAACAGCACTGTATGTGCACCTATACCACCTGAACTGCAGCAATTCAAGCAGGTATCTCTTCAATACCTTCTTAAGGGCAAATAAGGATTGGCAATCAACGTACTGAGAGTATCCACATCGACCCAAAATATATACACTCAACCCGAAACACTAACTCTGATTTCTCTCCATAGATGCTGCCAGACTTGCTGAGCTTTTCTAGCAATTTCTGTTTTTGTTTCTGGTTTAAAGCATCTGCAGTTTTTTCGATTTTTATACCTCCTATTTACTATTGCCTTGGGGTAAGAATGTGAAGTCTCCTGGTCAGTCAGAACCTGTAGCAAGCAGCAGTAAACCACTGCAGTATCTTGACAAGCAGAACCATGATCCAGCACTTGGGCACACAATGGCAATCTGAGTGATGAATTGGCTGAGGCAGATTAGGAAATTAAATCGGAAAATCTAAGTGATGATAGATCAGCAGTAGCAAACATTTAAAGAAATATTTTAAGAAGGGGTATTTGTTGAGAATTATTAATAATGGAATTTAACTTTTTGTTGTAATGACAGATATTAGGCCAGCTGGCCTATTGTTCCTCCTTTTTTGGATCGGATTGTTTGCAGTTTTCTAAACTGGTGGCATTTTTCCAGAATCTAGAAAAATTTCAAAGAAAACAACAAATGCATCCACAATTTCCGCAGCCACTTCTTTGAAGACCCCAGGATAAGGCAGTCAGGTCCAGGGGACCTGCTAGCCTTTAGTTGCGTAAGTTTGCCTTGTACTGTTTCTGTAGTAGTAATAATTGTTTGCTGTTTTGCAACCTGGTTTTTAATGATACTTGGGATGCTTTCAGTGTCTTCTACCCATAAAGACATGTAAAATATTTGTTATGTGCCATTTTCCTGGCATTCGTCATTGTATACCTTTGAAGGACTTGTTTATTTTACCACCTTTTTTAATGTACTTGTAGAAGCTCTTCTTTTAGCATTTTTTCCTAACTTATCTCCATAAGCTTTTTTATTATCCCTTTAACGATTCATTTTTCGCCCTTTGCATATTTTAAAAATTTTATCAAATTCTACCATTAATTTGCACAAAATGTATGCTTTTTTCTTTTAATTTGATACCATGCTTAACTTTCCTAGTTAGCTTCATCCTTTGCATTGAAACTTTATTTCTCAGAAGAATCAATCAGGGAACAATATACCAGAACCTACTTCAAGGACAGTAACTTGAAAATCATAATATGATTAGCGCAGGTCAACAAATTTATGATGGTTTTGACAAATCTATTAGATATTGTTTAAGGTGTAATTCAGTGTGGTTAAGGAAGAAACCAAGAATGTAGTATATTTGGCCACACAAGAGGTGTTACAAAGGGTTAAGGCAGATGAAATTGTAATGTATATAAACGTAGAATGAGAATTAGTTAACAGAAAACTTCTTGAAAAGAGTCAAAATAAATAAATTTTTAGAATGGGAATGTTGCCCCCTACTTCTGTACTTAAATCAAGTCACCCTTCACTGTTCTGAACGCCAGCAGAAACAAGTCCAGTCTTTCCATCCTTTCTTCATAAGAAAACTCACTCATTCCAGGTATCAATCTAGTGAACTTCCTCTGAACCGATCCAAAGCACATCTAAGTGTTAATGTGAATTTTGCAGAAAACGTTTCTGTGATGGAGGCTAGTACAATTACAACATTTAAGAGGCAGCTGGATGGGAATATGAATAGGAAAGGTTTAGAGGATATGGGTCAAATGCTGGCAAATGGGACTAGATAACTTTAGGATATCTGGACTGAAGGGTCTGTTTCCATTCTGAACAGCTCTATGACTTTAAGATGATAATTAGGAAGGAAGATTAATGTCGGTTTTTTCTCTTTTTCTAATTTATCTGTAACACCTATTTATTGCACTGTAGATTACCCAGCTAAAGCACTGAATATTTATAGGCAGAAAGAATTAGCGTTTCTTGTAGACATAGATGATTGATCAGCAATTGGGAAGATGATGATAAAGTGCCCATTGAAACTGCAACAGGGAAAATTCCCAAGATTTCAACAGCCAGCATTGGGCAACCACAGGTTGTCTCTAACCCATGTTTGAAAAGTATTTACAGAACTTCACAGAACTATCGGTTTTTCATATGAGATCCTTGTCCCCAGGTATAAAAAGCTAATGACTTGATCTACTAACAGTAATAATTTGTTTTACCAGGGACTTCTTGTGTAGGTTAGCAAAAGGCTAAGCTCCCATGCCTATAGTCAGATATAAATTTGGGACAAAATGTAGTGTTGCAACATAAGTATGTTTAAAACAAGACATTGATTTCATATATTTAGTCAATAATTTAATACATTATCTGCAGTACAGAACCAAGTTTGAAAGTTGATACCTTCTAAAAACTTGAGAAGGAATTTAATGCTTGGCAAAATAAATTGTTAAATCCATCTATCATTGTTTTCGTTCAGAACTTGAAGCTATAGATGTGGTTTCCCTGTTGACTATCTCATACTGATAAAGAAAACTTGAAGTTAAATGCACCATTTAAAATGAAGTGAAGCTCTCTTTTATGCTGTCTGCTATTCGATTAACTGCTCCCTCACCCCAGTCATTTTCATCTCTGTGCATGAGGACACTTTCTTTGGCTAATCAGGAATAGTATATGTGACTGTTACTAAACTTACTTCTTTTAAGTATGAACCGGCAATGAACCGGGCCAAGTGGTTGGTAGGAGAGCATTTTGGCGGTAGCAATCATAACTCTGTTAATTTTACAATCGTCATGGTAAAGGATAGGTACATACAGCAGGGTAAGGTTTATAATTGGGGGAAGGGTAATTGCAATTCTGTTAGGCAAGAACTGGGTAACATAAAATGGGAACAGATGCTGTCAGGGAAGAGCACTATTGAAATGTGGAGATTGTTTAAGGAATGCATACTGCGTGTGCTAGATATGTTTGTTCCTAGCAGGCAGAGAAGATACGGTCGAGTGAGGGAGCCTTGGTTCTCAAGAGAGGTGGAACGACTGGTTAAGAGGAAGAAGGATGCTTATGTAAGGTTTAGGAAACAAGGAACGGAAAAGGCTCTAGAGGGATACAAGTTATCTAGGAAGGAGCTGAAGAAAGGGCTTAGGAGAGTTATAAGGGGGCATGAGAAAACCTTGGCAGATAGGATCAAGGAAAACTCCAAGGCTTTTTACACATACGTGAGGAATAAGAGAATGACCAGAGAAAGGGTAGGGCCGATCAAGGATTGTAAAGGAATTTGTGCACGGAGCCTAAAGAGATAGGAGAGGTCCTTAATGAATACTTTTTTTCAGTATTCACAACTGAGAGGGACCTAGTTGTAGAGGAGCACAGTGCGAAACAGGCTGGTAGGCTAGAGGATGTCGCTGTTACTAAATAAGATGTGCTAGGAATTTTGAGGAAGTTGAAGATAGATAAGTCCCCCAGGCCTGATGGGATTTATCCAAAGATTCTATGGGAAGCGAGGGAAGAGATCGCAGGACCTTTGGCGATGATCTTTTTGTCCTCACTGTCCACGGGTGTAGTGCCGGAAGATTGGAGAGAGGCAAACGTCATTCCCTTGTTCAAAAAAGGGAATAAGGATAACCCCGGAAATTACAGGCCAGTTAGTCTTACTTCAGTGGTGGGCAAATTATTGGAAAGGGCTCTGAGAGATAGGATTTATGATCACTTGGAAAGGCATAGTTTGATTCGTGATAGTCAGCATGGATTTGTGAGGGGTAGATCATGCCTCACAAACCTTATTGAATTCTTTGAAGAGGTGACCAAACATGTGGATGAAGGTAGAGCAGTGGATGTGGTATACATGGATTTAAGTGAGGCGTTTGAAAAGGTTCCCCGTGGTAGGCTCATGCAGAAGGTAAGGAGGCATGGGATAGGGGGAGATGTGGCAGATTGGATTCAGAATTGGCTGACCCTTAGAAGACAAAGGGTGATAGTGGACAGAAAATATTCAACATGGTGCTCAGTTACGAGTGGTGTACCACAAGGATCTGTTCTGGGTCCTCTTCTATTTGTGATTTTTGTAAATGATTTAGATGAAGGAGTGGAAGGGTGGATCAGTAAGTTTGCGGATGATATGAAGGTGGGTCGCGTTGTGGACAGTGTGGAAGGCTGTTCTAGGTTACAAAGGGACATTGATAGGATGCAGAGCTGGGCTGAGAAGTGGCAGATGGAGTTTAACCCTGAAAAGTGTGAGGTGATTCATTTTGGAAGGAAAAACTTGAAAGCAGAATACAGGGTTAACAGAAAGATTCTTGGCAGTGTGGAGGAGCAGAGGGATCTTGGGGTTCATGTCCACAGTTCCCTGAAGGCTGCCACCCAGGTGGATAGAGTTGTTAAGAAGGCATATGGTGTGTTAGCATTCATTAATAGAGGGATTGAGTTCAAGAGCTGTGAAGTTATGCTCCAGCTATACAAAAGCCTGGTTCGGCTACATCTGAAGCATTGTGTCCAGTTCTGGTCGCCTCATTACAGGGAAGATGTGGAAGCGTTGGAAAAGGTGCAGAGGAGATTTACCAGGATGTTGCCTGGAATGGAGGGAAGGTCTTACGAGGAAAGGTTGAGAGAGCTAGGGCTTTTCTCTTTATAACGTCGAAGGATGAGAGGTGACTTGATAGAGGTGTACAAAATGAATAGAGGTATAGATAGAGTGGACAGCCAGAGACTTTTTCCTAGGGTGGAGGTAGCTATTACGAAGGGGCATAGTTTTAAAGTGAGTGGAGGTAGTTACAGGGGAGACGTCAGAGGTAGGTTCTTTACTCAGAGAGTGGTTGGGGCATGGAATGCATTGCCGGAGAGGGTAGTGGAGTCAGCCTCAATTGGGGCACTTAAGCGGCTATTAGATAAGCATATAGATGATAGTATAAGGTAGGGGTGGAGGTTAGATAGACCCTAGGATTAGGGTAAAAGTTTGGCACAACATCGTGGGCTGAAGGGCCTGTACTGTGCTGTACTTTTCTATGTTCTATGTTCTAAGTATGAACTTTGTAGCACAATGCTTTTATATGCTGTGGTTCCTTATTTGGTAGGGATATGCGCACAGCTTTTCACATTAGGCCTTTCCTTTTGTTGATAGCAAACAGTTTTAAAAATTGGCTCAAACTGCCTATATCCTTCTATCTTGGCATCTTTCCTGTAGTGTGCCCTATTTCTAAGTTTTCCCACTTTATAATTCTATAAAGAAGGGTGTCTAATAAAATCGACGTTTTGGTAAAGATATCTGATAATAATAGTTAGATTTTAACAATTAGTATTCTTGTTAGTAACTTAATAACTTAATAATCTTACATTTTCAGCTGACGAGCCAATAACATCCTAGCTCACAGTTTGGCTACTTTTGGGAAACGCCTAGCCCTTTGGCATCTCTGAGCAATTCACACAACCTGCCAGGTTTTAATCTGTCATAGTCAGCTTGCACAGTACCTTCAAGAGATCTCCTTTCCTGCCAAACAGAAAAACTGATCTGCTCCTGAGTGTGAGTTGCTTCATGTTACAAGAATTCTCTGTGTTAATCATTCTGTCTTTTATATCTGAACACGGTTTGCTTTCTCTCTCCAGTCCCTTTTCTTGTAGATCTACTTTGTGTCTGCCAGTCACATGGCCTCTTTGTATCTTAACTTTTTGTTGGTCTGCCTCAGATCAAGAAGTGCTAGGTCACACAGGCCAGTAATTCTTATTATCGAAGAAAATCATAACTCATCCCTTTACGGATGATACAAATTCTTAAAAGCAACATTCAAAAAGACTTTTGAAAGGAATTAGACATTTTCCTTTATGTAGAGCTTCCTGGAAAAAGAAATAATCGTATGCAGAATTTTGTATTATAGTTTGTTCTGTCGTTCATTCAGTTCATGGTGGATCAGTATTTCAGTTCTGTTTTACATGTCTTTGTTCCAAATTCTATTGTAGTCAGGAATAATCTGTCAATCTCTATTTGAAAATGCCAATTTACCAAGCCTTCACAGAATTTTCAGGGAGAGTTCTGGATTTTCGTACACTTTGTGTACTCTCTCACTCTTAAATATCCTATTCATAATTTTCAGATGACATTTTGTTTTGAATTCTGCCATTGGAGGTAATATTTTCACTTTACCTTATTGAATCCTTTTGTCATTAAATAATTCTGTACTGTTCAAATGCGAAGGAATGCAACTTATCCTCCCAATTTAATCCTTTAAATGCTATTATCAGTCTGGTAATGTGCACAGTGCACATCCCATTGACAGGATTTTGTAAACATTTTGGATATTTTATCCAATGTCATCTTGTGAAAATTAGGTTGATGATGCAGGTTAACCAATTGCTGTTAATTTATTGATTCAATTAGTGAAGCAACTGCCCTTTTTAATATGGTATTTTGTAGATATCTAAGCAAAACTGTTGTTCCTGAGAGGAAAATTCCATTTTTGCAGGACTCCAGTATGATGCAAGAGTGATGGTCTTGTTTAGGTTCTAGGACAGAAATCAATACAGAGGAAACACGAAGCACATCAAGCATGCCCCTGGAGCCAGGTAAACCACATTCACACAATGCGGAAGAAGACTCTGAAAGCACCTGTCATAATAGACAGGATGATTCTGAAGCCCAGAATCTACAAAATCAACTGAGACAGAATACTGAAATTGCCCACAGTGGAAATACTCTTCCATGTAAGTTTGTATTCATGTATTTCGGTATAGTTTGTAAATTTTAGAAAAAAAAGGTAATAGCACAGAGGTTATTTCATATAAAGCATTCTGGTTACAAGCTACAATATTTAAAACCTACAGTGAAGCAACAGGGTGCCCTTGTAGGAGCTAGCATTGTACTTGCTACTTATCTATCCTGCATGGAAATCTGTAGTTTGCTTTACCCTTGTCAGTCTGAACTGCTGTGCTGATGCAGGTTATGAGCACATCTGGGAGTAGTTGTATACATTAACTTGGAAATGAGTGCTTTACATAAATTCAGAGGTGCCCAGGGGAGAAAAGTTGACATTTATGTCAGCATTTGATAAGGCCAATTGTTTATGGCATCACGTTTCTGGTTATGAGCAGGCAAAGTAGCAATACAAGTCTGTGGGAGCAATATGCCTGAATAGTCTTGCTGGTCTCTGGTTAATTGTTGGTAACTGACCGTTGTGAAGAATGGTTTTGGAATGACAAAGTGATGACGGTAGAACAATTTAACCTAATTATTCTTGGATTATATAAAAATATCCTTCCAAAATTTAAATATAAAAGTGACATTTTTAAAAATATGTCAGCATTTGAGTCAGTAGGATCTGGGTTCAAGTCCCATTCCAGAACCGAGCATAAAAATATAGGCTAACACTTCAGTGCTGTAATGACAGAGTGCAGGATTGTCAGTTGTGCTATCTTTCAGATGCAGTGTTAATATCATGGTAGTGGACTGCTGTCTTGGGTGGAAGCAGGACACTTTTGAAAAGAGCAGAGGAGTTTTCCCTGATGATTCGGCCAATATTTGTCCCACAATCAACATGGCTAAAAAACACAAAACAAAATGCTGGAGAATCTCAACAGTTCTGGCAGTGTCAATGTTTTGAGCCCTGTGACCCTTTGCTTTTCTGTCTACAGATGTTGCCGGATTTGGTGACTTTTTCCAGCACTTTAAGTCTGAGCATTAGATTTCCTGTATCTGCAGTTCTTTGTTTTTTATTTTATATGAAAGAACAGATTATGTGATTATTATCACATTGCTATTTGTTGGAGTTTGCTGAGCACCATTTGGGTGCCATGTTTTCTACATTACAATGGTGACTGCACTTCAAAAGTACTTCAGTCACTGTAATTTAACTAGAGGAGAAAGATTTAAAAGGGACCTGAGGGGCAACTGTTTCACACAGAGGATGGTGCATTTATGGAATGGGCTGCCAGAGTCAGTGGTAGAGGCGGGTACAGTTGCATTTAAAAGACATTTGGACATATACATGGATATGAAAGGTTCAGAGGGATATGGGCCAAATGCAGGCAAATGGGACTAGTTCAGTTTAGGAAATCTGGTTGGTTTGGATGAGTTGGGCCAAAGGGCGTGTTTCCATGCTGTATATCTCTGTCTGTATGTAAGGCAACTAGTGGTATGCAAAGTACTGCATAAATGCAGGTCTTTCTATTTGTGTAAGACTTATTATAAGTCTTATTATAAACAGAATACAAGAACGATTTAATAAAACAAATTTGGAAATAGAATGCATATGATATTAAAATTATATTTTTACAAAGCATTTAAATAGATGTTTAAAAGAGATGAGATTGGATGCTGTATTTTTGACATTCTTGTATCCTGAATTTACTAATCTGAGTTTGTGTTTCAACCACAGCTGTGTGTCAGGAGCTAGACCTGATGCCTCTTGAATTGCTTTCACTACTGAAAGTGATCTCAATGGTGGCTATACAATAGGTCAACATTAATGTTCCCTCTAATTTCATCTAACTGTTCTTGCTGCTATGGATCTCCAAGGTCCACGTGCAGCAGCAGCTGCCACTTCTGGAGTGCAGCTTAGTGGAAACATTCTGCATGATTATGTTTTGTGAGCAAAGTGGAGTGAATATGGTTAAACTGTGGTATTTCATGTGCTTCTAGCAGTACCTCCCAACTTGGTTTCTGTAGAAGAGCTGATTGAGGCGGAAAAAGGAGTCTGTAATATGGCTCTAGCCCATGAGATAGTAGTTGATGAAAGTTTTGTTATCAAACAGCGTGATCTACCAGAGAGCAGGTAGGTTTTTTGACAGAATAGAAGTGCTTATTTTCTATTTTAGCCCTTTTAATCTGTGGAGGAAGACTGTGTAAATGTATTAGCTCATTGTTAGATGCACCAACCTTGTGATAAATGGTTCTTCGTTCTTAATTTTATAACCTATTTATCATTGCCCTTATTTAAGTCTTTCCTCAAGGCAATTTGAACTTTTTGTTATGCAAACTGAAGGAATTACATAGGATTTATTAAATATTTTATGGGCAGTTTTAACTTTGAAAACAAGTGGTTTGGGTAAAATGTTCAAATGTTAAAACTCTTAAAAGTAATCCTAACCTGTCCACTTCTGAGTTCATTGGAGGCGGGTCAAGGAATGGGCAGCCACTCCCAGGAGGGGAGTTGGCAATTGAAATATTATAATGAGGCTGGCAATCTCAGATTGAACTTGTTTTATAGTTTAATGCTGGCCATCCCTTACAGCTCAGGAGCGTGAGAGCAGCTTCAAGAAGAAGACTTTGTAGCATTGCTCATCCATTCTAGGGATTGGGAACTCCTACCACATTTGCTATAGCCACTACAAGCTTCTAACTTGAAGTTGCAGTCTGTTGGACTGGGAGCCACACTTATCAATCAGGCTGACTTCTGTGTGGGGGACTTGCTGTAAAGAAAATACTTTGGAATACAGGAATTCTGGACTTGAATATTGTGCTTTTCAGCGACAATGGCATTGGGTATCCACCCAATTCCATTGGCAAAACCTTCATGCATAGGTCATTCACTGATGCACTTGACAGCCACAGTCTTCTCTGCTACTGGTGCCTCTGACATCTGGAGGCAGACTATGTAACTGCTGAACAGTCTGGCAAGGAGCACAACCCATCTTGGGCCTCTCTCCCAATAATCCCATGCTGTTCTTTTGAGGCCTGTCAGCTGCAACCTGTAATGCCACCTGCTGTGCCAGTATTAATTGCCCAGGAACCTGGTGCACCCTTCCTCTTGAGGACCTGGTGGATAAGTCCATGTTTCGATCACCCCTCATTTCTGCTATCACTGTTGTAAAGAATGTCCAAAAGTTGCCTCTGAGTTCTTCTCCTTTGAAATTTTGCTGGACTCCTCTTCCCCTTTGGTACAGGTCTCCAACTCCAATGTAAGACAAATCCACAATGGCTGACTTTCCACTCAGAATATGAGACGTTGCCTTAAAAGTACCACTTATGAACGGTTGGGAATCTGACAGCTCACAATCTCCATACATTGCATATATCATTTAGAGGGTACCATTTAATTCTAGCCAGAGATAGCTATATCAAATTTGTCTACCTATTTACTGACCTCAAATATCTTCCCCATGTCTCACTGTGGCATCGCCACTTTGTTGCTTTCCTGGCACCTGCGTAATTTAGCCTAGAGTTTCTGACAAACCTCACTATGCAGTGCAGCTTCCAGCATGAATTTATGGCTTCCAGTCTTTGCTGCACTTCTTGCTTCAGAAGCCTGCATTAAAATTCGCCCACAATCTAAAACTCCTAGAGTTACATTTCCTTTTATGCATAACTGTGTTCATCAGATACTAAAAGTTTACCTATCTATTTATTTGCTATTGATTTGTATAAAAATATTTTAATGGAGAGAAAATGTACAAATATTGAAATACAGGACTGATGTGGATTTGCACTTGCACCTGGTTTCACTGCAGTGACTGTAAGCATTTCTCATTCCCGAAATAACCTGTGGAAACCCATATCTAATTGAGTTGTACCAGGGACATGTCATTTAACAGCTTTTTTTTTTGTGGAAAGGTCAGCTGTTGCAAAACACCCTTTATTCATACTCTGTTTGAAAACCCAGGCATTTGTGTTCAATTAATGATAAAGGATCAGGCATATTCATAGCTTAATCAGTTAGTTTGGCTGATACCTCCTGCATTTGTCAGAAAGCACCGTCTAAATGAGAGTAAACTACTATCATACATGTTATGCAGTCATTTTCATAATAACTCTACAATTCCAAATATTTCTGCATAGTTTTGAGAAGACCTTAGAAGACATTATGAAGAAGGCTTTCTGGGATAGTTTGCGAGCACAGCTGAATGAAGATCCACCGGTTTATGACCATGCTATTAAGCTTCTAGGTGAGATTAAAGAGGTAAGATCTTATGTCAGGATTGTTTTGTCCGCATTAAATCTTGAATCTGTAATCCTTTATTGATCTACTATTTGGAATATTTAGTATCACAAGTACCTCCTAACTTTGTTGACTTGCCCATTCTTGTTTTCCTGAGGAGGTGTTGACAGAATGTAGAGTGGGTTTGGTATTGCAGTTTTTCGTTTCACAAAATCAATTACTGAAATTAGATTTTTATGACCATCCAGCAGTTTCATGGTTATTTTATTTTGTTGCTAGCCTAAATTGATGGATGTATTGTTTTCAATTCATTCTTAAGATGTGAGTTTCACTGGTTTTATTACTAATTCCTATTTGTCCATGAGAAGGTGGTAGTAATCTGCTTTCTTTAACTGCTGTAGTCCATCTTGTGAATGTACAGTGGTATTAGAGAGGTAGTTCAGGATTTTGCCTCAGAATTAAACATTGAATTTAGTTTCAGCACTTGCCTCGATTATATGAGTTTGGGTTCCTTGCCTGGTACTGTAACAATGCTGGCACCATGCCTGTAATAATAGGGATTGAGCACAGGCTTTCTGTTCCATATGGATCAACTCTGACTGATAAATGCTTCAAACGTTATGATTACCTGGAAGATTGGCAATAGCAAACAATTTAAACTCGCCTTAATGGCCCACCAGCCTGAATCCACAAATGCAGTCCATTCCTTGCCCATCTTCACTGCCTCCCCTGCCAAGTTAGTCAAGCAAAACCTTAATAACGTGAGGAAGAGAGATGACAGTGGCAACTTGGACACAACCCAAAATCAGTAACTATAATACTTTTTTTCAATGCCTTGTAAGTTTGCACAATTACCTGTCACAATAGGCTTTCATTGAAATGGGGTTGGAACTTTATCATTAAGCACATTATGATGAAGTTTTAATTTTGCATCCTTGAAAGCGAATTTGTGTGGAAACCTTTTGAAAAATGAACTGAATGGCTTATATTCACACCTGTGTTTTGTGACAATATTAATAAAATACAGGAACAGATTCATGCATTAAGAATTTCTGCCAAGGTTGAACCTGCTTCAGGGATGTGAGGTTAAGGTTTAAGTCTCTGCAGTGCATCCCGGACTCTTCTTCAGTTTTCTTTTTAAAATACTGTACATATTGAATTATGGAGGTCATTATTGTGAATAGCATGATTTATAAAACATCCATTTTGTTGGACCAGAAAGCTGCCTTCCTATGGGGGTCCATGGAAAATGAACCTAAATGCAAATGTGGCATTGAGCCTCAGAGATGGGGTAAGTCTCAATTCTAACATTCTGCATTCAGACAATCTCAGCTGAGATTGGCACAAAACAGTAGTTTGTTTAATAATTGCTGCATAGGAAGGTCATAAATATCTTGAGAATTTTCAGTGATGTTTTATGATATTCTACGCAGCAAAACTTCTGTGTAGACAAGCAAAGGCCAGATTGCATCAGCAAAATTGACCCACATAGTCTAATAATCTAGTTTCTCCACTGTATACTGTAAAGCCATTTATGGCAAACATAATGAGGAGAAATCTGGAATGGCAGGCAAAGGTGATAAAATGACCACCAATTGCTATGTGGTGTTAATAAAATGTTACTGAGGCAGCTCTGTTAACGTCACTAAATGGATTAGTATAACACAACACATTGAAAATGTTTAAAGCCTTAATTTGCTGATATATTAGTTTAATTTTTTTAACTTAGTAAATATTACTTCCTAGAGTCTTTTGTCATTCTTGCTGCCGGGTCATACCAGGCTAAGGAACCAAATCAATGAGGTTCTGGATCTGGAGCTCATAAAGCAGGAGGCTGAGAATGGTGCACTGCACATCCCAAAACTGGCTGACTTTATCATCGGGATGATGGGAACACTCTGTGCCCCTATCAGGGATGACGATATTAAGATCATCAGAGATATCACGGACGTGGTGGAATTGTTCAGGCAAGATATGCTGTACAATTTCAAACCTACCACTTTGAACAAGCTTTTGGTCATCTGATGTGATATGTTCTTATGTAGTTTGATGTCATACTTCATTTTATTGTACTCCTATGAAGTGCCTTAGGACATTTTAGTCAGAGTCATATAGCACAGAAGAGGGCTTTTGGCCTATCCAGTCTGTCAACCTATCTACACTAATTCCAATTTCCAGCATTTGGCCCATAGCCTTGAATGATATGACATTTCAAGTGCTCATCCATGTACTTTTATGAGATTAAAAGTACAATGTAAAGATATTTTCAGTAACATGTTTGAACAATTGATTTAATTCTGTTACTTAATTTTCCAACCATGAATAAAATGGGCTTAGACCTAAAAGCTTACACAATTTTGCTTCTTTTGCAATGAATTAATATGTTCATGCCTTTCCTTATTTGAAGTGATCTATTGCTATGAACTTACTCTACCAAATAGAGATCTATTATCTCTAATTTAAGTGTGTAGCCATGGTCATACCAACTGGATGCACAGTAGAATCACAAAATTCAGTTTTTTTTTAAAAGTTTATTCTCACATGGAACATGGATGTTGTTGGCTGGGCCAGCATTTATTGCTTGTCCCTAGTTGCCCTTGAGAAGGTTGGGGTGAGCTCCCTTCTTGACTGTTGCAGTCTACTGCTCTCTGTTTTCTTGACTATAGATGAAATTTCTGATGTGTTAAAAGATGCATATAAATGTTAAAAGATTGCAACTCCAGAATGTTCAAGTATTTGCCAAACTCTGCAGTGGTTTCAAACTGAATTGCAGGTCTTTGATTCCATGCACTGTTAAAGACTAGATCTCAGAGACGTAAAACCCCTGCAGTATTATCCACTTGTAAATGATCATTAATGCAATGGTCCAGTCGTATCTCTTTTACAAAAACAGCTTCAAATTATTCTTAAGTGATTATGCTTAATTGCTGAAAATATATTTTTAAAATGAAGCTTACTTACTAATGACTGTTCTGTATTATGATTGTGTTTTGTCCTATTTTTCTATCTCAATGAAACAGGTCATAGTATCATAATGCCCATAATTGTGCCTCCAGTAGCCACAATCCTGCTTGTCAAAATCACAGAATGTAAACCATGACTTGCTCTAAATTTGTATTTTCAATATACAGGGAGATATTTGCAGTGCTGGATTTAATGAAACTTGACATGGTGAATTTTGCCATTAGCAGTATTCGACCACACTTAATGAAACAATCCGTTGATTATGAACGGAAGAGTTTCCAGGAATTCTTTGACAAACAACATGGTAAGAGTTGAAAGAGTCTTCTTACACAATCTGGTTTATTACACAGTGCATCTGGTGATCTTGGAGGCAGGCTTGCCATCTGTACTTCTTATGAAATGTTAAGTGATTAAAAAAGAATTAATTTCCAATTTTTTGTTTTAAAAAAACACATAAGTAAACATGAGTAGTGATTACATCATTAGAGAAACTGATTAGGGAACCTTGGAAATGAATTAATTTGGTTGGCATTGATAATAAGGTGACTTACAGGGTAATACTAGATATTCATTTAGAATTTGAAAAAGAAGAATTGATTAGTGATTAGAATGTGATAAAGTATTTCTGTATTTTAACTTTCTGTATCACATTTGAAAAGAAGGGCAATGCACTGTGTCAAATCTAGGATATGCCACAGACTCCTCATTGACAATTGTTTGATCTCATTGTTGCCTACTTAACAGCAGGTAGGTTTTGTTACTATAAACATCTTCAGAGTATGATGTTCCTAATGATAATCTATAACAGTTAATCTTATATAGGAGGAAGCAACATGCATTTAGACAACAACTTGTATGACTTTGAATGTCTCGAAGGTCTGAATCTTATGTTCTTCGGCTAAGTATCAGTATTGTCAAGTTTCACAGACGGTTTCTCTTCACAATACCTGTCGAGTTTTCTTCCTGCATCTTACCAAGCATACCTCATGAACTACTTACTGCGCCCCAGTGCTAGGCCCTCTTCTGATTCTAGCCCTATCCTACATTTGCCATACACAAAACAATAAGACCCAAAAACATAGAAACAGAAATAGGCCATTCAGCCTATTGAGTCCGCTCTGCCATCCAATGTGACAATGGCTGATAATCGTTAGCTCCACTTTCCTGCCTTTTCTCCATATCCTCCGATTCCGTCACTATTAAAAATCTGTCAATCTCAACCTTGAATATGTTTAATGACCCAGCCTCAACAGACCTCTGTGGTAAAGAATTCCACAGATTCACTATACTCTGGGAGAAAAAAAATTCCTCTTTACCTCTGTTTTAAATATGTGACCTCTTACTCTGAGATTATGCCCTTTGGTCGTAGACTCTCCCACGGGGGAAACAACCATGTACACTGCATCAAGTCCTCTGAGAATCTTGTAGGCTTCAATAACATCCCCTCTCATTCTTTTTCATCCCAACGAATACATACAATCTGCTCAATCTCTCTTCATAAAACAGCCCTTTCGCATCTGTTATCTGCGCAGTGAACCTTTCCTGGTTTGTCTCCAGTGCCAGTATGTCTTTCCTTATAAAATGGGCTCAAGAATTGTTCACAGTATTCCAGCTGTGGTTTAACTAATGTCTTGTACAGTTTTAGCAAAATTTCCCTACTTTTTTTTAATATTCCATTTTGTTTGAAATACAGGGCAACATTCCATGTCCTGACCCGAAACATCAACTTTTCCTGCTCCTCTGGTGCTGCCTGGCTTGCTGTGTTCCTGCAGCTCCATACTGTGTTACCTCTGACTCCAGCATCTGCAGTTCTTGCTATCTCTGATTCCATTTGCCTTCCCTATTACCTGCTGAACTTGGATGCTAGCCTTTAGTGATTCATGAACGAGCACTCCCAAATCCCTCTGTTCTGTAGTTTTTTGCAGTCTTTATCCATTTCAATAATACTCAGCTCTTCTATACCTGTTCAAATACATAATCTGGCATCCCCCAAATTGTATTCCATCTGCCAATTTTTTGCCCACTCATGTAATTTGTTCACGTTCCACTGCGGACTCTTTGTGTCATCTCACCACTTGCCTTTCAACCATAACTCGCCACTGCTGATAAACCAGAATGGACAGGCATCCTGGTGCCGGTGCCATCTTTAAAAGGCTGTTGTATATTGTGCACATCATTATTAGTCCAGGGTTGCCCTGTATGGTTCCTGACATTAGCCCTGGATGTAGTAGATAAGGGAAATTTAATGCCCTGCTTTGTGGGCAGGGTCCTTGTGGATGTGGTAGTGCAGAGACAGGACTTGGTTTTTATCTGGGACCATCAGAGGAGTCTACAACACCAGTCCATGCCAGCCTGGTTCAAGGTTACCACCCTGACTGGTAATCGAGGCTGCCTTTACTTACTGTGCTTGACCCCCTGGACTGAAGGCTATCTTGCTTGAGTTGACTGGGAGCTTCTAACAACCGGACAAGCTTCCTATCTTTGTGTCTGCACTAAATGGCACAGCAGTGCAACAGTACTGTGAGCCTGCTATCTCTGACTCAGCAGAAAGGTGCAAAAAGGAAAAGCAAGGTAGTGGTGCGGTGAGCATCCAGGTAGGCTCAGAGTGAGTGAATGCCAAGAAAACAAGTGAACAGTCCAGAGATGCAATCTTGTCCAATCCATGAGCTGAGTGCAAAGTGTCCTTTCTGCAGCCTTACAATGATAGTTGCTATTGCTCCCCAAAGTGCAACGTTGAAGAGCAGAAGCATTCTGTAAATGGATTGGAGATGTGCCATGAGGATTCTTACAGGGTGACAAATGTCGGATGCCATGTCTCTGGACATGGCGAGTGCCCATTTAGTGCGCCCTGAGATGTTGGTTCCTGATGTCCAACGTTGAGGTCCTTTGGAGCAAGCAGTGAGCTGATGTCACAAGGTACCTGCTCTGACTTTCATGTGGAGAATTCCCAGTGTCTGATTTGCTTGCAGTGGGTGGTATGATAGAAAGCTGCATATTAATGAGTGAGATCTGCAGTAAATTAAGTTGTTAATTGCAGTAATCATCCTTAATAGGCAACTCACCACTGCCTAGTGAGCATCTTGCCTTAACACCTGGAATTTAGTTGAAGGATGCAACAAACTGTTCCTGATGTCGAGATAGGCCTTGCTGACGACTCTTGCAATTTTACCACATTTCTTGTCGTAGCCCACATTGTTCAGCCCCCTATAAGATTCCTCCTAAAGTGTTCTACAGATAATGAAGTGCTTTTGAAATGTAGTTACTATTTTAGTGTAGGAAATATAGCAACCAAATTCTGCACAGAAAACTTCTGTAAACAGCATTGTGACAATAACTAGATGATCGATTTTAGAGAACTTAACATGAAATTAAGACGACAGATATGAATCACTTAATACACAATCATCAACCTTCTCGTCCTGTCTTTCCCTCCTCCCAACAAATAAAAAAAATTTCAGTACCTTGGTAGAGACACACATTTTCGAGGTCTGGAAAAGGCTACTGAAAAGACTTGCATTGATGTGATATTGCGAGATATTGTGCATAGCCTACCTAGCTCTCAATATGAGGACTGTTTTTGTTTTATATTTCTAACATTTTGATTTTCTTTTATCAGGTTCATTGGAAATCACTACAGAATGGTTGCAGGAGGCGGCCAGTGAACTCCTGAGCTCTGATGCAGATACTTCTGTGTATGGTGGAGCTGCGGCAGGTGCAAAAGACACTTCTGCGTTGTGCCCTACTTCAGTGTTAAACCATGCATATGTGAAATTGCTGAAATGGGATCATGATAACAGACTCTTCCCAGAGGTTACTGTCATTCCTTCCACCTCTTTATATTTGATGTGAATTTTTCTCCTATTTGAAACTCATGCATGTCAGTTATGGATTCATGCTGGTGTGAATGTTAGTCTCTCTAAGGGTAGATTTTACATCTAATCTAATTGTTGGCACACGAGAACAATAATAGGCTGTCCAATAAAAAGAATCATGGAGCCATAGATTTATACAGTTTGGATACAGACCTTTCAGTCCAACTCATTTGTGCCAACCAGATATCCTAACTGATCTAATCCTATTTGCCAGCATTTGGCCCATATCCCTCTAAACCTTTTCTATTTATATACTCATCCTGATAACTTTTAAATGTTGTAGTCGTACCTGCCTTCACCACCTCCTCTGGCGTCTCATTCCATACACGCACCATCCTCTGCGTGAAAATGTTGAGCTTTATTTCCCTTGTGCACTATAGTTTTTTTAAAAATAACTATTTTCTTAAATGTGTATAATTCTGCACCCTGTATTAAATCCGGGCAGTCTTATATCTTTACCTTGGATGTATTGAACCAAACTATTGCATAGTCTAGTGTTTGGTGATTTGCCCCATTTTTACCTGAATATGATTGGCAGGCTCACTGTATAAGTTTAAAAAATGAAATGTACTTATGATTCAGTCATCTGAGTGTTTAATCCTTGGGAGCAAATAGAATTGAAAAGAAGTTGTATCTAATCATTCAGGAAAACCTTTTTGAAGTAATATTTTTGTTCTCATTTGATAGTATAAAACTTGAGTAATAAGTACAGCTAGCATCCCCTCTTGCTTAAACTTTTGAGATACCTTACCTTTGCTTTAGGTGGCCTTATTGGCAAC
Source organism: Rhincodon typus (assembly GCF_021869965.1). Taxonomy (NCBI): domain Eukaryota; kingdom Metazoa; phylum Chordata; class Chondrichthyes; order Orectolobiformes; family Rhincodontidae; genus Rhincodon; species Rhincodon typus. The sequence goes on from NC_063348.1 coordinate 42,059,799, forward strand.
CTTATAAATCGGGCTCAATTCGTTTGCTTACTGAAAGACATTCTGTGCGATAATGGTTATTACGATCCAATTATTTATTGGTATTTATCATGCAACCTCATGAATGGACCTAAGGCTGTCACTTTTGGACCTGAAAGATGCCCAGCCTACCTTTGATTACTCTGAAGGGCAAGGCATCTCAAATGTTTGAGCAACGGGTAAAGCTAGCTGTATCATACTACTACTATGCAGTAGCAACAAAGTGGTGTTCTCTCGCTTATCGAGTGCTGCCATCAATCTAGAAAGGTGGTCTGCCTATCGTACAAGTGATTAATGTGGTTTATGCATTTCACTGCTGGTATGATGCCACATATGTAGATTGTATATCCAAAAGTCTGGTGGATCGTATTAACTAATATATCCATTTGGCTATTCCTAACTGGCAAGTTACTAACCTATCCAAACAGCCCATTCTTGCAAGATTCACAATGTAGTGTCTAGCATTAGGTGTGATTCCACAATTGATCAAGATTTGCTGGATAACACTGACATCATAAAGAATTATACTGACAGCCAATTTAGGATTGTCAGTCAGTTTGTGGTGTAGTGCACTTGTGTGTACTGGTTGCTTGGTATATAAATATATGGGGCCCTGTTCTTTGCAGATAGAATGAACATGTACATACACTGTACCTGTTTCAACTTAGCAAAATAGTGACAGCCCTTTGCTGGTTCATTTCTTAGGAAAATGCCTTGACCAATCAGAGTCAACCTACCTGGTTAAAAATTTAATCAAAACTTGGCAGTTAATTGTCAGTGATCATTAATTGATACATTCTCCATAGCAATGCATCCACCAATCAGAGTCTATTTAGAAACCAATCAGTACTCTTCTCTGATACATGATAAATGTTGTTTTCCCTTTACATTGTTATTTTTGCAAAATATTGCGATAAATGCAAGACTAAAAGCTTCAACAAAATATGTACATTTACCACAATACAAGAGAGGTTGCATTGTTATTATTAGGCTTGTGGGCGATTGCTGTTTGCAATTTGACTCATGTTTCTTTACTTACAGTAGATACACTACAAAAGTAATGACACTGAAACTCTTTCAGATGTCCTGAAACCATGAAAAGGTACTATAGGAATGCAAATTATTTTCTCTTTCTCTGAATCAATCCATAGCAATATTGGCAACAACCTGGAAATGTTGTCACCTTAGCTAGGAGTTGATGCACATTCAGACTGAGTCATAAAGGAGATCAAAATCTGAGAATGATGGAGGGAAAAGAGAATTGGGGAAGACTTTGTTTTTTCTGAAGTTAGTGTTGTGCTAAAGCTTGCCCTGTGCAGGTAAATTGCAATCTTGTTATCCCCTTTTATAGCCTGTACTCATGGACCAATCTCGCTTTGAGGAAATGCAACGTGAATTGAATCAACTGACGATTACAGCGGCTGTCCTGCTGGTCATATACAACATGACGGGTGCAGCTTTATCAGGGCTGTCAGGATTTCCGGATAGACTGAAAAGAGTTATTAAAGTCTTACTGACAGACATGCATATGCTGTAAGTGATTTATTGTGGGTTGCAAACAGCTACTCATTGCTCACCTAGTAAATTATTTTAATTTAGTTATGCTCCTGCTGCATAAATTTTAATTTCAAAGAAGATTTCATAGAGATTATGACATGGAAACAGGCTTTTCATCCAACCTAGTCAGAATTGGTATTTAGGCTGCAATGAACAGCAGTCCTAATTCCCCTATACTCTTCCAGTTCCTTTACATTGTTTTTGTTTGCCAATCTCTCCAACAGATTATTAGACATTGCAACACCTTTGGTTCAGTCACTAATTCTAAAACTAGGTGACAATGCATTCCGCAATATCACAACTCTCTTTAACAAAAGTTTTTTTTTAATTTCATCTGTAGGTTTACATATACCTCCCCTTGTTCTCGATCACTCAAAAATTGGAAATTGGTTGTTCCTGTGTATTTTGTCCCAACCCCTTCTAGCTACCTTAATTCATCCTGTAATTTCCTTTGTTCTAACTAAAGCAATCTATTTTTGAATAGATCTTATTTCCTCATACCCAGCAGAATCCTAATGAATCTGGGTTATTACATTCTACCTTGTTTTATAACTAATAATATGTGCCATAAAATTTACTATTCCAGTTAGATTTTTAACATATTCTTCTATCTTTCCAACTCCCTTTCTTTTTACACCTCACTTGTACTCATTTTCCCTTTATTTCTATCTCTCACCCTCTACACTTTTTTTCTCTCTCTCTCGCTACCTCTTTCTCTCCCTCTCTCTGTCTCTCTCTATATCCCCTCTCTTTTGCTACCTCTCTCTCTCTCTCTTATATATACACGTACATACACACCCCTTACCATTTGGACCTGCCTTCCTCTCTCCCTTTCTGTCTCTAGCCCCCTCCTGTCTAGCATTTTCTCTGGCACCTTTCTCCTTCTTCCTCTGTGGCACTTTCCTGCTCCATTTCTCTCTCCTATGCCCAATCTTACCTCTTTGTCCTCTCTCAGTTCATTAGAGAGTTAAATTTGGCCGTATTAAGAGTGAAAACTATTTTCAACTGGCCCACAAGGAACTGAAACCACTTTTAGGATGCTTATCTTCTCTGAATAAATTATTGTATTTGACAGGTTATTTTTAATGTATTGAAGCTCAAAAGAATTCAGTGGTAAATTGGTATTCATGCTTTGTTACAAATCTTGATTGTATTTACAGCTCCTTTCATCTTTCTGAGGCTATGGTCAGTATGAGTGAGCAGATCTGTGTGGAAGTAAATAAGTGCTTATCTCAACATGGTTTCTCACTGCTAACTACAGAGAAAGAGACAGTGTTAAAAGGTCAAATCCAGGCAATATCTAGTCCAGATAACTCTGTTCACAAACTGATAGGTAAGACTACACTGTAGTTAAAATGTACGGTCATAACAATTTTCCGTCTTGCTGTATGAACTGGTTGATGCCTAAAAAAGATTGCAAATGGCCTTTGTTAAACCTGCCAGCTCATTCAGTCACTGAGCAATCGGAACCAGATCAACCATGTGCTTATTAGACTGTCGCCATACAGGCCATGAAGCAAAAGCTTAATAAGAATGACAATGCCACCACATGTGGTATGCATTATTGCTTCATGATATTTTGTTTTGCGTTCCCCGAAGTACACAGTGTCAGTAATTCAGTTTTGAACTATTTAAAAGTTCAAAGCACTGGGCAGGTTTTATCTTTTCAGTCTTTGCAGCTTTTCTTCTGTAATTAAATTACTATTACGAGAAGCTTTAAAAAAACATGGAATGGGAAAAATAAGTTTACCTGCCGTGGGTACTTCAAAGGACCAAGTTAGTTTTGCCTCCCTTTTTAAAACTAGGTGCTGTTATGTCCAATCCTTTGACAAAAGTAATACTCCGTGTGGCCCTGAAATATCATGTTTAAGACTTAGGCTCTTTCCTCCCTAGACCTCCTCAGTTCATTGAATGTATGCCACTTATGGGCCCTGGTACTTGCTTTCTTTTAGATTATCTTATCTAAAATGTTCCTCTTATCCATCAGAGTATCAGGCATCTCTCTGATATCTTTCACTTCAGTGAAGACTGACGCAAAATATTTATTAAACACCTTTGACATTTTTTGATCATCATTTACAAATTACATAGAGTGCCACATTGCTCTTAACAATTTTTTTCTTATGTATTTGTAATAGACTTTGCTATTCCTTTGGATGTGTTTTATTATCCTTGTATTGCTGCTTAGTTTTCCTTATGATGCTTTAAACTTTCTTATCACATTCATCGTTATTTTTTGTTGTTTCTTTTACAATTTTCAGATTTTTTACTTCATTTCTAACTACTGATTGTTCTCTTTGTAATGAAGTACATTGAATAACTTAAATATGGTAATTCTAAAGAAGGTGCAGGAATAGAGAGATTTGGGGGTGTATGTTTACAAATCTTTGAAGAGGAATGTTGATAAGTTTATTAAAAAGCATATAGAATCTTTAGTTTTACGAATAGGAGAATAGATTTTTAAAGCAAGGAAGCCATACTGAATAAAAAAACAAAGAACTGTGGATCAAAAACAGAATTTGCTGGAAAAGCTCAGCAGGTCTGGCAGCATCTGTGAAGAAAAATCAGAGTTAACGTTTCGGGTCCAGTGACGGGTCACTGCACCCGAAACGTTAGCTTTGATTTTTTCTTCACAGATGCTGCCAGACCTGCTGAGCTTTTCCAGCAAATTCTGTTTTTGTTCCTGATTTACAGCATCCGCATTTCTTTTGGTTTTTAAAGAACTGTGGATGCTGAAAATCTGAAACAAAAACAGAAATAGCTGAAGAAACTTGGCAGGTCTGGCAGCATCTGGTGAATAATCAATACATTTTTATCTGAACGTGCTTTTAATCAGATGGTACAAAGTTGCCACATCCATTCAGCAATACTATAAAATGTATTTAAAGTTTTATTAGCTTCTCTGGTTTCTACTGGAATTTTGGTAAATTTTGACTGATCATTTCAATTTGTTTTATTTCCCTTTTCCAAGAGATTGTCATGATTAAATCTAGTATCTGTCACCATTATCGTAAGTATGACATTGCCAATTTGTATTTTGGCAGATGCACGCATTCAGACTTTCCTGAAGATGATCCTTGCGTCAAGCAATCCGAAATCAGTTGCAGTCCCCGGAGGACTTGGTCCAGTTAGAACCGAGTTGGAAGAAGTAACTGTCAAGTTTCTTCACCTTGTAAACTATAACAAGTTGGTCTTCAGTCCTTATTATGACGCAATCTTGACCAAAGTGCTCAAAAAGAATGGCTCGCAGCTATCTGGGCTAAGTGAGGAGGAACAACTATCCTCAAGATAATTTCATTAGGAGCATTGCACGTTTAAGCAACAATATCTTTTTTATTTGTGTCTCCCTCCACGTGGCTTAGAAGGGGCCAAGCTGGTTGGGGAGGGGGCATTTATGGAGAATGACTTTGCATTGAGATAATCTAAGGTGGTGAGGGTGCAATATGCACTAGCACTTCATGTTTCTGTAAAATAGAAGGGATGTGTTTCAGTGTTAAAGACTCCTGGTTTTCCTAAAGCTGGGAAAACATTTCCACCTGTGTTATCTTTTTACCAGTTTTGAATTCCCTCTCTGAAATTTATTTTCCCACCCATTACTAACAGTACATTAATAGAACTATTTGAACAGACTGATGTTATATACTAATTGAAATTTTGTTTGTATCACTCCTGAAGGTAGAACGTATTCATTACACTATTTAGTTAAATGATAACTTGATATGATGCAAAACTTTAAGACAATTACTGGGATGATTTTTGAAACCAAAGGCCTCTTTACAAAGTGTGCTAAGCCACTTGTGCTTCTGGAGCACTCATAGGCCTTTGATACCTCAAGACTTGATGAGACTGTTCCAGTGCACTCCTAGCTAACCTCCGAGATTCTACCCTACTTAAGCTTAAACTAATCTAAGCCTCTATCGTTCCTACCCGAACCTGCATTGGGTCCATTACATCATCATCCCTGTGCTTGCTGACCTACATCAGCCCTCAGTTAAACTTTGCCTGGACTTGAAAATTTTCATTCTTGTTTTCAGATCCTCCATGGCCTTAGGCCTCCCCACCTCTGTACCCACTTCTAGCACATATAACTGCATTCTTCCAATTCTGGAACATTCCTAATATTAAAACACTGCACCGTTGGTGATCATGCTGAGGCCCTAAGCTTTGGAATTCCCTTCCTCAACCTGTCCATCCCTCTACGCACCTTTTCAAATTTAAGATACTTCTCAACATCTGCTTTTGGTTGTCTGCCTTAATTTTCCCTTATGTGGTTTGATGGCAATATTTTGCTTAAGCTTCTGTGAAGCATCTTGGGCCTTTTAAATCTATTAAATGCTCCCCATGGTATTGGGTAAGGTCTGATGTGTAGTGTTGCTCATCAGTGTGAAGAACGCTCCCCGATGGGAATTCTGGTTGAAGCTAGAATGGACTCTTCCTATTTGACAACAGATATCCACACCATCTGTTCATGCCGGCTGACTGAAATAAGGAATAGGTATTGACTGGTGCTGATTGCCTGGCACTAAGTAATGCCATGAAAGACTACTACTGCAAATAGTCATTGAGTCACTAGCCCTTGTGTCAGAGGCCCACATTCCACTGAATAATGCTTACATACCTGAGGGCTGGATCGCATCAGTGTTGGAAGTACCAAATCCAATTTCAGAAATACTGCAGTTGACATTTTGGCATCTGTTTGTAAATGAACTATAATCTGTGGTCTAATACAGTTATAATAGTTCAAATGTAAGAAACAGGTACAGTTGTCCAGGGACAATAATTCTGGCTTATTTTTAATAGACTGCAAGCCGGAATGTTATAGGTCACCAATTGAAGATTCTGCTGAATTTGCAGATTTCATGTCATCCTAAACCAAGACCAATTTGTTCAAAGCCCAGAATGATATATTCCTGGTGTGAAGATAGAACAGTTACTTTGAGTGCACTTAGCATGCTTCAGAAATATCTTGAAATAGATTAAATTGAAAATTAGTGACTATTAGAAAGATAGCATCACACAAGATCCTAGGAATGGGTGTGAATAACTTTTACTGTGGAAATTGATGAGAAAAGGAAGGTTGGGATCAAAGGTGAGATAGAGGGAGGGTTGTAGGATAGGGGGTGAAGGTAGATGTGGAGGGAGTGTGGAGCAGTGCCCTGTTTTGACATTAGGAGAGATGGGGGTGGAACAGGGCACAGGTCAGGTGAGGATATCAAATGGCAGTTTGGCAGCCTGCAAGCGTAGTGATCTTCACACCAGCTTGGTTTGCTGCTAATCTCTGGAGATTGTACTGTGTTTCCTCTTTTGTTGTAGTGCAGTTTAATTCTGTCCTAAAAAATCAGATATTTGCACAACTGTCCAACCTTGTTATTTATGCCTTTCATTATGCAAGTCGCCAAACTATTACTTGAGTATAGTGGACCATTCTTATGACTATCAACTGAATGTGTTAAGAAATACAGTCATGTAGAGTGAAAACATTTTGTTGCATCATTCAGTGGCCAAAAACTCCCTGGTGCTTTCGTTATTTCACTCATTTAGCATTACACTCGTGTGTGTTGTTGCATAAGGCAACTATGAAGTGTGCATTGTATTAACTAAAGATACTACTTTACCAGTGTAAATACTAATAACCTATTTCATAGAACAATTTGGAAGATGGTGCCTAATTTTTTTTCGGCTGCTTGTTCCTAGAATTTTGCACTATAATTAGGAAATAGTGATAATGTATTTAAGCAAGAAAGGCGAACTTATATGTAATAAAAAAAGTTCACCTGGTGCCAGTTTGTTTTTTTTTAAAAGCAGACAATATACAGGAATTATGTATTGGGTTAAGAAAGGGAATACAAACCAGCTGTCTTACTCCTGTCCACTTTACACTCTGATCCTACTGGTAAATTGTGTATGGATGGCCAAATGAAATCAGTTTTCTCTCTCCATCCCACTAGGCCTACTGGATCATGGAAAAATAAAATAAACCAATCTATAAAATTAGAAAAAGTATTCCTGCTTTACTAAATTCTAAGTAGCTAAATTAAGTACACAGTCATCTTTTGTGCAAAGCCTGAGCATGCTCAGCTCCCTCTTGGCATTGCATACCACTCAGCTTACAGCACGCCTTACAATGACTGCTGAAGATTGCACTCTGCAACTGTTCATCCAGGATAGAAAAGAAAATAGTGTAGACACATACAAATAAGGCTTAAAATGTATTTTTATCACTTTATTACAAAGGTTGTGTTCAGGCTGTCATATTACAAAAAGAAACAGATTGCCATAAATAATGGTAAAATGAGACTTGGCAGGAAACCACATGACACAACAGGACAGTGGCATTTCAGCTTTGTGGGATATTAAAATACTTTCCCTCATTTACACCATCCACTTTTTAAAAAATGAAACAGACAAATAAAACAAAATCACAAAGTTTCACAAGTTGCATTAGAGTAGCAGACTTGTACAGATTGTAGTTGTAATGTTAACACCGTGTATGTGCACGCACACGCACTATGCCTGACCAAGACCAAAACATTTTTATTCTGCTCCAACGAGAGCCTGATGAAAAACTACAGTTTTCATAGAGAGGAAACAAGGTATAATCCATTTCTCCCCCATCCAAATGAATTAAAAACTTATTCGAATGAGGCACAACAGTGAAAGCACAGTCTCATTTCCACAGGCAAGTGAAGATGTAGCTCTGTCTCAACATTTTAAGAACGGTAAATTCAGTTCTTTCAAACAGTCTGTAACAGACAAGATTATCTGACTCGCTTCTGTTGGCGTGCTCTGTAAATGTCATGCACAGGAGGTGCCACAGCTCCCTTCTCCTCCTCTTCATCAGAATCCTCATTTGCTGCCCTTTTCAGGGGCTTTTTCATCACAGCATCATTTTCTATGGGTCCATTTCCTTCAATAACCATTTCAGGCTGGCCTCCAGTGATCAGCTCAATAGCTTGTTCAACAGCTGGAAAAATAAATTACAAAGTTTAATAAATCCTTCTTCTCAATGTTCAAAAACTAGTATAATCATTATGTATTTCTAATGTGGCCTGTACACCAAATTAATAAAAACGTGATGCTGGCAGGAGCCTATAATACCTAATTTGTATGAATAACAGAAAGCCGGTGTTTAAATGTCTTGGTTCAGATGCATCTTAAACAATATTGTTAGATAGGGATACTGTCACATTTCACAGCTAATCTTTACAGTTTAACAGAAACAGATGAAAGATTAGCTCCTTATAAATTAACCTTCAACAGACAGGCTTTTGATCCTAGGACCTGGTATGGGACATGAGAAATCTAGGTGTAATCCATAAAGATTCTACAAAGAAGTGTATAAGATCATGAGAGGCATGGATAGGGTGAATGCACTCAGTCTTTTTCCCAGGGTTGGGGAATTGAGGACTAGAGTTTAAAGTAACAGGGGAAAGAACACATGGGAACCTGAAGAGCAACTTTTTTTTAAAAATAGAGGGTGGTACGCATATAGAATAAGCTGCCAGCAGAAGTGGTTGAGGCAGGTACATTAACAACATTTAAAAGGTATTTGGACAAATACATGGATAAAAAAAGGTTTAGAAAGATATGGACCAAGTGCAGGGAAATGGGGTTAGTGTGGACGGACATTTTGATCTGCTTAGACCCATTTGGGCCGAATGGCCTGTCTCCGTGCTGTAGGACTATGACACTAACTGCTGCCAAATAACACAATATAATGAGTTTTTTAAGAAACATTAGGATGGAGTAGGTTTCTAGACTAACTGCAGCTAGCTTGTTTCTGTCCAACACAGAAGAGTGGGAAACTGCCCCCAAGAAGCTTACAAACATTTCTCACTTTCATCAATTTACTTCAAAACGTTTAAACTTAATCAGTTAAGTGGATTTTGCTGATTTCATGCATCTGCTGCTTTTAGAATAAACAATGTTTACATGTCTTTTTTTTATCAAACTGCCACCTATCGCAATTTAATTTTTAAAAAGAATACAGTTTTGGAATTCAACTGTAGGATATTGGTCTACAAACACAATGTCAAGAATCCCAAGGCGCAATTTTAAAATAAGGGGGATACCATTGAGGACCAAGAATGAGAAGAAATTGTTTTACTCAGAGGATGCTGAATCTTAGGAATTCTCTTCCCCAGAAGGCTGTGAAAGCTTAATCTTTCAGTATGTAAAGTACAGGTTGATAAATTTTTGATTATGAATGGTATAAATAGGTTATGAGGAGAGTTTGGGTAAAAAGGCGTTGATGTATTCAATCAACCGTGATTGTATTAAATGACAGAGCAGGTTCACTGGGAGGAATGGACTACTCTCGTGCCTGTAATGTGGTTGTCGGGAAATTATTTCTACCACCTGAACAAACACATCAATACGTTTACTTTAAACATGTGAACCAAAAAATAGAGCCAGAAAAAATTAAAACTAAAGATAATTTCAGAAGAAAATTTAAAGAAGTTTGGGCCAACTTGTGTAGGTTCATGGCCCTATGCACTTTGAACATCCTACTCTCTTTAGAACACAGACTGTGAAGATGCAGCAACAAATATTACTTACTATCTGGTAATTGACAGCGTCTTAAAACTTCAATTAGTTCATCAACCTGAACAAAAGGCCCCTGCAAAAAGGACATTTTCAAATACAATCACGACATACAATATATCAAAGACAAAATTACCAGGTTAGGTGAGCCACAGTTTGCATCAAGGTCAACCTCACATTGCTCAACATTAGAATTAATTCCCATTTCAAATATATACAAAGTTGAAGAAATGCAGTGATTATCCAGAGTGCCCTGGTCACCAGCGCAAGTGCAGACAGGGTCAGCTGGCTGCCATGTGTGCATGCTCACTGCTCCACCTGGTGGTGGCATTCTCAATAAACGCAGTCTTGAAGAAAAGTTGATGATAATGCAATGGTGAAGGTGGCGAGCTGATATGTGTCAAGTGCTAGCTCCACATACTGAGTGCAGGGAAGAGACTTTATATTAGTCTTACTTGGTCTCCACAGAGCACATAGCCTGCAGAAATTGTTTAGATTAGATTAATACCTGAACTGTTCCCCTATTGCTAACTATCTTCCTGGAACAGATGCTTTTGGGGAAATTAAATGGTGAATCCACCTCCATCTTATGTTTCCCATCTCTCTCCAATCCAAACAGCGGAAATGACAAGGAAGGGAGGTTGGGGGTGGGGGAGGATAGATAGAGATAGTGAGAGGAGTTGAACTGTTGATCTGATATTCCCTATTTTACACTGGCACCAAAAAATCAAAACGACTCCATCTGTGCTAGGATGAAGAAAGATCCCTGCAATTACCTGGAAACACGTTGGAGGTGGTAACAGTTTCATTAGGAGTACAGAAGCTGGAGGTACAGGAAAGACTCCTCCGGGAACAGGATGAAGGCCAGGAGCTGCACAAAAACAACCAACACAGTATTTCTTTAATGCTTCCGGTGTTACTACAGCAAAATTATTTAAACAATGCATCACTGACACTCCAACTTGGCTCTTATTATGGCAGAGCAATGAAAATAATTAAACCATTTATACTGAATATCTGGTTACGTTAAAATCCATTATTGCTAACTGAAACCCAACATAAACCACTTACGTGCTAAGTGTCTGGGTTGGAAAGGTATCATCTGGTTGGTGTCAGGTTTAGGATATTCTGGTTTCCGATCAACCTCATCCTTCAGTACAGTCACAGCTGAAGGGGTCACAATGGGGTCTGGGATTATGGCAGTCAGTTTATTGCGAGAAACATCCTGAAAGGAGGCAAATATTTTTACTTAACCTGACAACTCCAAAATACTGTAACCATTGTTTTGCTTACTCTTCTTGCCCCCTTCCAAGTAATTCTCACTCAAGGGCTTTAGGTTCGCATGGAATAAACAGCACAGGGACAAAGTCTTTGATGCAACAAGTCAGTGTTTATATCCACACAAGTCTCCTGCCATCCCATCTGGCTCATCTCGGCCTTTCAGGATATCTATTTCCTTTTCTCTCGTATTTATCTAGTTACCTTTTGAAAGCATCCAATAAGCTATTTGCATCAACTAGTTCCTTGGTTAGTAAGTTGCACATTCTAATCACCATTTGGTTTATGACACCTGGTTTTGAATGATCTCAATATCAGACTGAAAACTTTAACTGTTTCTTTCTCCCCAGATGCTGCCAGACAAGCATAGTTTCTCCAACCCTTTGTTTTACTTCAGATTTCCAGCATTTTGGCTTTTCGTTTTTGTTGCACTGGAGAGATCTCTCACTGTCATCTTCAAATAGTGACAGGGATTTTTATAGCCCCCTGAGAGCAAAGGATGACTTGAGTTTATGGAGTTTGGAGTTCAGGATGACAACAATGGTGCAGAGAGAGGCAACTAAAGCACAAAGTGGTGAAAGCATGGTAAAGGGTTTCAATGATGAGATAAGAACATAGACAATGTGTACAGGTATTAAGACTGGGAATAGGTAAGATGGAGGTAAAGATAGGTAAGATGGAGCAAATATAGGATTTTGAACCTTAGCTGAAGATCACACTGGACACTAGGATTAATCAGAGCAGCAAGGAGATGGTTAGAAATGAAAAAAATTAAAACAGGAGGCTACTAAATAAGATAAGAGCCCGCGGTGTTTGGGGCAAGCACTGGCATGGATAGAGAATTGGTTGACTAGCAGAAGGCAGAGAGTAGGGATGAAGGCTTCTTTTTCAAGATAGCAGCTGGTGACAAGTGGAGTTCTGCAGGGATCAGTGTTGGGATCACAATTATTCACATTATACATTAACGATCTGGATGAAGGAACTAAGGACATTGTGTCATCTGCAAACTTTGCAACAAAGGTAGGTGGAGGGAAGAGTACAGTTGAAGTGGGGAGGCTGCAGAAGAACTTGGACAGGCGAGGAGAGTGGGCAAAGAATTGGCAAATGGAATACAATGTGAAAAAGTGTGACATTATGCACTTTGGTAGGAAGAATAGAAGCGTAGATTATTGTCTAAATGGGGAAAGGCTTCGGAAATCAGAATCACATATGTACTTGGCAGTCCTCGTTTAGGATTCTCAAAGTTAAAGTGCAGGTTTAGTTGGCAGTTCAGAAGGCAAATGCGATGTTAGCATTCATTTCAAGAGGGCTAGAATAAAAGAGCAGAAAAGTACTGCTGAGGCTATAGAAAGCTCTAACCAGTCTGTATTTGGAATATTGTAATAGTTTTGAGTCCTGTATCCGAGGAAGGATGTGCTGGCATTAGAGGGGGTCCAGAGACCCTTCAGCCGGATTGTGGAACTCAGTGCCGCAGAAGGCTGTGCAGGCCAAGTCATTAAATGTATTCAAGACAGAGATAGGTTTTTGAATGGTAAGGGGGATCATCGTTTACAGGGGAGAAGGCAGAAGAATGGAGTTGAGAAACAGATCAATGGTAATTGAATGGTGGAGCAGACTCGATGGGCCAAATGGCCTAACCCTGCTCGTATGTTTTATGGTCTAAAAGGTGCAACTTTTCTGTAACAGTCAAAAAAAGCCTTCCAGCTGGCTGGTGCTTAGCTGCAAAGTTCTTCCACACACTGTACAAACAGATAGCATGGTGTTGGCAACAGATTCAAGGGTGGTGTTGGAATTATGGCTTTGATGTCAGCCCTTAAGCGACTGCACATTGGATAACAAATTAAGGAGGCAGAAAAGTAAGTCAAGGCTACCTGAAGAAAGCTCATGGAGTGTCCAGAGATATACAGTTTATTTAGGGACAGATTGGAGTGCAATCAAGTTAAAGCTACGAGTATGGGGATGGATGGAGGAGGACAAGGAACAGTAGCTCCAGAAGGTTGTAACCATTTGGGCAATTTCAGTTCTGTGGATGAGGCAGAAAGGTTTTGAACAGGGATAGAGAGCAGAACCACACAGAATCTTTAATATTCTCATTCTCTGGAGCAAAGCTTTCAAGATGACATTACTCGTTCACATGTGCAAACCAGGATGAAAGGTTCTGCTGTTAGCATTTTTGATAATTCAGAGCATCCTAGTTACAAATGTCAAAAATTCTGAAATGCTTGCTATTTTCTTTGACATCCTTTCTCCATTAATTCTGATCAATGACATCTATTTTTCAAGTTTGAAGTATTGCTGATAAACATTTATGGTAATTAGCAGAGGTATGTAGATACCAGATGAAAGACAAGATCTGATTTATAGTAACTCAAAGGCTTGTTTGCTCTTGTTCTAAAAGGATGATGATCCTCAAGTAACTGCAGTGATCCAAGCTTGCAGAAAGTGGCCTCTATAAGGAATCAGGAAGTTTAATTTTAGAGAAACTGGGCCAAACAAACCAGAAGGTTCTGGTGCTAATAAAAATAGTAACTCAAAATCCTCTACAATAGGACTACCTGGCAGACTGAAACAAAATCCGAACTCACGACCAGACACTGATGCCATTATTCAAAGAAAAATCATGAAACTAACCATACTTTGACATGTGATAGAATGCAAATACTGAATCTTATTCAACAGTGCAGAAGTACATACCTTATATCCAAGGGCTTTAAGTTCACTATTGGAACAAGGAAACAGGTCCATGAACTTGTATCTGTCCACTAGTAAGGCTGTTTCCTTTCCTTCATATTCCTCCTTAAAAGCAGCAAACCTCCTCTTTTCCACTTTCAGAATACTAGCTAGATCTCCAATGTTGCTTTCAAAAGCTAGAAATCGTGCCCAGATCTCTCTGCAATTTTGATGGGAGCAACATAGGAAAGACCAGAATTAGCATAGTTCTAATCACGCTGTCTGAGAGTTTCTGATTTATTCCTCACCGCCAAGAAAGTGCGTGTAAAATACAGCAGCTCTCTAATATGGTGTCTTCTATGATAGGCTCTGCTGACAGAAGAATCTGTCAATCACCCCAGTACAAAGACCAGCACATCATGGCACTTAACACCATTTCCAATCTTCAATTCTCCCTTTCAAACTACAAAACTTTTGACTAGTACAACAATCTGCATTAATAGTCACTTAAAGCATGTTAATAAAAACTTGGAGACTAGAAGCCAAGACAGCCTATCAAGCCTGTGCTGGCTCCCTGAAAGATTTGTTCTTCTTGCCCTTTCTGCACAGTCCTACAAATTTTTCCTTGCAAGTATTTATTCAATTTCCATTTGAAAGTTATTACTTTGGAGAAGACATGGCATGACAGCAGTGTCATTGGGTTAGTAATCCAGAGGCCCAGTTTTAAATGAGGGACATTGGTTCAAATCCCACGACAGAAGCTCCATAAAACCATTGTCAAATAATTGTGAAAATGCATCTGGTTTACTTTAGGGAAGGCATTTTGGCATCCTTATCTGGTCTGGCCAACATGAGAGCCCAGATGGGGTGGCCAGGTGGCTCAGTGGTTAGCACTGCTGCCTCACAGCGCCAGCGACCCAGGTTTGATTCCAGCCTCAGGCAACTGTCTGTGTGGAGTTAGCACATTCTCCCCGTGTCTGTGTGGGTTTCCTCTCACAGTCCAAACATGTGCGGGTTAGGAAATTGCCACAGTGTCCAGGGATGTGCGGGCTAGTGGATTAGCCATGGGGAATGCAGGGTTACAAGGATTGGATAGGGGTGTGCGTCTGGGCCTGGGAGGGATGCTCTTTGGAGAGTTGGTGTGGACTCAATGAGCCAAATAGCCTGCTTCCACACTGTAGGGATTCTATGACTCTCAGTAATTTCACTGAGCCTGAACTGCCCTCAAATAATTTAGCAAGACAGTCAATTCTAGGGACAGAGTAGAATAGAATATATGCCCATTTTGTCCTCCAACACTCCAGGGAAAAGCTCCCCAGCCTATTTAGCTTCTCCCTCTAACTCAAACCCTCTAGTCTGGCAACATTCTTGTAAATCTTCTCTGCACCCTCTCAACATATTTCCTATAGCAGGGCGACCAGAATCATATGCAGTACTCTAAAAATGGCCTCACCAGTCTCCCATACTGCCACAACGTGACATCCCAATTCCTATACTTAATATTCTGACCAATGACGGTAAGCATGCCAAATGCCTTCTTCACTATCCAGTCTACCTGCGACTCCACTTTCAAGGAGCTATGCACCTGCACCCCTATGTTTGGCAAAACTGCCCAGGACCCTACCTTTAACTGAATAAGTCCTGCTCTGATTTGCCTTATCAAAATGTAATAACTCATATTTATCTAAATTAAACACCATCTGCCACTCCATTGATCAGATGAGGTCCTGTTGTACTCTGAGATAATCTTCTTCACAGGGGAAGCAATGGCCTAGTGTATTATCGCTGGACTGTTAATCCAGAGACCCAGATAGTGTTCTGGGGCCTTGGGTTTGCATCCTGCCATGGCAGATGGTGGAATTTGAATTCAGTAAACATCTGGAATTAAGAATCTAATGTGAATCCATTGTTGATTGTTGGAAAAATCCCATCTGGTTCATGAATGTCCTTTAGGGACAGAAACTGCCATCCTTACCTGGTCTGGCCTACATGTAATTCCAGCAATGTGGTTGACTCTTAACTGCCCTCTGGGCAATTAGCGATGGGCAATAAATGCTGCCTGACCAGTGACGCCCTCATCCCGTGAATGAATAAATAAAATTGTTCACTACACCATTATTCTAATCCCAGAATGTAGAACTGCTATTGACCCTCAGTGTACACACAGGCTACTCATGTTAAATTACTTATGTTACATTGGTATAAATTATCAGATGGTTTGAATTAAGAAGTAGTTGACTGTGCTTGTATTGAGTACTCTACTGAGTCATGATTGTGAATGATGAGCCATGAGAAGGCAAGACATCATATAAAGAATGCATTTCCAAAACAAATCTTGAAAATAGTAGTTTATTAAATCCCCAAGATTGCTCATTACTAAATAATGACCTAGTAAAACTTACATCAAATTCACTTCAACAATCAAACATTTAAAAATATTCAACATTCTACATGCTGATTTAAGGACAGGAATATTACCCAGATTTCTCAGGTGGTAAGGATCCAGATGTCAGCACGCGTTCAAACAAAACTCTGGTATTATTGTCCTCTGTAATGTAGACAAATGCAGTTAGTATACACTACTGTGCAGAGACCGATACAGAAAGATTCTTATAAGAGGGTTGGGTAGAGGCTCGCATGAAATATAAAAACGCTAGTTTGTTGGGCCAGATGCTAATTTCTGTGCTGAATATTCTATTTAATTTTTGAAGTTTTAGGTTTGGTCATCCAGGTGGGCTCCAAAATCACTAGTGAGTCCCACTAATTGTACCAGTGCTAATCACACTCTAGATTCAGAGGCTAGCCTGGGATTGTGGGTATTGTAATTTTCATGGTTTTCACCCAGGCCATTTAGGCTCCCCATTAGTGGCCTATAGGATGAGGAGTGGAGGTTCAAATTGCATCCACATGACCATCTTCTTCCCATTTCTGCAAAATTCTCCAACGGTACAAGATACCTATGCTCCTCAAATTCTGGTCTCTTGTACATTGCCAATTTATTTTGTCCACAATTGGAAGCCATGTCTACAGATTAGCTCTAGAATTCCCTTCAAACTTCTCTCTCCTCTTCAAAAAGGATCCTTTGGCCAAGCTTTTAGTCACCTGCTTCAATATTTCTTACATAGTTCAGTGTTAAATTTTGTTTGATTATGCTTCTGTGAAACACATTATGACAATAAAAGGTGGTATATAATTGCAAGTTGCTGTTAGTGATGGCACTCCGTAACTAGGCTCTGTCCTAGTTTCCAGTTGTTCTGGAAGACTTTGCACAGAATGCAACACTGGAACAGCTGTAATGTTCAGGAACACTGTACCTGATTGATCTGAACAAAATCTCACTTACATTCCCTTTAGTCTTTACCTTCTTCCATGCTATGGTACAATAGTAAATATTCTGTGTGAAGTACTACAACATAAGCAAGCAGAGACCTCAGATTGCAAGTTGTTTATTGCTGTTCTGTTCCAACATCTGAAATATGTGCAAATTATCAAATGCTATTTTGCATAAGCTGCTGCAAAGTGACAGTGACCTGTTGGCGATCTTCTCTTCAATGCTCCCCCCATTGAAGAAAGAAAGGGCAATTATCAAGTACGTATCACTTTTCCTATCTACAGGAGGCCTTAGAATACTTCAGAGCCAATTATGGACTCATGCAGTATAGGTGATGTTATATACGCAAACCAAAAATTAAGACAATTTTGCACAACCAGCCATACAAATAACTTATTTGCTTTTGGCGGCACTGGTTGTGAAAACAACATTGGTAAGGTCACCAGGTGGACCCACTTTAGCAATGATGTCACGGATTCTTTTCTTGACATCTGAACAGAATTATCCAAATGTCATCACCGAAAGACATGCTGCCCAGACCTAACTCCCTACCCTATACCTGTAACCCTGCATTTCCCATGGCTAACCCACCTAGCCTACACATCCCTGGACATTATGGACAATTTAGCATGGCCAATTCAGCTAACCTGCACACCTTTGGACTGTGGGAGGAAACTGGAGGCACCCGGTGGTAACCCATGCAGACACGAGGAGAATGTCCAAACTCCACACAGTCACCCAAGGTTGGAATCGAACCTGGGTCCCTGGCGCTGTGAGGCAACAGTACTAACCACTGAACCATCATGCCACCTTTGCACATTTGGTGGCGCAGTAAGAACTCACTAACAAAGCTGCTAATTCAGATACAATTGTGCTCCCAGTGATCCAAAGAGACACTTCAATGTTCACCCCCTTCTTCTCTCTTCCAGACAATGTCAATAAAGAGTTGAGATAGCAAGAACTGCAGGTGCTGGAGTCAGAGATAACACAGTGTGGAGCTGAAGGAACATAGCAGGCCAGGCAGCATCAGAGGAACAGGAAAGCTGACATTTTGGGTCGGAACCCTTCCTCAGAAAAAATCCAGTTCCACAATTTGTTATCTCTGTCAATAAAGAGCTGTTTTCTCCCGCTCTGGTCAATCATTGCTCATTTGTTACCTACCTTCCAAGAAATGCTCTTGAATGGTTTGAATTCCGTAGTTCCATTTGAGCCAGTGTTATTTCTAGCAGCAACCTTTGCTCTTGCTTCCTCACTGTCATCTCTAGAGTATCTCCAGATTCCACCCTTGATCCCCTTTTCTCTCCTATTTTCTTGTAGCTCTTGGGAAATATCAGCAATTATGGAGTCACTTTCTAAGCAGATGCCAATGGATCAGGTCCTACTTGTCTGTCATCATTTTTAATTCCACAACCATTTTTCTGCTGTCAAACTACTCATTTCAAATCACATATGATCCAGAACTTCATTGGGAACATTAATGACATCTTATTTGGAACCTTTCATGGGATCCTGTTTCTTCCCTGCCCTCTCACTTAAGCTAAGCTAAATCAGTTAGCGCCTCATTCAAACAAGAACTGACCTGAAAATGCAAAGTTTTGTTCCAATACTACTAAGACTGCACACTTCCACTTCTGCTACTCTGGTCATTCTCGCTCTCTCTACCAATTAAACTGTTATTCATAGCTGGGTTACCGCTCCATCCCTCATGTTAGCCTAGAATCTCTCCATTTCCCCAAAACAAACTGTAATGTAGACTACTTACTGTAGCTTTGTAAACAAAATATCTTTTCAAAGATGTTCGGATTTTTACTTACTTAGTGGTACGCTTTTCAATTTTCAGAATATTTGGACAGAACAGTCAATTAGTTTTGACATTAAAATTGAAATCAGTTATTCATTTAAATTAAGTACCTATTCTCCCTGCTACAGGAAGGATGTTGTGAAACTTGAAAGGGTTCAAAAAATATTTACAAGGATGCTGCCAGGGTTGGAAGGTTTCAGCTATAGGCCGAGGCAAGGCTGGGGCTATTTTCTCTGGCGTGTCAGAGGCTGAGGGGTGACCTTATAGGGGTTTATAAAATGAGGGGCATTGATGGTGTAAATAGACAAGGTCTTTTCCCAGGGTGGGGGAGTCCAAAACTAGAGGCCTAGGTTTAAGGTGAGAGTGGAAAGATTTAAAGGACCTAAGGGCCAACTTTTTCATGCAGAGGGTGGTGTGTGTATGGAACGAGCTGCCAGAGGAAGTGATGGAGGCTGGTACAATTACAACATTTAAAAGGCATCTGGATGGGTACATGAATAGGAAGGGTTTAGAGGGAAAGGAGTCAAATGCTGGCAAATGGAACTAGGTTTATTTAGGATCTCTGTTCGGCATGGACAAGTTGTTTCCGTGCTGTACAGCTCTATAGCTCTATAACCTAAATAGCAACAAAGCCGAATTCTGGCTACACAGAACCCAAAATCATTGTCCTAATTTGCCAACTGTCTCATGTTGTCACTTGGCTCTGGCTCTGTAACCTTCTCTAATCCTATGTTCCAACCCATAACCTATGATTCTCCAACCCCGGACTCCTATAGCACCTATTGTTCTTTATCTGATGAAGCATCCTACAGCCCCTTTAGGGCCACTCACTGCAACTTTCCTTCAAGTTTTTGTCTTCTTTCTTTCTAACAGTCAACATAAAAGATCAAATCTACATCTTTCAACTCTGCTTTTTAGACCAACTCTCTAAATCCTTTATTATTTTGTGATCTTCCCAAATGGTTTGGTCAGCTTTGTTATCTTAAAGTTGCTACAGAAACACATCAACGTGTTGTAATTATTGATAATGGCACATTACCATTAAGGATGCATGGGAAGATATATAAATATATTTCTTTTCATTTTTAGATACTGTGATTCTTAAATTGTTTTTATGTTGTTCAAAGTCTGTGCTCTTGGCCTGCAAGTCTCTTGTAGTTGGCAGCAAGGTGAAACCTATTCAATCATACCGACTACCAATTGTTGGAAAGACCCAGCCAATCCCACAGGCTTAATTTAGTGCTGCTGCAGCATTGCAATGTACACAGCATAAAGTTAACAAATATGACTTCCAAAAACAAGTTTTAGAAGCAGGCACAGCTGTCAACATACTTCTCCCACATGAGAACAGGAGTAGACCAGCTCATCAAGCCTGTCCCTCCAGTCCAGATCACGTGATCTTCTCCTCAATGCCACTTTCTTGCAATATCTCAACAACCCAAATGTTATTCATTAATTATTCACATCTGAGAAATGACTGACAGCTGTAAATGGAATACAGTTCTTACCATTAAGATGAGAAAGATAATCAATGTAAGCCAATATGTATTCTGGAATGTCCCCATACTTCTTCAACCCTAGCTCAAATATCTTGAAGGCTACTGCCTTGTCCTAAAAAGGAGCAGAGAAAGCCGTTACATATACCATGAAACTTCCTATATATTTACAGAACTGAGCGCTTCAGGACAGAACAGAAATGCCTACCTTACTACAATAATATTCCATGAGTGCAGCAGACACATAGACATGATGGCGCGTTCTGGGATCTTCCCTTGCTTTTTTAAATATGGATCGACCAGACTTAATACCCTCGGCTCTTCGTGCAAATTTCATGTACTGGATGTAAACCTTTAAACCAAACATTAATAATAAATCATGCACTTCTAGTTTAAAATTACTAGTGTGATTGGTCCTGCACCACAAAATTCATGTCTCCTCCTAGTGCCAATTCAACCAATCTCTAACAGAGGAGGCACTAAAAATTGTCCTCAATGTTTTGTGATTAAGAAGGGTGTGGTGAATATAGTACTCATGATAGAAACAGGTTGTGAACGTATTACTATTCTAACTTGTGTAGTAAAGCATTATTTAAAACCACGGAACCTTGAAGTTTTACTTTCTTAGTAAGTACCTTGAATGTCACATTTTGTCTACTTTAAAATTAAAAATTCTTGCTCCCTCACCAGAACAAAATATAAATTGGTGACCTTGGTCTGGAATTACAACAGTATAAATTGATGGGGAAGGCAAATTAAAAAGTGACAAAAGGAAAATATTATTAATAATAACCAAATAAAATTGCATATTGGTTAAGTGCTCAAATCAAGTGCCATAAATTTGAGGTTATTAAAGGTAACAGGATAAGAAAAGCAAATGGAAGATACAAATCAACTAATTGAATGGCCGTACAATCTCAAAGGATGGAAGGCCTACCCTTGTTCTAATGTTTCTCTCTATATTCATGCATTTTTTAAAGCAGATGTTGCACTCCTTTCAAATTCTTGCCTGGACTTCACACACACCCGAACCTCTTTCTCAGTTTCCATAAATTTCTAAATTAATATGATGATATAAATACTTATGTCATTATTCTTATTCATAAACTGAGAATAAACAAAAATAACACTCACCAATGTTGGGTCGATATCTTCAATAGCCAAGAGCCTATTGTATATGCTATGTACCTTTTCATATTTCATCCGACTCTTGAAAAAAGCAGAAGCATGCCCATTAACTGTGCTACTAAAAGAGAGAGCAGGAAGTAAAGATTAAAGCAGCATTTGCTTTATGTACTAGATGACAGTACAATCTTTACTCACTTCTTCGTAGTCTGCATAAGCAAAGTAAAGCAGCATGTTCTTCTTTAATAAAGTGCTGATGGCCCTTTCATAGATGTTTGCAGCCTCGTCACTGAACAGTTTTGCATTATTCATGTCCTGCCACAAAGCAATATTTATTACAAAAGCTCCTCAAACAAACCACTGCTGACCATTCTGCACATTGGGAATTATGATACAAATATATGAAAGAACCACAAGAACAAAGAAAAATCATCAACGCATCACAAAAATATCAGCATAGAAGATATATATTAGGGCTATAGAAAATAAACCATGTTTTTAGCACAACGTAAGCAAATGGGTTACCTAATAAGGGATATTTTTTGAGAGAAAAAAATTACTGCTCAGACCAAAAACCACAACTTGTATTTGTTTTCATGTTTAGTGACGAATCCCAAGATGCTTCACAGAAACATAATAAACTTTAGCGCGAAGCCACATGAAGTGAATCAATAGGATAATGACCAAAATCTCAGTTAAAGAGGCAAGTTTTAAAAAGTGTGTTAAAGAAAAAAAAGTGAGAGACCAACTGTTATTTTAATCTAACCAGGCAGTTAGAAGAACCTCACTATTTCATGAATGCGATGAAATACACTTTGAAATTTTTGTAATTTTAGTATCCTAAACCACCTTAAACATCAATACTTTGGCTCTAAATTGTTTTGGCTTTGATCCCTGATGAGGTAAGGTTGACTTCCACATGAGCTACATGAAAAGTTTGAATTTTTCAGCAAAAAGTCACCTGTCAACTTTTACAAGTTCAACTTTTACACTGTTATAAGTGGTTGGTTATAAGGATTGACTTAAAGGAAAGAGGGGTGGAGAGGTGGGGTTGATTTTGGAAGGTAATTCCAGTGTTTAGGGCCTAGGTTGCTGACCGTAAGGTCACGACTGATGCAGCGATTAAAATTAAGGATGTACAAGGACCAGGGTTGGAGGAGTGCAGATCCTTGTAACAGTTTGCAGAGATAGGAAGACAACCTCAGGTGTGCAAATGGAAAGGGGGAGACGAAAAATCGGAAAACATTTCCAGTCATATTGGGTATTACACATAGTGGGTAAATTGCATTTGCTAAATGCAAAAAGGACAGTAGCAAGCTACAGGATAACAGGCCACGTGAATAAAAACCACAGGTACAGCATGGTGGCTCGGTGTTAGCACTGCTGTCTCTCAGAGCCAGGGACCTGAGCTTGATTCCAGCCTTGGGTGACTGACTGCGTGGAGCTTGCACATTCTCTGCCTTTCTGCGTAGGTTTCCACTGGGTGCTCCAGTTTCCTCCCAGTCCAAAGATGTGCAGGTTAGGTACATTGGCCATGTTAAGTGAGGGGTTATGGGGATTGGTAGGGAGCTGGGTGTGGGTGGGATGCTCTTCGGAGGATTGGTGCAGGCTTAATGGGCCGAATGGCCTCTTTCCGCACTGTAGGGATTCAATATTCTAGGTATTATTTGTGAATGCATTGCAGCAGCTCACCAAAGCTTCTATGACAGCACTATCAAAACCCAAAACCTCCACTGCCTAGAAGAACAAAGATAGCAGACTCTTGGGAACATCAGCTCTCCACTGAGCTACACATTATCTAAACTTGGAACTACATTGCCGTTTCCTCATTACTGCTCAGTTAACAGCCTAGAAATCACTTCTAAAAGGTACAATGATTGTATTTGCACAATGTAGACTCCAGAGGTTCTAAAAGGTGACTTACAAGCATTTTCTATAGGGTATTTAGGGATTGGCAGCAAATTCTGGTCTTGCTAGTGCCACTCATATTACATAATGGAAGATTCAAAAAAAAGGAAAGTAATAGCCAGAAATAAATAGTCACAATAATGTAAAGGATCAGATACCAACAGAGACATGCACTGGAAATGAAAATGCTAATGGATAGACAGCTAATGGCTCTTTTTGAAGGAGTTGATTTTTGGAATGGAGGAGCTCAGGGAAACTGCCAAATACAAGTATTCAATAATTGTTGCCAAGGAGATTCAGACATCACTAGATATAACACACTAGTGTTGATCAAAACATGCTGTTGTCAGCATAGTTTTACAAAAAGACCACGAAGCATGCTGCAACAGAGAATAGCATGGTCGATTACGATGTTTCGAGTCAGGGAATATTAAGCAATGGCCTCAGGAGAGCTCACATTATTCTAAACAATTCTACAAAAGAGTTTGCAATTATTTCTCCAGTGCTCTCTACTAAATTAGAAACAATAATTCTCTTGTAGTTGACATTTTAGGGTATTCATGGTACAATGGCCTTAACCATTGACACACATCTGTAAAAACATTAAAAACAAATATTATCACATTCTCTTGATTCTGATTTGACTGAATTAAACAAGATAAACTGATTGTCTGGCTTACCCCCTTTTCTGCCAGCAATTTGCTCGATTGCTCCAAGTACTGGGCAGCTTCGTACCAGATATCAGGATGATGTCCTAAAACTAGCAGACATTGTTCGTAGGCAAACATAACTGCAACAAACACATATAATTCTTTAGAATCTCCAAAAATATTACTTCTACAGCAGATTTTCCATACCATGAAACATTAATATTAATCCTCTATTTACAGATAATGACTCTTAAGCAGAATTTTTATCAAGGCCTACCCTTTTTCCCAAGTTAGAAAGGTCGTGACCTGTCCCTCTAAGACATTCCAAATGCTTTACAAACAATGCATCAATAATATACATATATATGGTGTCTTTAACACAGTCACCATCCTAAGGTGCTTCACAAGAACATTATCAAAATAAAACTTGATACTGAGCTATGTAATGAGATACAAGGTTAAGTGAGTAACAACTTGATCAAAGAGGTGCATTTTAAGGGATGTCTTAAAAGGAAGGAGAGGTATAAAAGTGGCATAAATTCCAGAGCTTAATGCAGTGACCATTATGAAAACAAATTAGCACACAAAGTTGTTCAAAACACTGTGATATAAATGACCAGATGTATACCAGAATACCTATATGCAAAACAGCGCTGGTCCTGTTAACAGCAGGCCAAGCAGCATCATAGGAGCAGAAAGGCTGACGTTTCGGGCCTAGACCCTTCATCAGAAATGGGGGAGGGGAAGGGAGTTCTGAAATAAATAGGGAGAGAGGGTGAAGTGGATAGAAGATGGATAGAGGAGAGGAAACAGACAGGTCGAAGAGGCGGGGATGGAGCCAGTAAAGGTGAGTGTAGGTGGGGAGTTAGGGAGGGGATAGGTCAGTCCAAGGAGGACGGACAGGTCAAGGGGGCGGGATGAGGGTGCGGCTTGAGGTAGGAGGAGGGGATAGGTGGGAGGAAGAACAGGTTAGGGAGGCGGGGATGAGCTGGGCTGGTTTTGGGATGCGGTAGGGGGAGGGGAGATTTTGAAGCTTGTGAAATCCACATTGATACCATTGGGCTGCAGGGTTCCCAAGCGGAATATGAGTTGCTGTTCCTGCAACCTTCGGGTGGCATCGTTGTGGCATTGCAGGAGGCCCAGGCTGGACATGTCGTCTGAGGAATGGGAGGGGGAGTTGAAATGGTTCGCGACTGGGAGGTGCAGTTGTTTATTGCGAACCAGGCGTAGGTGTTCTGCAAAGTGGTCATTTCAGCTCCCCCTCCCATTCCTCAGATGACATGTCCATCCTGGGCCTCCTGTAGTGCCACAACGATGCCACCCGAAGGTTGCAGGAACAGCAACTCATATTCCGCTTGGGAACCCTGCAGCCCAATGGTATCAATGTGGATTTCACAAGCTTCAAAATCTCCCCTCCCCCTACCGCATCCCAAAACCAGTCCAGCTCGTCCCGCCTCCCTAACCTGTTCTTCCTCCCACCTATCCCCTCCTCCTACCTCAAGTCGCACCCCCATCCCCTACCTACTAACCTCATCCAATCCCCTTGACCTGTCCGTCCTCCCTGGACTGACCTATCCCCTCCCTAACTCCCCACCTACACTCACCTTTACTGGCTCGATCCCCGCCTCTTCGACCTGTCTGTTTCCTCTCCACCTATCCTCTCCTCTATCCATCTTCTATCCGCCTCCCCCTCTCTCCCTATTTATTTCAGAACCCCCTTCCCCTCCCCCATTTCTGATGAAGGGTCTAGGCCCGAAACGTCAGCCTTTCTGCTCCTATGATGCTGCTTGGCCTGCTGTGTTCATCCAGCTCTACACCTTGTTGTCTCGGATTCTCCAGCATCTGCAGTTCCTACTATCTCTGGTCCTGTTAAGTAGTCCCACCTCGTTTAGTGATTAGTGTTTGGTCTTCTGTGCGAAGTGGGTTACTCTTTTCCCACTGAATATATTTCTTCCACATATCAACCTGTTGTGCTTCCTGTGGGCTGTTCTGTGGTGGGACTGATGGTGCATTACGATCTAGACCTTTCATGACAGTCTCGTATTCCTGTAAGAAAAGCACAGAAGTTTAGGAATCCATTTCTTCAATTTACAAACAGAAAACAAAATAAATTAGACTTTTGCCTTTAAAAACTTTCTAGTTTCAATAACTTTGATACAATAATTGTGAAGGAAAACAGAAATACCTTTGCCACTCGCCGAGCATTCATGTAATCTCTGCTCCGATCTTCAATCATTTTCTTAGCAAGGTGAATATTGATGCTCTGTGAAGGAAAAGAACACAACGCTGCAATTAACTTTATTTTCATTGCTAAAAATTCCAAAAATTGCACTTCAATGTCACATAGGGCATACAAAATGGTTAGTTCTGCAAAAGCTGCTAATTTCAAAACTAAGCCATTAACATAGTCTGCAAATCCACTGACTCCATTATTAAGGCAGACTTCATTAATGAAAAATGCTCAATATGCTTCTTTCATTTTGAATGTCATGCCCTCTTAACATCAGTTAGTCTCTTTAATGTTTTCAGTCACATGACTGGAGTAAAAAAATTCACACGTCACTTTAGAAACCTGTTTTTCTGAAAATCTTTGTAGTACTGTATTAGCATTTGACATAAGAAATCTGAAGCAGTTGTCAGATAGACTTTGCAAACGTCCCAACTTTCATTTTATCAGCATGGTACGGCACATTTTGCTGAAACAGGCCTCATTATCAGATACTATAATCATGGTTTTGAATGACAGAAGGAGCTTGTAAGTAGTTGAACAAAACGTGATGTCTATTTAAGGCACTCTAACAACTTGATGAAGAAAACATAACTGGTTGTATTATGAAACTAAAGTCAAAACAATGCAGATTTGGAAAAATGTGTGCAAAATGAGTTTGCACATTTAGAGGAAAATCCTACATTTGCTGTTTTAAAGTTGTTGATCAATTTGAAATGGATACAGATTTATTGATGGGTTCAACTAATACTTAAATGGGTGGCTAAACTGGAGAAACCAAGCCTGTTTCCTTTAGAACTGAAAAATCTAAGAGGAGATTCGATGGGGACACTTAAAATCGTGAAGCAGTTAGAGAAGAATAAATAAACAGAAACTGTTTTCAATGGCTAAAAGGGCAAAAACAAATGGACACAGATTTGAGAGACTGCCAAAAGGATGACAGCTGACATTAATAATAATAGCATTTTCATGCAAGGACTGGTTTGGATTTGGAATATATAGCATAACAAGATGTAGATACAAATTTAATTGATGCTTTTAAAAGAAAATCTGATGAATACTTGGAGAAATAGGAGAAGCAAGTTATAGAGTGGGAGTGTGTTACTCGTTGTGAGTTTTCATTGACATGATGAACTGAGAGGTCTCCTTCTTAGCTGTGCTATTTTAAGATTCAACGCATGCCCTGTTCAGGCCATAACTCTTTTCACAACCGTAGAGTCCACCTCATGTTGGATGAATACAGCATTATTATCACAGCTTGTGGAAAAGATATTAGTGAAAAGAAATGTGAATTTTGGAAGAGAAAAGTTGGTAGTGGAGATACAAAAACATAGAAATAAAAACCCAACTGAGGAGCCATAAACTGCACTTGAGAAAATGCCGTCATTTATGGGAGTACAAAAGTATTTTGTCTATTTAACACCAAAACTACTGAAAATGATCAGGGGGCTTTTCTTAGACAAACCCCCATCTTAGCCAGTTTTTTCCTCTGGATTGTAACTGCAAATTTCCGTCAGCTGAAATCTACTTGAACTTTAGAGTATTAATTGGGGCACAAGTTTTTACCTCTTCATATTTATTATAATCTCGCCATAACTGTTCAATATTTATCATAGGATTGACACAGCCTCGCTGATACACACGTCGAACTGCTGTTATTCTTTGGTTCTCTGCATAGGATCCCACAGCTTCCCTATTAAAAGGGCAAGATGATTATAATATGGCAGAACTAATTAAGTTTCAGATTTTTGATTAAAAGTAAAACTCAAATGAATAAAAAAAAGCAATACTTACACTCCTTTTAAGAAGTTAATGTAATCAACCCAAATCTGTAGAAGATTTACAATTAATAAAATTAATGCAGTTCTTAATTCATGATCTAATAGAAAAAAAAGATTTTAAAAAGTAAATAAAAACAATTACTTGATAAGACATAATCTCCATGCCGATTTTATCTAAAGCAAAATCGTATGCTTGGGCCATCTTCTCTCTGAAATGCAAATAATTAAGCCATTATAACATGACATAGAATATTTCTGTATTGGAAGTTTTGGTACTTTATTCTAATGTAACAAAATAAGCTGAGGTGGAAAAAAATATCATTTTATCAATGTTTTTGAACTATTCATTCCTTACTTGTAACTTGGAAGTTTGCCTTTAGTTTCCCGTACATAGGCCAAATAGCATTTCCATAGATCAATATGCAAAACTTTCATAAGACATCGCTGAAACAACTGGAAACAAATAAAAGCAAAATATGTCATCTAAATAATAGAAGTTTTAAAAACATTCTTCTTCCCACCTAGATCACAAATTATTCCATGACCAAGAGGAACTGGTGCCAAGTTTTCTTCATTCTGGTTCAAAGCAGCAATATTTATATACAGTAAATTTGGGAATTGTATTCTTCTGGCCAGAAACCTGATTTCATTAGAGAATGGATTAAGAAACAAAGAGTGGAGGGATGTGCATTTGATTCACTGAAAGACAACACATACAACGTAATAAAAGGTGATTCAGCCCAACAGCCCATTCAGGTGCTTATTTTGCTCCAAAGTTCCTTATAGTATTCTACTTATTCTAGTTATTCTACTCTAAATTAATCCACTACTTCCTTCTCATGAATCTGCTTACTAGCTTTCCCTTTGAGTGTACTTATACTATACACTTCAACCACTTCCTATAATAGAGTTCCCAATCTTCAGATTAAAAAAAATTCTTCCTGAATTTTCTATTGGATTTCTGGACACCTATCTGATATTGATGGCCTCTACCTTTACTCTTCCTGACATAGTCTGTCTACTCCTACTTAAACCTCTTAATGTTAAAAGACCTGTATTTGGTCACCCCTACATTTCTCTTATTGAGGGAAATGACAACCGACTGATGGGTGTTTCTAAAATGCCATTATTCATATTAAGATGCCGTGTTTATTGCTCTCTCCCTCTGACACAGTGCCTTGCCTCCAGCTTCAGGCTTTACCATGTGTATTGGATTGAGACCCAATCTCATGAAGGAAACATCATTCATGGATTAAGTTGCAACCAACTCCCTTCCATGATGGTCAGTTCATGTGATACCCTGCCAAGATACATAACAATAGCAAGTCTTCCTTTAAAATAAAAGCCAAAACCCAAACTGTTCCTCTTTGCCATGGCAAAATAATCTGTGGGAAATCAAACTCACATTGACATGCAAATGTTATTATGCTTTACAAGAGCTCACTGTTGCAAATGTTTAGTGCTCACTTTGACTGTGGGAGAACATGTATCTTGCATCAACGCTCAGCCATTGCTAACAAGTTTCCTGTCTAACCTCGGTTTTTGAGATAGTTGCTGAATTACTAATACATGCGAATCCAATCCATACTGAAACCAGTCTGTGTAAAAATTACTAGTTCACAAAACATTTTTAAAAACTTTTAAGGTGTGGGTACTGCTCAACAAGACTTGTGAAATAATTAAAGCTGTGAAGTTACCAAGATGAGGTTCACTGAGAGACTAACAATAACAAGGTTTTCCCATGTCTAGAGGGGTACTGGGATTAAAAATGAAACAGGTTTACCTTTTCAACTTTATCATAGTTTTTTGCTTTTATCTGTATTGAAAAAAAGAGATTTAATAATTAAACCTTATAGTGCAACAGAGAAATCCTGTTATGAACAAAAGTAAACACAGTTCCAGTACTGCTATAGTCTCAGGTACCTGATACACTAAAACACTACATGTCAAGAATTGAACAGTGAAATGTTCTCTTCGAAGATATATACATGCAGCAGTAATCATCTGTGAGACAGATTCAGGTTACCCTTAATTGACAACGATCATGTGCTTTTATTTTCAACAGTCAGAAGACAGGAAAGATTACTGGTTTGTTTATTTCTTAAGATATTTTAACAAATTAGGAAAATTAGAGCGAGAGAGAGAGAGGGAGAGGGAGAAAGTGAAAAGACAAATAAACAAAGTGACCTGCAACAGTGTTCAAATTTAAATCACTGAACTTGTTTTATGTCCTATAAATGGCCTATAAGAAAATTCTTCACTGCACTTTGAAATACAATTACGAACATTTATAGACATGCTTGATCAAAAACAATTTTTATGTCAACATTATATTTCATCAATTTACCATGTTCTAATAAAACTCAAAGTTCACACCAGATGACAAGTACACTTCCCATCTCTACACAAATACTGTAGTGGAGATGATAAGATCAGCATGATCTATTGGATGACCAGCCTCTCAAAGATTGAGAGAGATAGTGGGAACTGCCGATGCTGGAGAATCTGAGATAACAAGGTGTAGAGCTGGATGAACACAGCAGGCCAAGCAGCAGAGGAGCAGGAA
>NC_063348.1:42091150-42149426 GCF_021869965.1 Rhincodon typus
TCTAGACCCGAAACTTCAGCTTTCCTGCTCCTCTGATGCTGCTTGGCCTGCTGTGTTCATCCAGCTCTACACCTTGGTATCTCTTAAAGATTGGGTTTGATTCCAAAAGGGCACAAAACAGTATTGGGAATTCAGTTTCAAATCACAAATCGGATAATAACAATGTAGAATCTGGAGCTGATATTTATCTTGTTCCAGTTTTCAAAAGATGAAATTTCAAACTCTTAATGAGATGTTGCATATGTGGTCACAGTGAATTACTGTTTCCCAAATAAAGACAGCAATATCAAAGGAATTCTTGTCAGCAACAAAAGTATACTCCTTTACCTGCCAACTCTGTTCCTCACTGAATAAGTTGTAGGTTTGATCTCTTCCAATGTGAAGTGAAAACAATAAACTGTTGGCTCCTTCTATATCATCCAAGCTTAAAAATACTTTGAATATTTCTGACATCTTTTGAAGGTTTCCACCTTGAAGTCAAAGCTACATTTGATTGACCTTTTTAATATTGATATTTTGGATGAGATGAGAAGCAAAGGGTTTACAATTAAAATGATTTAATATTTATAACTAACAATAACTGCACTGCAGCCATCAAGGATATGGAATTTCAAAAAAGGGACAGAATGCATTGTGTTTTGATCCAAAGGTTTGTGCACAAATGAAATCAAACACCCTACTGCTCCAAGTTAAGAGTGCTCAATTTCAATGGGAGGGCTGTGACATGGTCTGGCAGTGGAAAAGACAAAATTTCAAACAGACAAAGAAAGAGCTCCATAGAATCTCCGCAGTGTAGAAATATTCGGCCATTCGGCCCAAAGAGTCCACACCAACCCTCCGAAGTGTATCCCATCCAGACCCATCCCCCTACCCTATCCCTGTAACCCTGCATTTCCCATGGCTAATGCACCTAACCTACACATCCCTGAACACCGTGGGTAATTTAGCATGGCCAATGAACCTAACCTGCACATCTTTGGACTGTGGGAGGAAACCGGAGCACCCAGCAGAAACCCACACAGACATGGGGAGAATGTCTGTGTGGAGTTTGCACAGTTGCCTGAAGGTGGAATTGAACCTGGGTCACCAGTGCTGTGAGGCAGCGATGCTAACCACTGCGCCGCCCATAAGAGCTGCACAAATTCAGCCAGTCTGGCTACGTTGTGGAAAAAGAAAAAGATAATGTTTTGAGTCTGATATGACTTCTCTTTGAGAAGCAAGATTTAAATCGTCTTTTAGTAAAGAACAGAAAACCACTGTGGTATGTCTTATACCTGACAAGACTAAATAAATGGTTTAGGCAAAAGCTTTGTATTACTTTCGCAAGCAAAGGCAAAAAGGTTTAACACTGCTACTGTTGAAATTTAAATGCGTGGAGAACTTCTGACTTGATTAAATCTCAATAACTCTCCTCAACTCAACCTACTTCTACAGACAGCAAAACAGAAAAGTCATTGGGCTTGAAGCATTAACCCCACTTTCTCTCTACAGATGCTGCCAGACCTGCCGAGTTTCTCCAGCAGTTTGTGTTTTGGTTTCAGATTTTCGGCATCAACAGTTTTATTCTTATTACAGACAACTAGCTTAGTTATTTCAAATGTAATTATACAGATTTATGTATATTATGTATATATTTATGTATATATTATTTATGTACTAGTCAATATTCAGTTATAGCATTTACGGAGATTGAATACCAAGTATAGCCTTCAGATGAGATGGGACATAATTAAACTACACTTTCATATGTAATTCAATCACCCTCTTAAAACATATCTTTGATCCCTCTTGGCAGCAGAGGCCAAGAATGGATTGAAGCACAATGTTTCTTTGCATTACAGGTTGAGAGGCTGTGAGACTGGTAGACATAACAAAGCCATAGCACCACGGCTGGTAACCCTGCTGTGACTTAAGTTTACATCGGAAATTTCCATTTTAAATGGCCTTAAGAGTTTGTAACAGAAGCGTACATAACCATGAGTTTAAATTTTATAAAGTATATTTTTTTCAATGTCTTCATGCAACTGAATAGGCTGATTTTTGACCCTCATTTTTAGGCACATGGGGCAAGTCTTCCTACATGATTGTGGAATCTGGAGTGCAGGAGCAGCTTAATTTACTTTCCTTCTCTGCCGCCACTCAGTCTCATCATTAAGGTTTGGACAGAAAGCCTGATGCAGCTGATGGACAAGTTGTTGCCATTTTGAACAATTGCTTACAGGCTTCACCTGGTCAATGCTGTCCTGCTTCAAGGAAAGATCCAGAGTGTCTTTGTAGCATTTTCAATTGCCCTTCCAAGAATGCTGGCTGTGAGAGTTAAGAAACACAACAAAAGAAAATTTTGGAAATATACACAGGTCTCTTGATATTTAAAGCAGAAAGGCAGGCCAAGAATGATTGAGAATCTATGGGTGTCTAATGAGAGAGTGAGGTTGATATTTTGCATGTAGAACCTTGGGCAGAACATAGTTCACAGGTTTTAGATTCAGATTTTGAGAATTTTTAAAAATTTATTCAACTATTTAGAAGCCCCTGGCACTTCTCCAGCAAATGGGTTTCATTTTAGACATAATCCATCAACACTTCATTTATCAATTCTTCTTTTTCTCGCCTGTACCTTTTCACCATTTTAGGTATTGCCTTGTTCTTAGGATCACAGAAATCATAGATAAAGTTATGACACAGAAAGAGGCCAGTCAAGTGTGTCTTCGCTCGCTGGATAAACTAGCCACTTGTTCTAATCCCGCTTCTCAGCACCTGGCCTGCAGCTTTGCAGGTCACAGCTCTCCGTGCAGATCCAGGTTCCTTTTAAATGAGCCGAGGGTTTTCTTCATCTAATTAAATATCTTTGAAGAATCATTAATAATCATGGATCCAGCAAACCATTTTCTCCACAAATAGAATGCATTTTTCTTTAAGAGTTTGCCATTGCGAAAAGGGATTAAATAAGAATGTGATTTTTGTCTTCCTCTTTGTCTTTACAGAGGCAGGACATTCTCCAGTTTACCTCTGCTTTTGTGCTTAGTTCTGTTTTTTAATGAACTAGATTTGAAAATCAGCAGCTGTTTCAGAGTCTGTCAGGATACTTGAAAAATTCAACTCAAACATAGGAACATAAAATGTAGGAGCAGGGCAGGTTATTTGACCCTTCGAGACTATTCCACTATTCAATAAGATTATGGCTGATCTAGTGTGGTCTATGCTCCATTTTTGCATCTGCACCACAAATCCCTTAACCCTCTATGAAAAATACATATAACTCAGCTTTCAATAGATGTCAAAATCCAGTTTCTACTTTTTTCGGGGGAAGAGAATTCCACACTTCTACAGCCTGGAGAAAAGAAAATTCCCATGTGTCATAAAAGGGAAACCTCTTATTCTTAAACTAAAACCCTTAGTTTTAGGGTCTCCCACAAGAGGAAGTATCCTCTAAGTGTCCACCACATAGAGTTCCTTCAAGATCTTATATGTTTCAATAAGATAATCTCTTAGTTTTCTAAAACTCCAATAGTATAGGCCTCAGCTATTCAACCTTTCTTCACAATAAAAGTCCTTCATTCCTGGACTGAATTGTGTGAACATTCTGTGAACTGCTTCTAAAGTAATTTTATCTTTTTACAAATACAGAAATCAAAGCTGTACACTTCTTCAGATTTAGTCTCACCAATGCCCTATACAACAACAGTAAAGTTTCCCTACTTTATATTCTATAGAAGGGGTCGTCCCACAATCTTATATGGAATAAGGCAAATTTCTATTTTCATATATAAAAACATGATATATGACTATCAATATTCAACTTTGATCGTTTAATTTTAGTATCTGAGACCTTCACTGACTAAAGTAACTTTTAAAGGGACATTTACTTATTTAAAATAAAACAAATTACTGCAGATACTAGAGATCTGAAATAAAAACAAGTAGTTCAGGAGAAACGCAGAAGGACTGGCAACCTCTGTGGAACTGTGGTACTGATCTAAAATGGCAACTGTGTTCACCTGACCGTGTTGAGTCAAGCTCCTGAAACATCAGCATAAAAGATCAGACCAGGCCCAAATAACATTATAAAAGGCACTGAAACACAGATTTGTGTCTCTTGATTGATTCATACTTTTCTGGAAGTTACAAATAAGAAAATTTGTCTTAAGGTCCTACAGCTTGAAAACAACAAAGCCAGATGCCAGAACCCCAAAGGAACTACATTTAAAGCAACTGCTTTCGAGCAAAGCAGAAAGTGAGAACGGAATATGAATTAATAGTAAACAAAAACCTAGAAGCCTCTCTCCCTTTCTCAAAGTCAAGTGGCTGCTGAAAAAGCAACCATTCACCAAGAACTCAAAGATGTGTGCAAACATTGCCATTGCTAAAGAAACAAAACATTTAGGACTCAAGTCTTACATTCTGAGAGTGACCCAAAATTTAAAACAGCAATTGCCTTTATCTTCCGATCTGTACTGGACACCCTCCCACTCCTGTTTCGAACTTATACGTGTTTGAGTGTGTTTAATGCCAATTTTTAATTTTTGTAATGGGCTATCCAGTAATAAAATCTTTCACCCAAAATATTGCCTTTAGTTTGGTAAACTGCATTTTATTTGATAGTGGGATGCTAGAAAAATTAAAATATTTATTGCAACTAACCAACTAAAAAGATGGAAGCTGATTCCCCATCTTCACCTGGTCATAACAAAATAAGATACAAATACTGCCAGGAGATGGGTAAAAATGTTTCACTTGACACATGGTAACTTATTCCTCATTCCTGCTGAAATGATTTGATTCAGCAACTGTCACTTCATGTCACATGGCCACCTTCCACCTGTAAGCTCACTGGTTAGTTTTCCACACAAGCATATCAAGCAGCAAGGATGCAATCAGGAGTAGGATTCCCAACTAGGTACTCTTCTTCACTCAGGCCAGACAGAGGCAAAAGTCGAATGCTCCTATTGCTGCCTCGATCTGCTGAACATGGATCAGTGATTAACCCAACATTTTTCAATGCCTTATTGTCACATCAAATACTTATCCACTCTTTGATGATTTATCCTAGTTTATCCAGTTGAATAAACATTTGCCAGGGGTGATAAATTATTAAATCACTGCAACAGACACAACCTTTAGCAACAAAGGAAAGGTGTAAACAATTTAGCCTTTTGTGCCTGTTCTGCCACTTAATGAGATTATGGCTGATTAGCGACCTAACCAAAAATACCTGCCTGTGGCCCATTTCCATTAATATTTGTTTAAGTAACCTTTGGTTAACATAAAGCATTTCAGATCTAAATTAACAACTGATCTAGCAACAATTATAATTTTCAGAAGAAAATTTCAAATGCATACCACCATGTGAATGCTGAAATAATACTTAATTTCACTCTTGAAATGTCTCACTCAAATTTTACAAGTTATCCCTTTGTCCTATCCCAACCAGCAGAGAGAAACTAATTGAACACATTAAAAATTTTAATCAAAGCACTCTGACTGAATTCCCTAGAATTTAGACAGTTTGTATTTCTCTTCAGTTTTACGCTCAGAAATCAAGTATCAGTCTCCATAGTAAATCCATGTTGCACTTCCTTTAAAGTCAATACATTGTTTGCGTCAGAACTGCTGACAATACTGTAGATGCAAAGTTTAACTGGCTCCCATCCAAGGGTTTTCAGGCAGGAGGGCCCCTAACGTTCTGTGTGGTCTTCCTGACGCCTACTTCTGACTTGTCAGAAATCTTAAAGAGCCCAGGTGAGGCCAAGAGTGTTCCCGGCCCAAAGGAAGCCTTTAACTAGCCAATTAATGGCCCTTTCCCACCTAATATGGAACCTGGCAGAAAGTGGGCAGAGACATTGATGAGGGAGGGAATCCAGCAGAAAACCTGCTTGGGTGTTCGGTTGGATGGGAGGATGAAGACAGGCCCACAGATGCTGCCACAACTTTGTCTTTCCAAAATAATTCCTAGATCCCTGGCCAAGATCTCTCCTCCTCACATCATCCTGACATGCCAAAGCTATCTTTTTGTCCTGGACGACCTGCACTTAAAATCTGGGAACTGCTTGGTGTCCCAGCAGTGGCCACTGCTCCCAGTTGTCTGGTAGCTCTCTGATGGGGCTTCATCCTGAATGAAGAGGAGTGTTTCTTGTCAGAGAAAAAATACATCTTAAAAATCCTGCCAAGGTTTGTTCTAACCAGGATACTGCACAGCTAAAGCATGACTTCAACACCCTTGAATAAAGACCAGTAGTCCATTCGCCTTTTGATTATTTTCTGTATTTGTTCATGACATTTTATTCTTTGCTGATCACTTTGTGGCGAAGTGAATTTCAACACTGCAAAGGTCAAAAGATTGGGTTTTAGGACTAATGTAATAAGTATGAAATATTTGAGATTTTACTTCATGCGTACTTTATTCACACATGTAAATCACCTCAGAATGAAACTGTGTGTATACATTATGTCTATTAGATGCTGCACTACAAAGTGTCAAAAGTATTCAAAAAATGTCTAAACGGCACAGGAGCTCTCAGTTTACAAACATCCTTCAATCCACAAAACCACTCCAGAGCCTCTAACTGGACTTGGCATGTGTTTACTTACGCTGCCTCTTCACAGAAAGTACCTGCGCAGTGACTTTGAGGAGGCAGGCAGAACACAATCCTGTTTTATTAGCTAAATAGCACAATAGCAGCAAAACAAAGTGCTGCTTGTTTGGAAAGCAGAAGATCCTCTGGATTGCTGGGATTGGGTAAAACAAGATTAGCTAGGGAGAGCAGTGAGTAATGGTGCATGGAGCACAGGAGTCAATTACCAGAGATGTAGGAACACAGGAGATAGGAGTGGCCATGTGGCCGCTCGAGTGCACTCCACGATACAACTAGATAATGGCTGATCTAATTCAACACAATTTTCCTATGCTATTGGATATATTTAATATCTAGAAACTCATCAATCTCTCTTGGATATACTCAATGTCTGACACTCCACAACCCACTAAAGTTAGAGAATTCCAAGATCTGTGAATAAATTCCTCCTCATCTCAGTCTTAAATACCCATTATTCTGGACTGTCTCTCCTGGCTCAAAAGCCCTCACTAAAGTGATTTGTGATAACAGATTCAATAATAATTTCCAGGAGTATTGGGAAAGCATGAGAGACTGGGATGAGAGTTTTACCATTCTACGATTTATTACTGTGTAGCTGCTAGACTGTCCAAAAGTGACATTTGTAATGCCTCTTTAAAGCTCTAAATATGTGATACAGATTATTTCTATTACTTTTAAGAAGTCACATTACCATTTTTTGTGTAGTATTCATAACACTTACGAGCATGGTCCAGCTTGACCGAGATTAAGAAGTTGGGAGGTGAAAGTGATTTTATTTTCTGAAACCAAAGTGGCTCCAAAATAGCAGAGCTGATGACGGAAGCTTGGAACCCAAATAGTAGTCTCAGTATTCACACTCTTGAGCCAGTCTAATCCATTATATTCTAAGACCATCAGTCCGTTTGGCTCATTAATGGGATCTAAAGATTTAAATCACTCACTGGAAGCTGGAATTTCTCCTAGTCTTGCATGCAATCTTGCAGTTCTATATCGCACTAATTAGGGTCATTCCAATTAGATAACATTCCTGTTCCTGCTTATCAGTGCATTGTACTGCTAGTCTCTGCAATTTGATTTCATTTTGCTCCAGCAGTACCACTTTACACATCGGAGAGTTCCTATATCTTGGCTCATTCAAGTTGCCTATACCAGAGACAGAAGGTGCAAGTAGCCTATGATCCAATAGGGAGTATATGCATCCAATACTGGACAAGCAAACTTGGTTTGATTTTTCAGTAGCTTTGAGACCCCAGCGCCAAAGTGAATTAAGACTTCTATGTATCTGCTATTCACAGGCTAAAGGCAGCTTACAGGTGACACAAACAGGGCTGAAATAAATTGTTTCACAGAGAAATATGACAACAGAACGTAACGAGTGCAAACACTGGAACAGCAAAAGCTCAGCATAGATGTACTGGAGTTAGAAGTAAATTTTAGTTTTGTCAACTTTACAGTGCTTTGATTCAGTGGTAATGGGGGAAAGCTAACAAATCATTCTGTATCCTTTTGACCTTTGCTACATATCCAAAGCAATGAATTATTTTCTAATTTAGATGATTCAGTATTGGGTTTCTTAAGTTACAGAAACTCCACAACACTTGCTTAAGGTGTCTTGCCATTATTTATCAACACATAGCATGTAAAAACCTACCCTCTGATGTACATTGCCTCCTCAGAGCTGAAGCTGACATCAGTGCAGTCTTAGATTTTTTCACAAAACCCCATTTGAAGTTTACTATCACACGATCGATGAAAGAGATATACCATTCAAAATGATGGCGCATTTCCTGAAGTAGGGTTTTAAATATGAACATATTAACAAAAAAGAGCGAGAGGCAGGCAATTGATTCCTCAAGCCTGCTCTGCCATTTAATTAGATTATTGCTGATCTGATTGCAACCACAAATCCACATTGCCACTTAGCCCTGATGACCCTTCGCCAAGAATCTATTTACCTCTGTCTTAAAAATATTCAAGAGGCTGTTTCCTTAGCCTTTTCATGAAATGTAGAAAATAGGAACAGGAGTCGGCTCTTTGGGCCTGTTCCATTTTTCAATATGATCACAGCTGATCATCCTAATCTATACCTTGTTCCCATTTTCACCCCACACCCTTCCCTTTAGCCATAAGAACCATATCTATCGTCTTCTTGAAAACATTTAATGGTTTGGAATCAACTGCTTTCCATTGCAGAGAATTCCACAGGCTCATCACTCTAAGTGAAGACATTTCTCATCTCGTCAAAGGCTCATGATGTTCTGAGAGAAAAAAAAACCTCATCTGTTTTAATGGATGACTGCTAGTTCTAGATTCCCCACGAGAAACAATACCCTCTCCACACCTACCCTGTTAAGACCCCTTAGGATGTATATTACAATGAAAATGAACTCAATAACCATGTATTTGTGCAAAAGTAAGTGAGAAAATGTTGTGAGCTTCACATAAATTCCTGCCAGATTCTCCAATGCGAATTAAATTTTCACAGCTTGCAGAGAAAATACTAAAAGTCAACAGATGTTTCAGATACGATGGTTGAAGACACCCTGAAAAGTTATAAAAGGACAACATATCTAAATGTACTTTATGAAAGAGTATTTATAATGACTAGTGAAATCAGCCACATCCTCCCCATTGCTTTCAACAGTAATTTCCAGTACAAAGAGTAGCTAACCTAATAGCAGGCTTTGAAAAAGGGGGGCTTGGGTATGAAATGGAAATTGCCAGTTGATCAATCAAATATCTGTTGTAGGTCAAGAATTACTGGACATCCTGAATGAGGGGGTTAATGAAACATAAAGGATAGGTACCCTTTATTAAAAGGGAGCCAATATGATTTAACTAGAATTCTCCAAAGCAATGAAAGGACAGAGGAAAGGCTCCACAGGAATGAAACAAAACTGTCCAAATCTTCAGTGTCACTCAATTTTAGGAAGCATTAAACAATAGGACATAACCAAATTGAGTGTGAAGAGATAAGGAAGAAAGGAAGGCTGGTTATAATAACTGGAATTTAAACTGAAGAAATGGAAGGTAATGAATGGAATGAAGGTGATGACAGCGATTACAAACCAGTACAAAGATAACGGAGCTATATATTTAGAAGAAAAAAAAACGCGGAGGGAAAAATTGCAACAGTATTCACAACTATGGGAAGGGATAATTTCAGCCACAATATGTCTCAGACACATTACAGTGATTGTTACCATGTGGCACTGACTCTTCTGAAGGCACAATCATATGAAAAAAAATTGACAATTGGACATTCAAAATAGTGGATGCTGGGAGGCATTAGTTTTGGAACTAGTCGGATGACACTGTATTGTACTATCATGCCACAACATTGTGTTCCCCATGCACTCTAGAGTGAGCTCGGGAGTAGGCATTGCAGGAATGCTTGAATAAAATAGCCTGTGACAACTGCTGTGAATTATATACCGAAGAACCAAACTAAACGTATACTGCCACCCTCCCCGGAACTGCATTCATTCAGATATTTCAAGCATTTAATTAAGCAAACTTGCAACAGGAAACTCAGCGTGCGTTTTTGAAGTAGTGAGAAAAGAAATCTGAAATTAAAACCATTCCCAGGCTCTCAATGTCCAAAAGGGCAAAAGCACAACTGGGTAGTACCGAGCCATACAAGGAAAAAAAGTGCGTCAGTTAGTTAATCTCATCTGGCATATGAGAATTGATATCAACCCTGTGGATTAAGGAAATGAAATTGCCATTCAAGATTCAGGTTACTGTTCAGTGTTGAGTAATCTCTGATGAAGACTGCAGGATTGGGCATGATTGCCATTCCCAGTATTCTACGTAAGCACTAAAATAAAAAGAGAAATTGGTTGTTTGGGCAAGAGTCCCAAGGCTTTGGCCATCAGTAGAACATTACTGCAACAAGCTACTGGTATCTTCACAGAAAATAACTGCAAATAAATCCATTTTAAAAGTTAAATATGGAATTGCTACCTTTGAGTTAATTGAATGTGCACTTCTACAGTACCTTTCACATTTCCAGAGGGTTCCAAATAGTTTACAATCAATAAATTACCATTGAAGTGTACTTACTGTTATATTATGCAAGTTGCCTGCCATATGCCAAAGTCCAAAAATCAAGAAACTGCCTAGCGGATTCAATTTTTTGTTGTGTTCACTGAAGTGTAAATACTGACCAGTAAACTAAAAGAATTCCCCGATCTCCCAGAATTGGAAAGTGAGGCATATATTTAGTATTTCATCTATAACAAAGGATCTCTGCTACTGGAACATTTCACAGTATTACAATCAAGTGTAAGTCTTAATTAAGTGGCCGAATGGAGCGGGATCTGAACTAAAGACATTTGTGGAATCAAGTGCTACTACTAAATCAGCTGACTTAATTATTTAAATCCACTGGTTGCTTTTGCCAGGTGAATAATTTTAAATGGAATGTGCTTTAATGCAGAATATTTAAAGGTAAACATTAATGTAGCTTCTCATTGTCCATTGATTGGGGAAAGGATGGCCTAGTGGTATTATTAATAGACTATTAATCTAGAGATCAAGGTCATGCTCTGGGGACCTGGGTTCAAATTCTGCCATGGCAGATGGTGGAATCTCAACTCAATTTTAAAATATCTGGAATTCAGTCTTTAATGATGACCATGAAACCACCGCTGATTGTCAGAAAACCTATTAATTCACTAAATGTCCATTAATGAAGGAAATCTGCCATCCTAACTTGGTCTGACCTGTATGTGACTGCAGACCCATAGCAATGTGGCTGACTCTCAACTGCCTTCTGGGGCATTTAAGAGTAGCCAATAAATGCTGGCTTAGTCAGTAGCACCCATATCCAGTGAATGAATTAAAAAAAAAGCTTAAGCACATAGTTCTTATTTTGAAAAACATTTTCACGCCAGAGCCAGAGTTACAATTAGTTGATACAGACTCACTTACACTAGTGACGGCATGAAAGATCAATCCTGATGTTGCTGCACAACTGCTTGACAAGTGATTGCTGATAATGTTTCAAATGTAGAAGATGGTAATACCAAGAGTGTACACAACATAAAAGATTCCTTGCTTTTCAAATCAAGGTTTATAGTAAAGTGTATCTGTTTTGAATGCTAAAAGACTAAATATGTTCAAATTTGTTGCACATGAAAAAGTCCATTCATTTTTCTACACGTTGTCCTGAAGTCACTGTTTGAATATTCATTGTGTTTATATTAATAGTACTTAAGATGGAGTTTTATAATTTTTTTTTTAAAACCAGATTTAAACATCACTGGCAAGACCAGCTTTTAATGCTGATCTGCAACTGCCCTCAAGAAAGCATTCCATCTGGTGTAGTTAGTGGCAGTAATCCCAAGTTTTTTGACCTAGTGACAGTGAAGGAACAGTGATATAGTTTCAAGTTAGAATATTACGTGGCTTGCTGTAGACCTCGCACTGGTGGTCTTCCCATGCACCCACTACCCTTGAAATTCAAGGTGGTGGAGGTACTGTTCGAGAAACCTTAGTGAGTTGATGCAGTGTGGTGTATATGATAGATACTACTGCTTTCAAATGGCAGAAGAGCAAGCAAGAATAATGGTTAAGTACTCTACTTGGACGGATGTGACAAGTGGTGTCTCAGGAATCATGTTTTGGAACTTTTAACATGAAAACGTTATATCCAAGCTTGCTGAAGGCACGAAGACAAGTGGCAAAGTAAGCAGCGTGGATAGAATCGATTTGTCAGTATCTCTGCAATTTTAAGTAAGCAGGCAAAACTGCAGCAAATGCAGTTCAAAATAGGGAAATACAAGGTCTCCCACATTGACCGAGCCTTTTTAGGTTCACAATACTTTTTACAGTATTTAAAAGCAAGATTGAATGGGTGTGTATCATTTTAAAATATCATGAACAGGGTGCAATAAATAATCAGAAAGTTAATGAAATGCTGGC
The DNA here is from genome assembly GCF_021869965.1 of Rhincodon typus. NCBI lineage: Eukaryota > Metazoa > Chordata > Chondrichthyes > Orectolobiformes > Rhincodontidae > Rhincodon > Rhincodon typus. The sequence continues at coordinate 42,103,672 of NC_063348.1, forward strand.
TTTTATATTTAAGAGGGCCACACAAGTTACTATAATCTTAAGAAAGGTATAATGGCCTTGGAAGGAGTGCAACATAGCTTTAACTGCATGATATGTGGAATTCAAAGAAACCAAAAGAAGAGATTATACAAACTAGCTGCTATGGCTCAGTTGGTAACATTATCGCCTCAGTCATAAATTTCATTCCAGCTTGAGCAGAAAAATCTACGCGATGGTGCAGTGCAGTACTGACAGACTGTCACACTGTCGGATGTACCACCTTTCAGTTGGGATGTTAAACCAAGACGTCAGCAGGTTTATGAAAAGGATTCCATGACACTATTTTGAAGAGCAATGGTTATCCCAGTGGCCTGGCCAACATTTATCCCTGAATCAATATCACACCAAAATGATTTGATAGTTGTTGTCTGTGTAAGTTTGCTGCATACAAAGTGACTGTGGTGTTTTCTACATTACAATAGCGACTTCACTTTAAAAGTATTTAATTGGCTGTAAAGCACTTTGAAACGTCTGGTGGTTTTGAAAAGCATTGTAAAATACAAGCCCTTATTTTTGCTTTTTTTTTATTTCCTGAAACTTAGAAAGTTACGGGATACACAGCAGCTGTTATCTTGCTCAATAGTGGAACAATCCTCAAGGGCTAAATTGCTTACTGTTATTTCTACTTATTTTTATTATGGGTCGGCTAGTTTTTCCCAATGAATTTTGCAGCTATTTGCCTTCATCGGCTGCTTTGGTTCACAATACGGAGTTGGGTAACCGAAATATATTTAGTGAAAAGTTTCTACTAATTTACTGCACGTAGGTACACCAATGAGACTGTGCTAACCAGTACAGATTTAAATAGGTCAAACCAATCCAAATGAAATAAAAGAGCCAAAATATGCATAGTCTGTGATCACAAGGCCCAAGGTTTAGTTATTATTTTAAATTATCGTGCTCAAACTTCTTGTATAAAATTAAAATTGAAAATATTTAACAAATATGAACTCTTGTCACTACCATAAGGTCAACACAACCATACATACTGCTTACTGGCATCTTAAACAGTTAGAAGTTAACAGTAACATTTTTGTTCTATATGCCCATTTTTAAACTTCCATCCACTTCTTTAAATGGCAAAGGTACATTTTTAAATGGAAAATGCAAGGTGCATTTTGCAGGATTTCTGAAGAGGAACTAAATCTTAGGGCTCTGAGGTAACAAAGTTTGGATATGGGACTAAACTGCACAGCTGCTTCAAAGAACTGGCACAGGTATGAAAGGCCAAATTCTTTGTAAAAAAGACTTTGATTCACTTATACACGTACTTCAGGTTAATATGTACCTTAAACTAGGCTTTAAACAGCTTCAAGATCAGCAATCACAAAAGTCAAGAAATAACCATACGAGTGTACTATGCAGCTAACTAAAATCATGATATAATAATTTACTGGTAGCTGTTTCAAAACAAAATAAGAACATTACCCTGAAACTGCTGTCCATGGTAGTGTGAAATCTAATAATGTTCACAAAATGGTGTAATTGCAACAGGCAGGTAAATTAGGCTTAAATTCTCCTCTGTTGCTTTTTGCTAAAGTTAAAATTTGAGATTTGAAAACATATTACCCAGATAAGAAAAAGTGAATAAACGAATTTTAGTTTGCATAATCTACTGAAGTTGCTTTCACTACTCCAGTGTGCTTGTGTGCATGTTTGGGTGGTGTGATGAGACACAATATACAGAGACTACCAACAACAAGGAGCAGGAGCCAGATCAAATCCGTGCTGGGTCAACTGCTTTTTGTCATTTACATAAATGATGCGGATGTGAATATAGGAGGTATTGCTAGTAGGTTTGCAGATGACACCAAAGTTGGTGGTGTACTGGACAGTGAAGCAGGTTATCTCAGAGTACAGAGTACAACAGGACCTTGATCAGATGGCTCGAAGAGTGGCAGGTGGAGTTTAATATAGAAAAGTCATAGCGATTGCAGAGATGTGGCTCAGGAATGGAAAGGACTGGTAGCTTAATGTTCTGGGTATAGATGCTACAGGAAGGATCGAAAGGGGGCAAGAGAGGAGGGGGAGTGGCATTTTTGATTAGGGATAACATTAGGCTGTACTTAGGCAGTATATTCCTGGGAATACGTCCAGAGAAGTTATTTGGGTGGAACTGAGAAATAAGAAAGGGATGATCACCCTATTGGGATTGTACTAGTCAGCAGGAAATTGAGAAACAAATTTATAAGGAGATCTCTGTTATCTGTAAGAATAATAGGGTGGTAATGGTAGGGGATTTTAACTTTCCAAACTACTGGGACTGTAATAGTGTTAAGGCTTGGATAGAGAAGAATTTAAATGCATACAAGAAAAGTTTCTGATTCAGTATGTGAATGTAACTACTTCAGAAGGTGTAAAACGTGACTTATTCTTGGGAAGTATGGCAGGGCAGGTGACTGAGGTGTCAGTGAGGGAGCACTTTGGGGCCAGTGACCATAATTCTATTAGTTTTAAAATAGTGTTGGAAAGGGTAGACCGAATCTAGAAGTTAAAGTTCTAATTTGGAGGAAAGCCAATCTTGACAGTATTAGGCAAGAACTTTCAAAAATTTACTGCGGCTGATGTTCACAAGTAAAGGGACGGCTGGAAAATGGGAAGCCTTCAAAAATGAGAATCCAGAGACAGTATGTTCTTGTTAGGGTGAAGGACAAGGCTGGTAGGTGTAAGAAATGTTGGATGACCAGAGAAATTGTGGCTTTGGTCAAGAAAAAAAGAGGAAGCATATGTCAGGTACAGACATCAGAGATCGAGTGAATCCCTAGAACAGTATAAATGCAGTAGGAATATATTTAAGAGGGAAATCAGGAGGGGCAACAGGGGACATGAGATAGCTTTGGCAAATAGAGTTAAGGAGAATTCAGAGGGATTCCACAAATACATTAAGGTCAAAAGAGTAACAAGGGAGAGAACAGGGCCCCTTAAAGATCAGCAAGGCCACTTATGTGTGGAACCGCAAGAGATGGGGGAAGATACTAAACGAGTATTTTACAGTGTTGACTGTGGAGAAGGATATGGAAGATAGAAAATGTGGGGAAGTAAACAGCGACATCTTGAAAAATGTCCATATTACTGAGGTGGTGGTGCTGGACATTTTAAAATGCATAAAGGTGGATAAAACCCTGGGACCTGATCAGGTGTACCCTAAAACTCTGTGGAAAGCTAGGGAAGTGTTGAGATATTTGTATCATTGATAGCCACAGGTGAGGTGCCAAAAGACTGGAGGTTGGCTAATATGGTGCCACTATTTAAGAAAGGTGGTAAGGAAAAGCCAGGGAACTAGAGGCAGGTGAGCCTGACATCAGTGGTGGGCAAGTTGTTGGAGGAAATCCTGAGGGACAGGATTTACACATATTTGGAAAGGCAAGGACCGAGTAGGGATAGTCAACATGGCATTGTGCATGGGAAATCGTGTCTTACTAAGATGATGGAGTTTTTTGATGTAGTAACAAAGAGGACGGATGAAGGCAGAGCGGTGGATGTGATCTATACGGACTACAGCAAGGCATTTGACAAAGTTCCATATGGTAGACTGGTTATAAGATTTGATCACATATAATACAGGGAGAACTAGCCATTTGGATACAGAACACGCTCGAAGGTAGAAGACAGAGTGATAGAGTAATACAGCATAGAAACAGGCTCTTCAGCTCAACTTGGTCCATGCTGGCCACTCAGCCTTTTCCACTTGCCCACATTTGGTCCATATCCCTCTAAATGCTTCCCATCCATATACCTATCCAAATGTTTTTTGAAATGTTGCATTTGTATCTGCCTCAAACACTTTCTCTGGCAGCCCATTCCATATGCGCACCACTCTGCGTAAAGAATTTGTCCCTCATTTCCTTCTTAAATCTTTCCCCTCTCACCTTAAACCTATGTCCTCTAGTTTCCAATTCCCCATCCCTGGGAAAAAGACTACATGCATTCATCCTATCTATTCCCCTCATGATTTTATACACTTCAAAAAGGTCACGCCTCATTCTCCTACGTTCCAAGGAATAAAGTCCTGTCCTGGCCAACCTCTCCCTATAAAATCAGTCCTACTGGTCCTGACAACATCCTTGTAAATCTTCTTTGCACACTTTCCAGTTTAACTATGTCTTTCCGAGAACAGGGTGACCAAACTGTACACAATACTCCAAGTGCGGCCTCACCAACGACTTATACAACTGTAACATATCATCCCAACTCCTATACTCAATGCCTCAACCAATGAAGGCCAGCATGCTAAATGCCTTCTTCACCACCCTGTGCACCTGTGACATCGCTTTCAATGAACTATGTACTTGTACTCCTAGTTCCCTCTGTTCACAACACTCCTCAGGACCTTACCATTTACTGTACAAGTCCAACATTGCTTTGACTTTCCAAAGTGCAACACCTCACACTTATCTATATTGAGTTGCATTTGCCAATCCTCAGCCCACATCCCCATCTGATCAAGATCCCTTTGTAATTTTTGATAACCTTCATCGCTATCAACAATACCTCCTAATCTTCTATCATCCGCAAACTTACTAATCATGCCTTGTACATCCACATCCAGATCATTTATGTAAATAACAAAGGTCCCAGCACCGACCCCTGTGGCACACCACTATAGTCACAGGCCTCCAGTCCGAGAAACAACCTCAACCATCACCCCCTCTTTCTACTATCGAGCCAATTTTGAATCCAATTAGCTAGCTCTCCCTCAATCCCATGCAACCTAACCTTCTTGATGAAACCACCGTGTGGGACCTTGTCAAAGGCCTTACTAAAGTTCATATAGACAACATCCACTGCCCTACAATCATCTATCCTCTTGGTTACCTTTCAAAGAACTCTAAAAGATTTGTTAGTCATGACGTCCCATGCACAAATCCATGCTGACTATGCAAATGTTGGTCCTATCCCTCAGTATTCTCTCCAATAACTTGCCTACCACTGATGTCAAGCTCACTGGCCTGTAGTTCCCTGGCTTGTCTTTCCTACCCTTCTTAAAAAGAGGGTGGTGGGTGGAGGGTTGCCTTTCAGTCTGGAGGCCTGTGACCAGCCCCAAGGAACGGTGCAGGATCCAGTTTTTCGTCATTTTATAGAAAATGATTTGGATGTAAGCATAGGAGGTATGGTTAATAAGTTTGCAGAATACACCAAAATTGGAGATGTGATGGACAGTGAAGAGGGTTACCTCCGAGTATAACAGGATCTTCATCAGATGGGCCAACAGGCTGAGGAATAGCAGATGGAGTTTAATTTAGATAAATGTGAGGTGCTGAATTTTGGAAACGCAAATCAGGACAGAATTTATACACTTAATGGTAAAGTCCTGGGGAGTGTTGCTGAACAAAGAGACCTTGGAGTGCAGGTTCATAGTTCCTTGAAAGCGGAGTCGCAAGTAGACGGGGCGGTGAAGGCGGCATTTGGTACGCTTGCATTTTTTGCTCAGTACATTGAGTATAGGAGTTGGGAGGTCATGTTGAGGCTGTGATAGGGTTAACCCTAACCCTATCGCAGGAAATTGGTTAGGTCATTTTTGGAATACAGCGTTCAATTCTGGTCTCCCTGAAAGAGTTCCGGAAAGATTTACAAGGGAAAGTTGCCAGGCTTGGAGGGTTTGAGTCACCGAGAGAGCTGAATAGGCTACAGCTATTTTCCCTGGAACATTGGAGTCTGAGGGGTTACCTTATAGAGATTTAAAAAAAAACATAAGGGGCATGGAAAGAGTAATAGCCAGGGTAGGAGAGTCCAAAACCATAGGGCAAAGGTTTAAGGTGACAGAGGAAAGATTTTTTAAAAAAAGGGATCTAATGGGCAACTTTTTCACGTAGAGAATGAGCTGCCAGATGGTTGGCATGGACAAGTTGGACTGAAAGGTCTTTTTTCATGCTGTACAACTCTATGACTCTAAATCTTCACCACACTTCATCTCCAAAGTACAAAACTATAAAAGGAACTTGAAGTTCAAGGTAAGAAAAGTTTAATATCGAAAGTACAGTTTTCAAAGGAAAATACAGGAATAGATGCAAGTTATGGTAAACACAATAGTGTATAGATATGTAAATGCAAGAATGTATTCAAATTATCGTGGGGTGTGTGGCTATGTTTAAGAAGTTCAGACAGAAGATAGGTCTGTGCAATTCTACAGCTCCAGCACTAAACATCCCCTCAATGTGATGTACCAATTCCCATCAGCTATGCAAAACTACTTAGCTCAACTCCCCTCTACGGTTGATTGTTGGAATTCAGTTTGTCACTTTTGTAAATGGAAACTGCAGTACCCGAATGAGATTTTTTTGTTGTCAGGTAGCATACATGTATATGCATTGAATCAGGAATTCAGAAGTTCCATACATGTCACATAAGTTTAAAACTCAGGGAAAAATGTTCTGATTTATTCATAATAATTACATGTTAATTATAAGCAAATGTGCAGATATTACACTCGATTATCTAATCGTCCAACCTTCAAGTATTTTGTTCACTCTTAACCAGTTTTAGTTTCAACTTACTGTCACTAATCTTGGAAAAGACATTAACAAATGAAATTGTAATATTTAAAAATTTTGTCTTCCAAAAGTGCATATTTTTAGCTAAGGCAAATGCAAGGAAGAAGTGCATAGATATGTTATAGTCCACTGCCATGTTGAAGATCAATACCATTATTGAAACAATGAATCTAGGTTTTGGATATTTAAATCATTTTAATAAAGTATACTACTACACCAATCCCAATTAACAGGGCTTGTACTGTCAATGTGCAAAATTCATTTAATTTCAGCCAAGAGAAATTGAACATTTGTGTAGACTATACGTTTGAAGTAGCAAACATAGAAATATCCACCATTTTGCATCACACAACTCCTCAGTTTGTTTAGACATATTTATCAGTAGGTAAACATCTGCAATTCAAGGCCAATGTGCAAAACTAAATGCATGTAACTTCTCAATATTCATACCAGTTTTCTTGATCACAATTGTTTACAAACTCCTGAATCATTGGAATGCAATCAGTACAAAGAAAAGTTAATCGATATGCATCTACATCATCCAGCCCTAACTCTGTCTTTTTAGTGGAGATTAAAGATTGAAGGGTTCATGACTCTCCTAATGGAGGTAGTAAGGGCTGCAGATGCTGGAAGCTAGAGTCAATAAATGAGGGGCTGGAAAAGCACAGCAGGTCAGACAGCATCCAAGGAGCAGGGAGGTCAACGTTTCGGCCTGAAATGTTCACTTTCTTGCTCCTCTGATGCTGCCTGACCTGATGAATCTCCTAATTTTCGGCAAAGTAATGTACAGCACTTCATCCTTCAGTGAATATAGAATTTGAATACATGTTCAGAGGTATGCATAGTGCTTGATGAAACAAGCTGTATTTTAGCTAGGTAAGGCAGCCCTTTGAAGTTTCTTTTCCCCTTTTTTAAAGCAATTCCTACCCATCTCTTAAAAAGCATTGATTCCTTATTGGCTTAGAGTTTCAACTGACAACAGATATCCTTTGGTACCTCAGGTGTCCCTTGTCCACGTGAGTCACTTTCATGGGCTGTGAAGTTCCATGCTGGGCATTCGACTATAGATGCATCACAGCGGAAGGTCTTTCTTTTCTCAGAAGATGTATTTTTCCCCACATGGTTTGCCGAGTAACAATCAGGAGCATCAATTTCTGACTCCCTAAATCAGGGCACTAGTCAATTGGAGTTCAATTAACACTGCTGGAGATGAGACCTGAGCATGGAATGAACCTGTGTCAGTTATCTTCTGTGCATCAGCTACTGGTTCTGTAAACCGAGGCATGAAGAAGCTTCAAGTTAGTACACATATTAAAATATGCAATACCTCTGCGCCATTAAACTTACTTTCACACAGATGACAACAAACATTCAGGTCTATATTTGGAGTTAGAGCTTCCTCAGGCTGTTAGGTATGCATGTAAAAATGAACAGCAAATACCATGGGGGATTTTAATCTACATATTGATTGGTCAATCCAAGTCAGTCAAGGCATCCTTGAAGAGTTCATAGCACATATCCACAATAGTTTCCTTGAACCGTATGCCATGGAACCTAACAAGGGAGCAAGCTATCCTAGATCTGGTTCTGTGTAATGAGGAATAATTAAGGATCCTCTGGGAAGGAGCAATCACAGTATGCTTGAATTTAAAATACAGATGGAGGGTGAGAAGTAAAATCCAGTGTCTTGTGCTTAAACAAAGGAGATTACAATAGGATGAGAGAGGAGTTGGTTAAGGTAGACTGGGAACAAAAACAATATAGTGGGACAATTGAAGAACAGTGGAGGACTTTAAAGCGATTTTTCAGTGCTCAGAAATATATACCCGTGAAAAGATGGACTGTAGGGAAAGGGATAATCAGCCACGGATAACTAAGGAAATAAAGGAGTATCAAATTAAAAACTAACGCATACTAAGTGGCAAATGCTGGTGGGAAACTAGAGAATTTGGAAATCTTTAAAAGGTCAACAGAGAGCCACGAGAAAAGCAATGAACAAAGGTAAGATAGATTGTGAAAGTAAATTAGTTCAGAACATATAAAAAAGCAAAAGTTTCTATAAATATATAAAACAAAAGAGTGGCTAAGGTAAACATTGGCCCTTTAGAGGATGAGAAGGGGGGTTTAATAATGGGAAATGAGGAACAAGTATTTTGTATTGGTGTTCAGAGTGAAACACACATAACCAGTAATTGATGAGGAGGCAGCTATGGCAGGTGAGGACACAGAAACGATCATTATCACTAAAAAGCGTTCAGCTAGCTAATTGGGCTAAAGGTAGACGAGTCTCCTGGCCATGATGGAATGCATCTAAGGGTACTAAAAGAGACAGCAGGGGAAATAGAAATGCACTCGTGGTAATTTACCAAAATTTGCTGGACTCTCGGGTGGTTCTGGCAGATTGGAAAACAGCAAATGTGATGCCACCATTTGAAAAAGGAGGTAGTCAAAAGATGGGTAACTATAGGTTTTTAGCTTAATTTCTGTAGTGGGAAAACCTCAAATTAATCATTAAGGAAGAAATAATGTGACATCTGGGCAGACGTAGCATGGGTTCATGAAAGGCAGGTCACGTTTAACTAATTTCCTGGAATTCTTTGAGGACATTACGAGTGTGGTGTACTCCAGGGAACCAGTAGATGTGGTGTATTTGGATTTCCAGCAGGCATTCAACAAGATGCCGCTCAAAAGACTGCTGCATAACATGAAGATACATGAAGTTACAGATAAGGGGAGGTGATGGCCTAGTCGTATTATCACTGGACTCTCAATCCAGAGACTTGGGTTCAAATCCTGTCATGCAGATGGTGGAATATGAATTCAATTAAAATCTGGAATTAAGAGTCTAATAATAATCATGGATCTGTTCTGATTGTCAGGAAAAACCCATTTGGTTCACTAATGTCCTTTAGGGAAGAAAACTGTCATCCTTACCTGTTCTGGTCTACACATGACTCCACACCCACTGCATTGTGGTTGACTCTTAACTGCCCTCTGGGTAATGCTGGCCTAGCCAGTGGCACCCTCATCCCGTGAGTGAATAAGAAAAAATTAGCACAGATAGAAGATTAGTTTACTAACAGAAAGCAAAGAGTGGGGATAAATGGGTGTTTTTCTGTTGGAGATCAGTGGCTAGTGGGGTGCCTCAGGGATCACTGTTAGGACCACAATTGTTTCCATTTTGCAAAGATGATTTAGACATGAAGAGCTTTATGTCAAAGTTTGCAGATGAACTAAGAGGAGTGGTAGAACAAAGTGTGCAGAGGACACAAAGTCGGCAGACGGATATAGATAGGTTAAGTGAGCAGGGTCTAACAGATGGAGTACAATGTCGATAAACATAAGGTCATCCATTTTTGATTGGAATAACAGCAAAATGGGCTATTATTTAAATGGTTAAAAATTGCAGTATGCTGCTGTACAGAGGGACCTGGGTGTCCTTCTGCATGAATCCTAAAAAGTTGGTTGGCAGGTGCAGCATGTAATTAAGAAGGCAAATGAAATACTTTCCTTCATTGCTAGAGGGATGGAGTTTAAAAACAAGGAGGTTATGCTGCAGCTGTACATGGTGCTGGTGAGGCCACACCTAGAGTAGTGTACTGTTTTGGTCTCCTTACTTGAAAAGGTATGTAATGGCACTGGAGGGGGTGCAGGTGAGCTTCACTAGGTTAGTTCCAGAGTTGAGAGGATTGGCTTATGAGGACACATTGAGTAGACTCGGACGATATTCATTGGAATTTAGAATAATGGCGGGGGTGGGGGGGGAGAAGGTGGGGCAAGATCTTCTAGGAACATATAAAATTTGAAGGGAATAGATAAGATAGAAGCAGAAAGGTAGTTTCCACTGGCAGGCAAAACTAGAACTAGGGTGCATAGCCTCAAAGTAAGGTGGGGCAGATTTACGACTGAGTTAAGGAGGAACAGTTTCTCTGTTGTGAATCTGTGGAATTCCCTGCCCCAGTGAAGCAGTTGAGTTTACCTCATTGAATGTTTTTTAAGGCAAAGATAGTCAGAATTTTGAACAGTAAAGGAATTAAAAGTTATGGTGAGTGGGCATGTAAGTGGAGCTGAGTCCATGTAAAGATCACATGATCTTATTGACTGGCAGAGCAGGCTCGAAGGGCCAGACGGCTTATTCCTGCTCCTATTTCTTATATTCTTATGTAATAATACTAAATAGAAATCGACTCATTGTGGAATTAGGAACTGACAACAGCACGAGAGTAGGTTGCCATTACCTTCACATCTGGTGAATGAAGTATGTGATCAGTAGAATAGGTTACTCAACAAGAAAAGTATCGTATTATACTACACTTTTAAAAGAAAACTGACAATTCCTCAGCCAGGGTTCCTGGTACTGATTACAATCCAGCAAGAGCACATCAACACCTGGAAGTTTGCTGTGCCTCAATGCTTGAGGGACAGCCAGGCTCTCTGACTGTTTAATACTATCAAACCAAACATTGAGAACAGATTTTTGTTTACCCATGCCTATGTTAGCATTTTTCAGGAAAGGAAGAAAGAAAATGAAGGGATGAAAACTGAAGAAAGTAATACAAAATTATTCTAATACCAACAATAAAAGAGTCACCACAAAGTTAGCTTAGATCTTTTTCAAAAATATAAAATCAGTTCACAATTTATTACAACTTAATTGCACAAGTATTCAAAAAGGTGAACTGGAGAATTCCGAATAGCATCAACTTTCAGCCAAAAATTATATATTCAATTACTAAGAAGAAATGGCAGTTTTACTTCTCCTAATATGATTGTAAGAAATAGAAGCAGTAGACCACTTGGCCCATTGAATCTTCTCTGCCATTTGATAAGATCATGGTCAATCGGATTGTGGCATTAACTCTGATTTGGGGGACAGGCAGAAAGTAAAGTCCTTTGTTATCAAAAGCCTAACTCAGTATTAAATATATTAAATCAATGATCCACCCTTTGCTGCTCTCTATATAAGAGAATTCCAAAGACCAACAACCCTCAGAAGAAATTCCTCCTCTCAATCTTAAATTGGAAACCCTATTTTTTTTAAAACTGTGGCCCTAGGTCTGGGTTCCTCTAATGAGATTATATGTTTAGATGGAGTCTCACCAATACCCTGTACAACTGTAGCAAGACTTCCTGACTTTTATGCTCCACCCCTTTGCAATAAAGGCCAAAATATTTACTGGAGTCACCAAAATCTAGATATCAAGAATGGCAATCTTGTCATTTCAACCGCCTGATCTACCAAGGTGACAGGTGGCCTGGACAAAGGAAGGGAAGAGAGAAACTGTTCTTACATGGCGATGGTTTAAACAAACTTAATCTGAAAATCACTCAGTGCAAATTTACACTGCAAACAGCAACCTGTCATTACACACGAACAAACCAAATTGCCCACTGTGCAACTGAAGAAAGATGACCTCATTACTATTCCTAGTTTTACAAAAAAAAAACAGAAGTGCAGTACGTGCACGCAATACTATTACGGTGATAAGTAACAGCCTGTGCATCGTGAATACTGTGCTGAGCGTCAACCTTGTCTTAGTGGTAGTATGCCTGTCAGCGACGCAAATAGTTGTGGGTTCACTGACATGTTCAAGAGACTTAAGCATGAAATCTCAACTGACAGTTCAGTGCAGTACTAAGCAAGTTCTACACTATCAGAAGATGCTATGTTTCAAATGAGATAATAAACTATGGCCATATCTGTACTCCCAGAAATTTTATGCCATTATTTAAAAGTGCAAAGACATTTGCTGGTGCCTGGAACAATATTTATACCTCAACTTACACACCAAAGTAGCTTATCTGGTCATTGATGGAAACTCTTTAACTTGCATTGCCTCCATACCAAAAGAAAACTGATCACCCTAAACATACATTGCCCATAGGATGCAGGTAACTGCATCGCAATTGCTTACTCAGCACCAGGTTTGCAAGCTACTCTTGATCTTTTCAATTGAGATGATTAGGTTGAGACATAGACAGACTCTGGAGCACTCCCCATACTTTGGCAATCACCCCCCTGAAAAGGCCACAATTGATACGGAAATCCAACACAATACCAACTGCACCAGCCCATCTGCCTAGAAACCACAGCAGCAAGTGTTTGGTAACAAAGACCTTCATGAGTCGACTAAAATCCTGGTACGAAGCAGCTGCCATCAGCACACTCCTGTGCTGCAGTGAGTATGCATTAGCAACACAAAATGCTTGAGAAACTTCAACAGCAATGCTTCCAACACATTGAAATAAAAGTCTTGCAACTCCATTACAATGGATAGATCTATCTGGATGGCAGAAAAGTGTCTTCCTTGCCGTGTCCTGCCAGCATTCTGTGGAAGGCAATGAAAACTTACAAAGACACTCTGAAGCTTTCCTTGAAGCATGACAGCGTTGACATTAATAGTGGATGAAGCTTGTAAGCAATTGTTCAAAATTGACACCAACTTGTCCATCAGCTGTATCAGGCTTCATGGTCTTGCAGGCTCTGCCTCCTTATTTTAAGGCATTTGGACAAAGTGGCAGCAGTGAAGGAAAATAGACAACTTCCACACTTCAGATTCCAAGCTCAAGTGGGATGTCCTGACCCAAGTGCTTCAAGATGTGAGGGTCAAAAATCAACCTGTTCAGTTGCATGAAGACATTGTAGAAAATCGTGATTCATTAGGAATTACACACCAATCAAGGGACAGTCAATGCTATGGGCAAATTGGGTGTATATTTTCCTGCATTTCAACAGTATCTACAACAGTGGCACTGGCCACAAAAGACACCAAAAAAATGTAATTACTTCATCTTTCAGTGATTCTATAATATAGTATTCAAGTGCTTGCATACTGATGAAAAACACGTTTTGTTGAAACTTTTTCTTGCAGTATCAGGACAATTTGTGAAAAATAAACTAATGGAGAAGGAAAAACAACTTTTTTTATAATGTATGATATGACTGAAAACAGAGACAAAGGGCAGAATATTCCCTGCAACTGAATGATGAGATGAAATTCTTGCCAATGATGAAGCGCCTACTTTGGACACATCAACATCCTCATTACTTCATCTTGCCTCATTGATATGCAGCTTTCTATTCTCCCTTCTGCCAGTAGACAGTGACAATCCCAGACATGAAAGTCAGAACAATAATGTGAAGATAATAAAACAAAGAACTGCAGATTCTGAAAATCTGAAGCAAAACAGAAATTGCTAGAGAAACTTAGTAGGTCTGGCAGCATCTGTGAACAGTTCCAAGAAAGTGTTACTGGATTTGAAATGTTAACTTTGCTTTCTCTCCACCGATGCTGTCAGATCCAATAACCTGGCTAATCGAGGTCACCACTTGCTCTGCCATTCATCAGTCTCCAACATCTCAGAGCACACTCCAGGGGAAGAAACCGCATGAACGTTCCATTCTCCAGGGTAAAGCTCTGACATGGTCTTTGATGGACTCTGGCCTGGACTTGGATTAACAAGTTCCTAGGTCTAGCCAGGATAGTAAGAGCAAATTGGAAAGGAGACACCACCTGTGCTCCTCTGGCATTATTCTGAAGAGCCACAGAATGCCACTGGGAAATAAAGAATCTGGGTCATAAAGCCACGCTTCCTTAGTCAGAAATCAGATTTAAGTGCAAGGTACCTTAAACAATGGACATGCATAGAAAAACAACAGAAAGCCATTAAACCACTGATACACTTTCAACCCACTTTTTGGAGTGGCCGCAAAATTAACCTTTGAAGAAGGGTGCAAGGATAAAGTCAACAACTACAGGTTAGTCAGTTTCATCTCAGTTGTAGTAAAACTTTTCAAAACAGTAATGTGGGACAAATTAACAGTCACTTGCACAAGTGAAGACTAAGAAAAATCAGCATGGATTTGTCAAGGGCAAAGAGTGTTTAACTAACTTGCCTTGAATTTTTTTTTGAGGATTGATGAGGTTTATGTGGACTTCCAAAGAAAATTTGACAAAGTGCTACATAATAGGCCTGTCAGCAGTGTTAATGTCATGGAATAACATGAATAATAACATGGAATAGCAGCAGCCTAGATCAAATTTCCTGCTGATTTCAAGTGCCAAATGGCGTTCCTTCTATACTGTAACTACTATGATTCTATGAATCATTTTCAAATAAAGTGGAACATTTCTATAAAAGGCATTGTATCATGAATATGTACATAAAAGTGAGAACATCAATGCTGTAGTTTTACAATATTCCTATTTGTTTATATCAGGCTAGAAAGACAAAGTTTTGAATAAAAATTTAATTCTAATCTGTAGTGTGCAGTCTAAATAAAGTATTGAGCTCGATTAAGAACAAACCGTTCCCACCACAGAAATCCATGCTTACTAAATATGTGATTTATAGTAGATAATATTTTGGATAGCCCATATCCCCAATGGTCATGACTGCATTGAAAAATATGAAATGCAATGTTTATTATGTATTAAACATCTCAAGCAAACTGGATGTAATGTTTTGTTCTCTTTCATATTGCCCCATTGTTACATCCAGTATCTTTTGGCAGCAGGACGGATTTTCAGGTTTCTTAGTTGCTGATTGGAAACATATTTCAAAAGGATTGCTAAGTTAAGCATTTTTAAGAGCAGATATGCTTCGGTTTAGTGGCCCAACAAATAAGTGCCAGAACTGATCAGAGTAAACTCAAATCCAAATAACTATTAAAGGCAGGTTGTGTTTTCAATTCAATTGAAAAATGAATGCTATTTTCTGGTGCCCTTCACTATATATTCTCATGATGGTGTTATACTATTCCTGATAAAAGTATTGTTAAGGTTAAAACATAAGCATTCAGAAATACCAGCTTCCATTTTGGATGATATAAGGGAGCATTGCAATGATGACTGAAGAACAAAGGAGATACCAAATTACCAAGGGTTATTGACAGATTAAGTCAATGGGCAAAACTGCGACAAATTGATTTTTATGTTAGTAAATATGAAGTCAGTCACTTTGGACATAAAGGATAGAATGAAGTACTTCCAAAAATGATGAAAAAGCTAGAAACAGTGGAAATTTAAGGAGATTTCAGAGGTCCAAATGCATAATTGGGGGCGGAGCCTAAACATCATATGCAGGTCTACTACAAAGAATGGTGGAGGTTTGGGGCCTCCACAAACGAAAGCTGATGTTAGATCAATTGCAAATTTTAAACTGGAGACTGATTTTCATTAACCAAAAGTATCAATGAATATGGAACAAAGGTGACAGGTTAGTTTACAGAACCCCCACAATGTCAATACCAGCTTCAAGGTCCAAGTGGCCTAACTTTTCATGTGTTCCTAAAAATCAATTCTAAAGGTGCTTAGCAGCAAACTTCAAGGAGCAGGCAGGGTTAGCAGCAATAGTGCTTAATACATTTTGTTTTTGTGAAAATATTAAGGTTACTTTCCTAACAGGATCAAGTGTTCCAAATAGTGTCCTCTGTTGTGAGCATCTCCTTCCTGGAATGATCTTTCTCTCTCTTCGGGGATTATCATTCCTTTCTTCCATTATAAGATGATGTAATTGAGAATGACTCATGCTGAAGTGCATTTTTGATACTATTTCAAGCTTTATGTAGCTTGCTTTCTAAAATATATTCTTCAAGATAGCAATGGTAGGGGTGGTCAGTGAAGAGAGGGACTAAATTAAACCACAATATAATTCTGGCTCTAAAAACAGCAGCAAGTGTTTCTGGAACTAGATAAGAGTGAGTGAACTGTACAGTTGTACAGTAACACAGATGTACATTTGAGACCTACACACAAATTCTGTGTAGGCCAGTTACATTTCTGCAGCTACAGAAGATAACAGAAGCAAACCACTCAATTTAGTAAAATGGCTGGCTGTGTTTGTAATCTCACAGGGGACTGAAGAATAGTCAACATTAGAAATATACTTCACAAATTCACAATGGAGCCTACAGGATGTTATTCTGAGATTCAACTAAAGTTTTTATAAAAAGACCTTTATTTGGATGTACAATATCACGTTCACAATGCAAGATTCTCAACTGCATCACTCATTAAAAAATCCACCTTATTGACATCTAAATGTGCTGTATGCCCTTAACACAATTATTCTGGAGCACTGAAATCAGGATCCTTTTTAGTTGAACTATTTGAGTACATCATATTGCTGAGGCAAAACATTATCACTACTTTTAAAATCTTAACCAGCATTAAGTTTTCAAAATGATACATCATAAAATATTTATGAACATGAATACTTCAATTAATATCTTCACTGATCAGAAGAGGAAGAAAAAGTCTAATGATAAGAACTTAGTATATAAAAGCAAATCAGACAAGTGAATATTCCAATTGAACCTATAAAAAGATGCAAAATACAAATCAAAAGTTATAAACCAAAACAGTGCCAAAATAAACCAAAGAAGAATTTTAAAGAATTCTCTGTATTATGACCGATTACACTTGTTAGTAGCAAATGAGTCTTTTCAAAAATATTTAAAAGTAGCCTCAGACTCTCATCCCCATTTGGTTATTAGCCAAATGATGCAAATACTTGGTAAGACTAGGATACTTTTACAATCCCAACTTCAGGGTTTATTAAACATTTGGTCAATAGAAAAGGTTTAAAAAAAACCTTAAATTTTCAGATACAGAAATTAAAACAGAATTTAAGTTTCCAGAAAATATTGCCTGATCACTTCTATAAGCCTTAATATTGATAAGTTTACTGGCTTAACTCTCAAATTTAATTAGAATGAATAATAATTATAATAATAATAATAATAATAATAATAATGATAATCTGACACCTTCACTCCTAAAGGACACTGCCAATTCTTGACTTGGAAAGGTACAATTAGGATACCCTCAAAATGGTACACTTCTTTAATATTCTGAAAATAGTTTTGTAGAATCCTTTTTGGCTATTAAAACTGCATTTTATTCCCTTCTTTTTCCAAAATTATGTTGGTAAGCTTGTGAACATTTAACTTGTATCAACGTGTGTACGTGCACGTGCATGTAGGGGACTGGGGTGTGAAGAGATAAAGAAACACAAAACTTTGGGATTTCAATTATGTTATGAAACATAAGGCCTGCTATTTCATAATACAACTGGAACAAATCAAGTAGCCATACCCCTGCAGGCAGCTCAACCATTATTTCTACATGCATTCATACCAAAATTATGTAAACGCTAAGCTAACAAATATTTATATGGTATAGGTTACACTAGGAATTATGTCAACCCTTGGGGATAATACAAAGATTTTCCAGATCAAAGCCTGGAGGATCGACTTAATATTGTGAGAACAAACAAAAAGGTGGGTTCATTATGCTCAGAGCAATAAAGATCATGGAATGATTTAATAGCAATGATGTTTATTTAAAAGAAGTATCAGAAACTGTTTCCACTCTTGGGTCAGTCCATAACCAGACAATACAGATTTATAAAAAGTGACAAAAGAAGCAAAGGGATAATGAGAAGCAATTTTTTTTTGTAGTGAGTTGTGATCTGAAATACAATCTTGAAAGGAATCTTGGAAGGAGATTCAGTAGTAAATTTCATACAGGAATTGAAAAATGAAACAGCAGGGGAGTAGAACACATTTGATAGATCTATTAAAGCACAAAACTATCATGATGGTCAAATGGATTCTTTCTGTGCTACAATATTCCATGATCCAAAGCTAACCTTGGTAAAATAAATCCAAGATCACTTATATTTTAATCAATTTATAGGCTTTTAAGGATTTAAATCCTAGATGATATCTTTGATAACAAACACTATTCACTGACCAGATATTGTATCAACAGATGGGAAACAGCATTAACTTCCATAAACTAGATAGTATACATTAAATTGATTTAAAAAAAAAAAATTGGGGCACCATACTCCCAAAGGGGCTATAGCATCCCAACAGTAATAAATATTCACCAATAGCAGCTTTAAAACCTGAGCTCAGAGATTAAAAGGTATATTCAAAGTTGAAAGACACAAAACCTAAATATAGCTATGCCATCCTTACTTAAAGACGCAGTCAGATGCACACAAGCATATCGAACTCCAGTTAGAACAAATGTCAAAAAGATCAGTGTGGATTCCCCACAGGATCAAAAAACAAAAACTTTTTTGAACCAATATGCAATTTCAGAAGATGTTGTGTTGTGTGGCTGAGATTGGCTACAAGCAGAAATGGTTGATATTGAGACAAACTTTATAATCAGCAAATGAAAAGTATAGAGTTTTATGGCCAACATATTTGAAAACTGAAATGGCCCTTGAAATTCTACAGCACTGTCATGTTGAGCAAATAATGTGATAATCACATCAATGCCATTCTATTCCAATGTCCACTTCACAGACTTAACATTTTGTGGGACAACAACTCTGAAAAACAGCAAACTTAGCAACAGATATAACACAATGTGGAGCTTGAGGTACACTGGAGAAAAAAATTTTTTCAGAAGACTGGTCCCGACTCGAAATGTCAGCTTCCCTGCTCCTCTGATGCTGCTTGACCTGCTGTGTTCCTCCAGCTCCACACTGTTATCTCTGATTCCAGCATCGGCAGTTCTTGCTATCTCTGACAAACTTAGCTATGTACAAGTAAAAAAAACAAAAAGTTTAGGCAAACATATAGCCCATTACATCTGTGAACGTTTTAACAGGTACTATCGAAACAGATTGAACTGTACTCTGTCAGGTGTGGCTCAGGTTGGTCGTACACCTGAGTCAGAAAATTGTGGGTTAAGTTCAACTTTAGAGATTCAGGTACATCAATTTAGGATTACATGCTAATAAAGCATTGAAGGTAGTGCATGCTATTGGCAGTGCTGTTTTTGGGAGCAGACTTTAACAGAGACCAAGGTATCTCCAAGGTGGTTGTTAAAATGGTTCTACTGCACTATTTTGAAAACAGTTTATCCCGAGAGTCCTAGCCAATATTTATTCTTTAATAAACAAACAAACAAAGTCATTAACAGAATGCAGTTTGTGGGAGCTTTGTGTGCAATCTGGCCACTTGTTTCCTTCATTGCCACAGTGACACCACTTCAAAAGTATTTCATTAGCTGGAAGGGACTTTACAATGACCCAACATCCATCTTTCATTAAATTGTCATCATATCCCTATTTCATATGCTGCTTAAAATCTTACAGCAATACAGGATTTGGATTAGGAGTAGCCAATTGGTCCTTTGAATTTGCTTCATAATTCAATAAGATCATGGCTTATTTGATTTTGGGCTCAACTACACTTTCCTGTCTGCACCCCACCACCCTGGATGCTCACCTTTCATCCAACTTTTCTCCAAAAAACTACAAGAGACTCTGCCTGAACTGCTCCATTGAATCAACAGAAGTTGTTTCTTTGAAAATTAGCATTTAAAATGACTTTCAGTTTAATTTCCCTATCATAACACTGATGACATCCCAATTACATCAAGTACATTAGTATTGGCAAAAGTTAGGACAATACCCTTCATGATGTAATCAGGATCTATTTTGTAAATTTTCCTGGCTATATTTCCTTAGTTAAATATTCTAGGGAAAGATTCACCAGAATGCTGGCTATCTCCATGTGGTTAATCTCCTATCCTAGTAGGAGCTTGATGAACTGATGCTACATAATCTCTCTATTTTAATGCCATATCTAGAAATGTGGTCCCCATAACCGCACCCAGTATTCACAAACTACTCTCACCATCACCTTGAACAAATTTATATTTGTTTTTAATTTTATGGCTTTTATGAATACTTCCACTTCTGGTTCTCTGTGCTCATTGAACAGAAAGGTAAAGAATGTTAATGTGTACTCATTATTAGCTTTTCTGACCTCCAAAATTATGAAGTGCTTTGAGAGGTTAGTCATGGCTCACATCAACTCCAGTCTACCAAATTGCCTACTGGTGCAACAGATCTACAGCAGATGGCATCTTCCTGGCCCTACACTCACCCTGGAATATCTGGATAAGAATACTTACATCAGGGTCCTACTTATTGAATATAGTTCCACCTTCAACACCATAATTCCAAACAAAGTCAACTCTAAACTCCAAGACCTAAGTCTCGGCGTCCTCCTCTGTAACTGGATCCTTGAATTCCTGACCCACAGACCGCAACCAGTAAGAATGGGTGACAACACCTCCTCCAACATCATCCTCAACACTGGTACCCTGAAAGTCTGCACACTCAGCCCCCAACTAAACTCCTTATACACTCACATCCATGTGGCTAAATTCCACTGTAACTCCATTTACAAGTTTGCTGACAACATCACTGTTGTTGGTCGGATCTCAAACATGAGACAAAATACAGGAAAGAGATCGAGTGCTAAGCTGCAAGGTGTAAAGACAACAATCTTTCCATCAATGTTAGCGAAATGAAAGAGCTGGGCAGAGTGGAAGGCAATGTGCCTGTCTACATGGTGCTGAGGTGGGCATGGTCAACAGTGTCAAGTTCCTGATAGTGATGATCACCAATAATCTGTCCTGGTCCATCCACATCAATGCGATGGTCAAGAAAGCACAACAACATCTTTACTTCCCCAACAGGCTAAGGAAATTCAGCATGTCCACAAGGACTCTCACCAATTTTTATAGACACACCATAGAAAGCAACCTATCTGGATGCATCACAGCGTGATGTGGCAACTGCTCTACCCAGAACTGTAAGAAACCAGAGCTGTGAACACAACCCACTCCATCATGCAAACCAGCCTTCCATCCACTGATTCCATCTAACTTCCCACTGCCTCAGGAAAGCAACCAACATAATCAAAAGAACCCTCCCACCCCGATTATTTTCTCCTCCACTCTCTTCCGTTGGGCAGAAGATATAAAAGTTTGATACATTTAAGAATGGATTCAGGAACAGCTTCTTCCCCGCTATTATCAGACTTTTGAACAGACGTCTCAAATGTTAATTCTAATCTCTCTCTCTCTGCACCTTCTATGTAACTGTAACACTATTCTGCACTCTGTTCTGTTATCTTGATGCACTTTGTATAGTATGATCTGCCTGTACAGCATGCAAAACAATACTTTTCACTGTATCTCAGTACATGTGACAACAATAAATCAATTTTCACCCAAACGGGATTATCTCACTTATCCACAATATATTGTACCTGCAGATGTATGCCTTTGCCCTATAAAGTCATGCACTTCTGCAGTGCCATTTATCAAAGCCTCAATTTTCTTTCAACTGTGAAATTTGCTGTTGAGTTTACTGCCTCAAGTGAGGCAAACTTCTGTGGAACATGATTCCAACATGTTAACTCCTAATCCTTCTCCAAAGTAATAGCTAATAAATCTTACTATGCTTTCTGCTTATCATTAACCATTAGTCTATGACGTTTCATATCATTAGTCTCACTTTTTATGATATGCTTCCTGGAAAACATCATGTTAACATGGTCATTAGATCTGAATACTCAACTGCTGCATTCAATTTCTTACAGTTAGTCCATGCTGTTGAGGGATCCTGAATTGGATTAACTACACAGAAAGGCTCTCTTAATACACACAAGTTGTTGCTAGTCAATTGGCAAGCTATTTCACAATAAGCTGAACAACCACCAATTCCTTATCCCTGCCCCACCAAAGGCAACCGATTTTCGCCTTGAAACTGCCCATCTGCTGTTGAAATCCAAAGCATGCGTTTATCACTGCTGATCCAATATGTAACTTGGGTGGCCTATTATCTTCTATAAAATTTTAGATTTAAGGTTTATTTCATATTTCTGTTTCACTTTCAATTTTCTCAGGTTCCATCAGCTCCTTTCTTGATTTCACCACAGCCCGATTTGTCACACTGTGAACATTCAGCATTAGTTGAAAATTTCTCATCCAAAGATTGGAAAGATTGATAACAATATATTTGTTGCCAACATCCTACCCCACAAGAAAACAAATCTAGCCACTAACTTTGCCATACCACAGCCTAAAGGAGGATACAGACTGACTGGGTAAAAACTTGGCACACAAAATATAATCTAGGATAATGAGAGGTTATGCAATTTGGCAGGAAAAATAAGAGACGAGGAATATTACTTCAATGAAGAAAGACTGCAGAAAGATACAGCAGAGGGGAATTTCGGGATCCTCATGTATAATGAATTCCAAAATTCTAGCATCCATGTTCAGCATATAAAAGGGAAGGCAAATGGACTGTTGGACTTTATTTCAAAATGGAGTGGAGTATAAAAACAGGATGTACTGCTAAAAGTCCCTAGTAAGGGCATACCTGGAATATCTTCCAACCGCCTCCCCCTCCCTCTCTATTTTTTTCAGAATCCCCTTCCCCTCCCCCATTTCTGAAGAAGGGTCCAGACTCGAAACGTCAGCTTTCCTGCTCCTCTGATGCTGCTTGGCCTGCTGTGTTCATCCAGCTCGACACCTTGTTATCTCAGATTCTCCAGCATCGGCAGTTCCTACTATCCCTGGAATATTGCTCCCTTTATCCAAGGCATATCTTGGTAGTGAAAGCAGTCCAAAGAAAATCCACCAGATCGAGTCTGGGGAGAAAGCTTTCATTATGAGAAGTAGTTGAATAGTTTGGCATGTACTCATTGGAGAAGATGCTGAGACATTACCACAATGGGAAGCAGAGTTTAGGATCAGAAGATGTAAGCTCAAAGTAAAGGATCGTCCATTTCTGACCTTCTCTCAGAAGGTAATGAATCTGTGGAATTCTGGAGCGCACAGAGCTGTAGAAATTGGGTTGATAAGTATATTCAAGCTGAGAGAGAGACACATTCTTAAATCAGAAGGATTGGTGGGAGGGAAGGCTGGGGAAAAACGAATTATTGGATCACCTATGATCTCACTGAATGGCACAAAAAACTGTATAGACCAAATGGCTTACTTCTATTCTTACGGTCTTACTACTTTGCACCAGCCAAACACACAGACACAGGGTGGATTAGACTGTTTGCAATGCCAGCCTTTGTGACTTAAACTGAGCTTCAAATTTCATCACCAAATTGCCAACGTCTAGTTGTCTCAGACTAACGTCCTCACTTGCTGAAAACATTATCCATGTTTTGTTAGATTTAGATTTAACTATTCTAGTGCTCTCTTGACCAACATTCTACCTTCCACAAAATTTAACTCCTCCAAATCTGCCTTCTCTATACCGACTTGCACCACATCCAGTTTGCTGCTTACTAACCTATATTTGCTCCAATGCCTTGAATTTATAACCTTCATCCTTGATTAGACCCTTCCAATACCTTCCTACAATTCATCAATTTCCATGGTTGACCATTGGTGGCCATGCTTTAAATTCTACAGCTTTCTCCTTAAATCTCTCATGTAAATGTTCCTTAAAAAGTCCTATTTGGCCAAGCTATCTCATTTAGCACACTGTTAAAAGCACTAAACTTTATGCCTTGATGCACTCCCAGTTATCCTTACAAACGTTTACTTCACACACAGCGCAGAATCCAGCCCTTTGGTCAAAATGGTCATGTTGGTGCTTATGCTACATACAAGCCTTTTCCAAACTGACTTCAACTATCTCCATCAGCATGGAATAGTCTCTTCTCCAGGTTCCTTCCATATGCATTAATGCTATTCATCTCACTATTCACGACAAAATTTCCTTTTTGTTTTACCACCCCTTGGGTAATGGAATATATTTTGGTATAGTTATAACCATCTCATTTTAATACTCTCTGGTTTTGGACTTCCATGTCTTATGTAATTTCAAAGGCTGTGCATATTTCATCAGGCCACCCTGAACCATCCCTCTTCAACAAATGTAATATTGGTCCAGTCTTTCTTGATAACAATGCATGTTGTACTACCATCCAACTAAATTTATTTTTTTAGAATTTTGTCAGTACTCAAGTATCCTTTTCATATTAAACATTAAAACTATACACTGTAATGGTAAGTGTGGTCCAACGAGTTAAATACATTAACGTGACTACTTGCCCTCTACACATTTCTTTCTTTTCTGCCTAATTAGTTTTGGCAGAAATTTCTCAAAATTCTTTTTTTCTGATCAAAACACAAA
Organism: Rhincodon typus; assembly: GCF_021869965.1. NCBI lineage: Eukaryota > Metazoa > Chordata > Chondrichthyes > Orectolobiformes > Rhincodontidae > Rhincodon > Rhincodon typus. Next base: position 42,128,187 of record NC_063348.1, read on the forward strand.
GTGTGGACTGTACTGAAGTTATTTCTATCTTAACATTTAAGCTATGCTGCAATTACACACATTTGCTGGATTTCATTTCCATCTGAAATCAAGCAATGCCTCATTTTTCTAACTTAAAAAGAAGCTGACCTCATTTACTCTAAATCTTTTGATTTGTGGCAGAAAACTATGACAAAACCATTTAAACATACAGAATCACATATCAAATATTGTGATCAGTTTGCCCACTGACTAAATAACTGGCATCACACACCAACTGAATCTTACCAATCACTTAATAAGCTGAGAGTTTCTGCTTAGGGGTAGGTAGAGAAGTAAGGATTCGTCTTCAATTTAAGTCCAACTTCCTTCAAACAGATATAAAAGAGGAGACTGTGTTAAAACTTAGACAAATGCAAAATACTGCTTACTGACAAAGATTACCACCATAGGCATGCATTTTAAAGACCGCTTCACAGCACCAATTTTTATACGCATTTATGAACCAAACAGGGGACAGTGTTAGAACCCATCCATACGGAATTCAAGGGCTACTGATAGGTACTGTTTGAAACTGTAAAGACATCTAGCTACTTAAAGCATTAGGCAGCCATATGAGGATAATGCTTTCCCAGCATCACTTTTTTCCTCATGCCCAAAATGAACTGGAGAAAATGGTGAGGCAGCTTATTGAATCACCACTACCTCCAATCATGCTAAAGTGCTGAGGAAGGGAAGTTGAAGGATTTTGACTCAGCAATGAAGGAATAGTAATATATTTCTGGGTTATCGTTGAGAGAGATTTAGAAGGTGGTAGCATTCCCATACATTAGAGCCCTATTGTTCTGGGTTATGAAAATTGCAAATTTAAATAGATGCTGATGCAGCAGCCCTGGTAAATTGCTCCAGTTTTTTTCAACGGTATAGGAATACACTGGTAAAAAAGAGGGAGTGAAACTTTGAGATGGTAAATGGAACATGAATCAAATATATGTTTGAGCTTCTTGGTTGTCTCTGGGAGTTGCCAGGCAAGTAGAAAGTATTCCATCTCACCTAACTGGTGCAGACCAGACAAATTTGGAGTTACTCACTGCAGAATGCCCAGCCTTAGACCTGCTTCGGTAGCCATAGTCAAGTTCCTGGTCAATGTCAAGCCCCAGGATGTTGATGGTGAAGAATACAGCAATGATTAACCTCATTGCATATTAAAGGAGCTAGATTCTCTCTCATCAAGATGGTTTTTACCTGGCAAGTAACATGCATGCCACATATTAACTTAAACCTCATTACTTAGGTCTTGTTGTATGCAGGTAGAGCTTGTAGTTTGAGAAACTGCAAACAGAACTGAACGTGATTCAATTATCAGCATTTTGATGCATGGTTAAGTCTTTCAAAGTTTGTTTGGCAAAAACCTATGAAAAAACTGGCCTTATGAACATGAAAATAAGAGCCTGTGTGTGAATTATTGTTAATAGGAGATCATACAATTCCCATTCCATAGCTAGTGAAGTGCAGACGATGTAGCATTACATGGTGTCAGAAAGACACTTTGCATGCTGATCCAAAAGACATCACTGAGTACAGCAACACAGCAAATCTACCAGGTAATACCACATGCATTACATTTAAGTTCCAGAAATTGATGCGCAAGGTGCCACTTTGGAGGAAGATGTCAAGAAAGTTTAATCATGTTTCATTTGATGGGTGTATGCTCTTATATGCATGCCAAGTATTCACATTTACTGCTGGCTCAAACAAAGTTATACAAAAATTTAGCTTTATTGCTAACCGTGAGGACCACAGACAATAGTGCAGTTACAGTTTATAATTAAATGTTGTAACATATTCAATTCTCATCTATAAAAGCACTATAACTCAAGAGTTTGTAACTAAAACACAGCTTTCAAACGACACAGAGTCAAATCTTTCCTGCATGCTGACAATACATGGGGAAAAAAGTGGATGATTCAGAAAATTACAAGCGCCTTATTCATTTCGAAAAAGGCCATCCACAGGCCGATCAAGAGATGGTGATGGAAAAACGCCGAACAGCAGACAAGCACCATACTTCTGACAACTCTTCTCATTAAGCCCCACACATTTGCAGTGAAAGTGAACACCTAGCATGTGATAATGTAATCTCTACTGGAAGATCTGTCTTCAGGCCAAGTACATAACTCACTTTTGTCCTTGCAGGTCTAGAACAATAACTTACCAGAATAAAACTAGCACCCCTTGAAGCCCTGTTTCTCCCACCAATCTTCACAAGTAACAGCACTGCTACATGTGACACGGATTGGTGGTCTCGAAGACACTAGTGGATACAGCACTAGACCAAAGAATACTTCAAAAAGAACATTAGGTTGCGTGTTTCCATACAGGAACTATTTTGAGAAATTCAATAGCATGGCAGCACTGAATAGGTGAGTCACATTCCTGCAGCACATTAGTACAAAAGACAAAATAGTTAGCTCTCTTACTGCTGCATTTGGTTACATTATAGCTGTGGAGAACACAGGCAGGCATTGCATTGCTTGTCAGTGCTCAAATTGTAATAATGTATGGATGTGATGGTAAACTACTAAGTGTATAAAACCTGTGACAGTTGTTTACAGGTGTCTGTGCTGCTGTTGTATTTTCGTGATATAAACGAGCGTAGGTAAATCCACCTTTTTTCTAAGGTTTTGGAGTCCACCTTTTCTATCGATTTGGAGGGTGGTATATCAATCCTCCAAAAAAAAAATCCCCAGAGAAATATTCACCACATTGCTGAAGAGTTCAGCAAAACACTGTGGGTCCAGATTGCCTGGAACATTGTTCTCAAACTAAAAAGGCCACAAGGTTTGGGTTTGAGATCATTGTTTAAAAATCTCCTTCAACTCAAATTTTTCAGTTTTACATTGAGCGGCTGCAACTGACAACCTAGACTGCACTCTGCATTCAGTTGTGATCCAAGGAAGAGATTGGGGTAAACAATTGTACGCATACGTTCAATGAACATACATAAGATAGCACAAAAAAATTAAATAAAAAAAATTCAAGTTGACCTGTCAGTTACTACCTAACCACAGTTTTAGGTGTAACTGATGAGGAAACACCCTCAATGTAGGTTTGAGAAATAGCAATTTGTTTCTTCCATATTCAATGCTAACTTTGTTTGATTGAATCTTATAAATATACAGTTTAACAGGGAGCAATCAGCTCTCATTGTACATAATCTCAATTATTTGTACTGTTAATATTTTGAAAGTATTCATTATAAAAGTCTGGGAATGTTAGAAGAACAACAACATTATAACTTAGACTCTTCACACTGAATTAGATCTTCATTACCGACCAAAAGACTTCCCTAACCATAACACAATCAAGATTAGAGGGGAACATTCATGTGAAAAGAGAGGGGTAATCTTCTGACAACTAACCCAACAAGACCAAAGTCCACACACCTTAAAACAACACAATTCACTGGTGAACATGCCACCTATGAAACGAAATGTGCCACTTTACTTTCTGGGTATCCATTTTAATACAAATCAATTTATTTGAAATGAGAGCAGGACAGTATGCTTAATTTGCCCCTTCCAGTATGTCTCAAGGGAAGTTAGTTTTTTTCAAAAAAGTGCCATTGTACATATAGGCTGCCTCATCTGACTTGAAGTGAGAGACACTTCCAGTGCAATTGCAAGCACAAAATGAAAATAGCCAGACATGTCTGGAAATTATAAGTTGCTGAACTACAGTTGCAATCTCTCTCTCTAAGGCATTCAGTGATGCACTGCAATGGTTAAATAAATGTAGAGTGATTGCAGCCATGATTTGTATTTCCCGTGTTAAACTTGAAAGCAGAATTGATTCACATGTCCCTGCAAAATAGTTTGGGCATACTGTTATTTCCCGGTTGTCCAGTTATCTTTAAAAAAGTTCTGAAGAACTGCTACCCTACTTAATATTGATAATTGTTATTTACTTAGGATGCAGAAAACAGATAAAGTTTTGAGGGAGAAGTGCTGAACAAAGTATAACTTAGAAAAAGTATTGCAGAAATGTTGCCCATTTTATTTTGATTGCAAGAATCTAGTTTTGGCAACCTTAGGTACATTTTATCTCCCAGTCTCAAGAATTAAACGAAAACTTTGACTGAGGTCAAGAGAAGGTTAAAAGGTTCAAGAGATTATAAAGTTGCATGTTGATCCACATGATTGTAATTGCACATAACTAACATAACTAATTGTGCAGTTCAAGAAAATCTCAAAAGCAATTAATGACACTTGATTTGATCATTTGCCCCCATTTGGGGAGGTGGGGGTCAACAATAATGAAAGACCAATAGCTTGGAGTAACTTTAACCACCCACCCCCCCCCACCCCCCAAGAACTTCCAGAATTGGATTAATGTGGTATGCACTATTTGAAGTAATCAGACAATGTCCACTTGGTCACTATATCAAATTCAGCATGGCCGCATAATGGTAATGGCAGTGCATTACTAATTCAGAACTTGTCACCAATTCGTAGTGACAGGGCTTGAATCCTACCATGGTAGATGAAATTTACATGTTTCAGTTTTAAAAACCTGGCTATACAGCTAGTGCGTGGATCAGATTTAATGCCAACAGTGAAGGGTTCAATCCCCATTCTGGGGGAGACAGACTGACCTGCAGCAAGACAAAATAAAAAAAGTCATGGCACTGCTATAATTAAAAGACATGCACGTAACTCAAGACAACTAAAAGGTTGTCATAGGGTTCAAAGTGTTCGTCAGTTGAATAAATAGAAATAACCAGTCCCAGGATTCTGTATACACAAGTGCCTAAAAATTCTGAAGTAAAAATTAAAGTGAAATGTCAACTGTATCCAGCCTTTTTTGGGGACAGAGGGAGAAACACTTTTGTGCTCAGTATCAGAAGACAGTAGTCACTACAATGATGCAATAAAAGTTTTGTCTCCATATCCCATAAGAACAGGACTCAGGCACAACATGCTAACCACTGAGATGATAGTAATAATTAAAATCAGCAGACTGGAATTCTAGTTGGGTCCCATCTGTGGAACATCTTTACCCACTGGATTTTAAGAAACTGAGTCAATGAGATTTTATTCCTTGCAACTTTTTGATGGCAGTCTTTTGTTTGGTTGGCCAAGAGTAATTGTGAAACAACAAAAAATAAAAACAAGAACTTTTTAAGATGATCATTTATAACTACACCAATTTTAATTGTGGACTCTTGCATCAACTAAACCAAGAATCAAACTCTGTTGTTCCATAAAATGTCAGTGTAATCTTGATTAGTTTTATACATACCATAAATCAAAAAAACAAACATTTACCATTTGGTTAGATTGTGTTTGTGATCTTTTATTAGGCCTGTACATTTTATTACTTAGCTCTATGCATTTTACACCCACATGCATGGAATGTCATATGATCATGTTAACTAGTTTAAATCCATGTTCTGGCATGTGGGTGTGATATTCAGTACATGGCACCATTGCATTTGGATATAACATTCACGTTAAGTGGAAAATAATGATGTAGGTAATTCCATGCAAACATGCATTGGTGCAGTGGGAGCATGGCAGTGTTGCTCTGGTACTAAGCAAATGTCCATAGGTAATGTTAGTGATCATTTTTAAATGAACAGATGATATGCTACCAAAATTTTAAAGAGATCAATTGTTAGTTAAGCATTGTTGAGACACTCACTGAATACAGGTCATCACAGCACAACAAACCACCCTCAAAAGCCTTGCAAAATTAAAGATAGTACCTAACTTAAATATGTAAGCGAAGAGGAAATAAACATACTTATTTATATTGATCATTTTAGCCACATGCAGCAGCAGTGTGTTGATGATGCAAACACCTAACTGAATTTCAGTTAAAGGAGCATGCCTCATCAAGATGCATTTTAAAAGGAAGAGATCAGGAAGCAAATTGGATCATGTTTTACATATGGATAATGACATTCAGCAGGACTCAGCCATTTTTAACCTCCACTAACGTTTTGAGGGAAGACAGAAGATACTGCAGACTCCAGAAACATTAAATATTAGAATTATAAATTTTTTAAAAAAATCATATTTGAGGATGAAATTAGCAAAGTACATAAAAGTCTCTCTAACAGAGTGTAAGAGCAGCGTTAGGCTATTCACCCGAATGTGCTCTTCCATTCAATATGATCACGGCTGACCGTTGAGCTCAATACCCTAATCCTGCCATCCCCTCGTATCCTTAACCACAACTGCATTCTTTACCTCCTCCTTGAAAACGTTTAGGCCTCAACCACTTTCTTTGAAAGTGAATTCCACAGGCTCACCCCTCTCTGGGTGAAGCAATTTTTCATCTCAGTCCTAAAGGTTTATCCCTTAACCTTAAGGTATGACCTCTGGTTCTGGATTTCCCCTGCCATCGGAAATATCATTCTTGCATCTAACCAGTCTTGTCCTGTTGTTTGAAACCTATAAAATTCTACGAGATTCTTTCCTCCTCACCCACCCCACCCAATTTTTTTAAACTCCAGTGAACACAATCCTAACCGATTCAGTCTCTCCTCATACATCAGTCCTACCATCCCAGGAATCAATTTGGTAACCCTTGGCTGGCCTCCCACTAGAGCAACACCATCCTTCCTCAAAGGAGACCAAAGCTGCACACAATTTTCCAGGTGTGATCTTACCAATGCCTTGTACAGTTACGGCAAGACATCCTTCTTTCCATACTCAATTCCTCTCGCTATGAAGCCAACATACAGTTTGCCTTCTTTAATGCCTGCTGCACCTGCACTTTCAGCAACTGATGCACAAGGACACCCAGGTCTTGTTGAAAAATGTCCCCCTCTCAATTTACAGTCAAATAATCTGCCTTACTATTTTTGCTACCAAAATGGATAAACTCACATTTATAAAAATGGCAAACAGGATTGAGGCCTGGTTTCCCAAGTGTGAATGGACATACTGTGTCCCAAAGTCAACTCAGATGACATTCAAGAATTGCTGGCAGTCATTTTAAACAGGGTTAATGTCATTTGCACATGACAAGGAGCCTGGTGACTGGTTAAGGACACCATTCCAAAATAGTCAGAAACTGTTGAGCTCTTCCAGTTGTCTATAGGGCAATCCATGGATTTTTCTCCTTTTTGTTAAAAAGATCTTAACAGCCAAGAGCATCTTGCTCTATAAGAGAAGTCAAATGCTGGAAATCTGAAACAAAAAGAGAATGTTGGTAACACTCAGCTCAGACAAATTTCTCTAACTCTTACTTTCACCAATTGTGTGTAGGCCAATGTTCATAGCTTTTTGGTGATGAGGGGTCAGATTTCTCTCCACAAATGCTGCCAGACTTGCCCAGTTTTTCCAGCATTGTTTTTGTTTCTGATTTACAGCATCCTCATTCCTTTGTTTTTATTTAGCATTTTGATAGTTTCCAAATTTATTATTGGCAAAAAGCAAGCTACAGTCCAAGTTGTGTTGGCAAGTTGAGTAAATCCCAGAGGTCCCACAATTTCAGGGATATAATCAACTGTGCAATTTGCCAAAAGGTGTGGCTGGAGAAGCACAATGGTTGCACCAAACACAGCATAACTCAGTTAGCCCCGTTCCCAGGAATTAATGCAAGAAGAAAATGCCCTAAATAACCATGTTCATCCAGGAAATTGTGTGCTAATAATCTTATCTTCCTAACACAGCAACATATTTTTACTATTTTTGATATTTCAGATTATTCTTAACATTTATATTTAACCTTCCTGACATTTGATAATGGAAAAACTGATCATGAAATCAAAAATCCCTTCACTGTCACTTTTATTTATCTGTAGTCGTCAATGACTAACAGATCAATTATTGTGTGTGAGTTTTGCTACAGTGGATCATAGTCTAAATATGAATAAGGCAAAAAGAAAATGTTCTGGATTCCACAAAGTGAAGTGAACAGATCATGCAAATAACTGTCAACAGCCTAATCTCCTTGTAGAATCTGGAAAGCACAAATTAAATTTTTTTTTAAAGCAAAATGACTTCTGACTCCCATTACTGCTGCGGAATATTCCAAATTGATGTTTCCAATTCATCCATTCATTGACTGCAACTTTGACTGTAAACAATTTGTTTCAAAATACCAAAATAGCACTCATTTTCCCAAACCCTATGTATACGACTTCAGTGGAGACAGTCTAGCAAGACTATAAATTCTTCATAGGAAGCTAATTCCTTCTCGACATCAGAAAGTAACAAAATTAAGTCTTGCAGTGTATGAAAGGTAAAGACAAATATAAAGCATCTTAGTTCTGTTATTACATTGGCTGTCAGATGCATTCTACAGAAGCTGTAGAAATTAACGAGCTGAAAAAGGAGGGGTTAGGTTACACAGGAAGTAAATGTATAACCAAAATTAACTTAGTTTTGATGGTTTAGATAAGTTAAAACAAATGTAATTCCTAATCTACACCTTAAGATCGAAGCATCCAATTGGCTACTTGATTGATCTTGAACATAATTTTTGGTGCAGTGGAGGGCAGTAAAGAGAAGAGTAAGTTTTACTAATTTAATGCAGAAAATGTTCCATTAGTTAGCCTTCTGTGGAATGACACACGGAGAGTCAAAACCAAGCATGTCCTTCAAGTGAACTATATATTTAGGGGAGTAAAGTAGTAAGAGTTTTAATAAGACATCATACATTGTCCTTTTTGAGATACTTTTATTTTATTCTTCAGAGTTAAACAGCAAGTTACAGCAATTTGGGAAGCAGAGCAGTAGAGCTGGTTTAAACAGAGGTAGAACTGGTTGAAGAATTGGAGTATCTGCAGTTCAGACACTATAGCATGACAGATGAAAGAGTGTAGTGTACACCATGGCAGGTTTACACTGTAGATACAGACACGAATTTGTAATGGACCTAGAAATGTCAAAAGCTGATCAGGAAGCAAGGTTTTGATGATACCAAGAGTGCACCAATGATAGAGTTAAAGATATAAATGTATGAAAAGATTAGTCTAAAGAACATTAAACACACATAACAAGGTACATTCCTGGCACTGACAAAAATCAGTCAGGATTCCTCAAAAATGCAAAGTGAAACCGTAACAGATTCTGCAATCCAATAATGCAATCTTTGCAACTGAAGACAGGTTGAATTTTAATATTTAAAAAAATACTTTACTTGATGCGACCAAATGCATGCGATTTTCAAAATACAACCACAATTATGTTGTACAGCACTTCATTCATGGCTTCCATGTGTGTGCATGCGGGAGCAGGTTTGGATAGACAGGAAAGCACAACTAACCATTTTCAAATTGAATGACAAAATGGTTATAGGGACTAAATAGCCTACTCCTATTTCTTAGCTTGTGTTAGCTGTTGCCTAAAGAAAGTCAAAAAAGAAGGGGGTCAAATTAAATGAAGGAAGACATTCAATTCATTAATTTCCCTTCCCCACTGCCCCAACCCTGGCATTTAAGTGCATTGGGAGTGTTCTGGAACATACTCAGTGGGAGATTTTTCCACTGTTTAAATATACTACATTCAAAGTTCTCTTGTACCCTGTATCACATCTGACTAGTTTCATCATCGAGAAAGTGCAAGGATTTAGGAAAAGTGAATAAATTTGCTTCCTCATGATCCAACAATAGTTGTACAATAAAAAGGTTAGGAAAAATAGGCCTTTAGCAAAGTTAAAAGTTGGGAAAGCTTAAGTAATGAAAGCTTCCAAGTTACATCTGTGTTTCGTATTTCATTAAAAATGAAGTGTACACCATTGAAGGTTATAATACACTTCCCTTCAAGATTAAAAGGTAAAGTTACCACGTAGGAAAAAGACAATGTAGTTGAGGAGAATACTGAGATACAGGCTATTAGACTGGACGGGATTAAGGTTCATAAGGAGGAGGTGTTAGCAATTCTGGAAGGTGTGAAAATAGATAAGTCCCCTGGGCCGGATGGGATTTATCCTAGGATTCTCTGGGAAGCTAGAGAGGAGATTGCAGAGCCTTTGGCTTTGATCTTTATGTCGTCATTGTCTTCAGGAATAGTGCCAGAAGACTGGAGACTAGCAAATGTTGTCCCCTTGTTCAAGAAGGGGAGTAGAGACAACCCTGGTAATTATATACCAGTGAGCCTTACTTCGGTTGTGGGTAAAGTGTTGGAAAGGATTATAAGAGATAGGATTTATAATCATCTAGAAAGGAATAATTTGATTAGGGATAGTCAACACGATTTTGTGAAGGGTAGGTCGTGCCTCACAAACCTTATTGAGTTCTTCGAGAAGGTGACCAAACAGGTGGATGAGGGTAAAGCGGTTGATGTGGTGTATTTGGATTTCAGTAAAGCGTTTGATAAGGTTCCCCATGGTAGGCTATTGCAGAAAATACGGAGGCATGGGATTGAGGGTGATTTAGCGGTTTGGATCAGAAATTGGCTTGCTGTAAGAAGACAGAGGGTGGTGGTTGATGGGAAATGTTCATCCTGGAGTTCAGTTACTAGTGGTGTACCTCAAGGATCTGTTTTGGGGCCACTGCTGTTTGTCATTTTTATAAATGACCTGGATGAGGGCGTAGAAGGATGGGTTAGTAAATTTGCGGATGACACCAAAGTCGGTGGAGTTGTGGATAGTGCAGAAGGATGTTGTAGGTTACAGAGGGACATAGATAAGCTGCAGAGCTGGGCTGAGAGCTGGCAAATGGAGTTTAATGCGGAAAAGTGTGAGGTGATTCACTTTGGAAGGAGTAACAGGAATACAGAGTACTGGGCTAATGGTAAGATTCTTGGTAGTGTGGATGAGCAGAAAGATCTCGGTGTCCATGTGCATAGATCACTGAAAGTTGCCACCCAGGTTGATAGCGTTGTTAAGAAGGCGTACAGTATGTTAGGTTTTATTGGTAGAGGGATTGAGTTTCGGAGCCATGAGGTCATGTTGCAGCTGTACAAAACTCTGGTGCGGCCGCACTTGGAGTATTGCGTACAGTTCTGGTCACCGCATTATAGGAAGGATGTGGAAGCATTGGAAAGGGTGCAGAGGAGATTTACCAGGATGTTGCCTGGTATGGAGGGAAGGTCTTATGAGGAAAGGCTGAGGGTTTTGAGGCTGTTTTCGTTAGAGAGAAGGTTAAGAGGTGACTTGATAGAGACATACAAGATCATCAGAGGAATAGATCGGGTGGACAGTGGGAGCCTTTTTCCTCGGATGGTGATGGCTAGCACGAGGGGACATAGCTTTAAATTGAGGGGTGATAGATATAGGACAGATGTCAGAGGTAGGTTCTTTACTCAGAGAGTAGTAAGGGCGTGGAATGCCCTGCCTGCAAAAATAGTAGACTCGCCCACTTTAAGGGCATTTAAATGGTCATTGGATAAACATATGGATGATAATGGAATAGTTTAGGTTAGATGGGCTTCAGATTGGTTTCACAGGTCGGCGCAACATCGAGGGCCGAAGGGCCTGTACTGCGCTGTAATGTTCTATGTTCTATGGTCTTCCCAGACCACACAGCTACTTTCTCAGAGGCAACTAGGGGTAGTTTAACCTGAGGGCCACCATGCCGCAGGCGAAGGAGAGTCCTTCATGGTAGTGTGGGAATTGAACCAGGGTTGTGGACAACAAACCAGTCAGTCATCCATCCAACGGAACTAAGCAACCCAAAGATTATGTACAAGCTTAGAAATTGTTTTATCTGTTGCTGATTCAGTTTGTTGCTGATTCAGTTTGTTGCTTAGATAGTTAGATGGAACAGATTGAGCAGAAAGTCCAAAAGGATCTAGTGAGTGGGCAAAACTGCAAACGTGAAGTTCGTTGTTGGGAAAGGAAAGACACAAGATGGATAAGATTAGTTTCTAAGTGGTGAGAAACTGAACTGGGAAGGAACAGAGTCCAAAGCCACTGGACAGCTATGAAAAGAAATGGCTAACGCTCTCTTTATAGAGAGGTGGAATACAAAAAGGGGTACAAGTTAATATACAAGTCTAGGAAGACACCACATTTAGCATACTGCATTTAGTTATGGGGACCACATTTCATGCTTTTGGAAGCACAGATAACCAGAATAATAGCAGGGCTAAACACAAAATCAAGTTAGATCACAGACTAAACCTCCTAAACACAAAAACAGTAATCTAATTGAGAGGTTTATTAAAGAGGAATCAGTAAGAGAGAGTGAAACTAAATTTACACTGGAAACAAGGGGTAATAACACTTGTAGTCTTTGAATACCTGGAATGGGCTGAGTTAAATAAGCTTTAAACAAACTGTCATGAGAGGTGGAGTCTATTTTTTTGAAGCAAGGTCAGTTTAAGCAATAGTTCTACACTCAAGTTTAATCTGCAATGTTTTGTGTTGGACATCGGTCATTTCTGGGAGTTTAAAAAAAACTTTGTAAACTGCTCTTTTCTAGCCCCCTTATTGTAAAAGGTTATCAAATCACTTGCAAAATGAAGTATTCTACTTCCCACATTAATTATAGGGTAGATTAAAGTTGTGCATTTATATCGAATCTTTCATTACCATCAGACATTCTAAATGCATTTTACATTTAATGAAGCACTCTTGAGCAACAGACAATCATTGGTGGAATGTGGAAGCCAACTTGCACACTGCAAACTCCTACGGGTTGTAATGTGGTAATGACTAAATTGGTTTTCTTGAATTTGATGAGACACATTAGCCAGGATGTTCCCCAACTCATCTACGCTAACTGAGCTATGGCAGGCTCTGAACAAAAAAAGTTAAAGAGTAATATTTATTCTGCAATAATGCACCATCCCAACCTCCAAAGCAATAGCTACAGTCACATTAGTTTGAATTTTTATTTTTCCTACTTCTTTGGCCATTCAGATCCCCAATAGCTAATTATAGGTAGTTATGTACAGTGTACCTGTCCCTGTTTAAAACTTGATTGAGACAGAATCACATCATAAGACAATAAAATGGCAGGGAGAAAAACAAAGTATTCTAATCTTTTGGAGTACCAACTTCCTATTGCTACTTTACTTTCTACAAAACCATTCACCCCGAAACTCTCCAAAAATAGTCATGCCGTGTTATTGCATACAAAACACAGATGCACGAGTTCTGAAAACTAATCGAACTACAACTGCTAAAAGCATTGTTATTGCCACAGTATATACTTATGAGTGATTCCTGTGGTAAAGTGTCAATGCCTCTGGGACAGAAGACTCAGGTTCATGTCACACCTGCTCACAACAGGTCTGATCAGGTTGTTTAGAAATATCTACACTAATTACGGAATCATGGACGTTTCAACCTTTGGTCTTGCATGATAATGCAGACCCTTTATCACACTACCTTAAAACAACAACTTGCAACTGGTGAGAGATTAAGTATAGATATTACAGAATGGAGCAATCCAATATTGCCCACATTGATCTGGTGCAAACGTGCCTGATATTTCTGCAAAGCAGACGTCTAATATATGAATGTACGAATGGAATGCAAAGAGTTGTAAAATAAAATTCTGAAATGGTCATCTACAGCTATCAAACAAAATTGAGGGCATTATCACAATTCTAAAATGCAAATTCCATAATACAATTTTGCTTTATTTCAAGTGTTTCTTCTTCCTATCTTCATCCTCAATTTTTTCCTCTGTATACATGCCATGTTGGTCAAACAGTGGAAGTGCTGAAACTCACTTTCAGAAATCTGTTTTGCTGCAATTGCAGCCCACCATCAAGAAATCACAAACAAGCTCACAAAGTTTTTATTTAGCTGTACAGTATATTGCCCTGATTACCAAATGTGTCTGTGCAAGTTAATTTTTGTGGACTAACAATTAGAATACACAACGTCAATAACGCTTGCTGGGTAGTGCATGTTTAGAGATATCTGGTGAAGACGAAATCAGGCCTCAATTATCTGTTGAATATTCGATTAAAACTCTTCTTATGAGGCACTAAAGGACATGTGTGAAATCATGTGCCATCTCAAGGCATAGCTTTTGGAAGAAATATGGGAAAATTTGAAAGGGAGTGTATTAAACAATAAGTGGGTAGAACTTATTGCAGTTTTGTGTTATCAAATCTAACACACATCTCAGAACTTATTAAAAATTCAAGGTAAAACGTGCTGTTCTCAGATTTTGCATACTATTATTAAAACAATCAACTCTACTTTAAACAAGTTACACTTCTAAATTACTGCCCACACAAAAGCCAAACAAATGCAATGCTGGGCTATTACTTTAATAATTTGCTTTACACTAGAAAATAAGTGGAATATTGAAATCTTAGTGCAGATTAAATTAGTCTGCATCTCACCTACTCTCCTGAATCTACCTTAAATGCCTGCAAAACATTATGTAATCTCACACTATTTTCTAGTACTCACCACAATTGCAGTTTCCTCACCAATTTTATACAAATAACCACATCCATATACTTTTGCACCTTGTTTTTTTGTATTATCTCCCTGATGAACTCCCTTCTATCAAGTATTGGGACACTTACCCTATTGACAAATTAGTCATGTTACTTTTATTGCCCAATTTGCTTTTCAAAATTTAAATACAATTTAAATATCCTGTTTTCACATTGCAAGATACAAAATTTTAAAATATTTTGTTGCTATCTATCCCTATGCATTTACAATTAGTCTTCCAGATATGACAGCTTCTAGGCTTCTGTTAATACTTATGGTTCCACCAGTGGAGGGTAGGAGACATCTTTCCTGTTTCTCTCAACACCATTCTCTTCTGCCACAGACTGTGCTTAGCTGAATTCAGAACAGAAACTCAAACTGAATCACAGATCATCTTCAATTCCCTGGCGAACATTTAAAACACCAAGTTCTGCCAAAATTGAATGTTATTTGTGGTAGGGTTGCAAAAGTCGTAAGGAAAATTAACAGGGACGAATTGATTGACAAAACAAATTTATCCAATCCAAAAGATGATAAAAAGGAAAATCAGTTCCTTGAAGCATAATAAAACAAAAACCAAAATCAGAGATAGTGTATAAAAACAATACCAAAATGAAGACTAATATCAACAAAATACAGGCAATGTTGTGGGAAAAAAATCAAATTTTTAATGATTCTCCTGTGCAAGATTACAGCTCTGAAGTTTTTTTTGAATTGAGATCACAGATTTCATATTGTTATGATTGCTACAGGATTAATAAAATAACATTGCAACCATCTGGTAAAAGGTATAACCAGAGAAAAAAATCTCACCAATATCGATACCGACATAATGGCATCTTTGCTGCTTACCAAGTTTGTGAAAGCTGCATGCATTTCATAGTAGTAAAAAGAAACTGAAAAATGCCTGGACTTCGAAGTTATTCCCATTATGGCTCGGTGGAAGGATCAGTTTGCAATGGCCATGATTAACTTGGTCTCAACTCTGTGTTTTTAATTGATGTGACAGCAGGTTGACAGTGGGCAGTGCACTTTCATTCAAGACAGACACTGCCTCCAAGACAATGAAATCATGTTAAGATATGATCTATAGTATTGTCATGTCCCTGTTTCTTCAAAGGCAATTAGTCTTTGTGCAACAGTGACAGTTGAAATGTCATGGCATTACAAAGCCTTGTTTTAACTAGACAATGTATTGTACCAAAACAATCTCTCAGCAAGAAGTGGGTGCTGAAAGTCAATATGGACAAAAAGAAACAGCAATAATTTGTTAGGACCTGGTTTCAAGACTCAATTTCTTCAAATACATTAATGTTCAGGAAATTAGTAATGACAAACAACTGTAATATTAACTACTGAATATGAAGGTTGTTTATTTAAATTGTTTATTAAACGAGGACTTTAATAGTACTTAAAAGCATCAAATTACAAACAAACATTCAATGACTTAATCTTTTGTGTGTCTGGCATGAGTATCTAAAGCATTTATTTCATACTTTTGAAAAGGTAAAACAAAGCAAAGTCAGAAATAACTACAGGCTGATCAGAACAACGCTAGCCCTAGAATGGAAATTAAGTTTAATCAAACAACAAAGAATTAAAGGTTAATAGTCTCTCTTGGAAAGCAAAATGCCTCAGCTTGATAATATACTATTAAATACAAGATACTGTGAGTGAACAGAATAAATGAACTCTAAAGAAATGACACGGGAGGCAATAAAGAGACACATGACAACTGAATAAAAGGCCAAAGCACATCAGATACCATTAAAGACTATTTTAATGTTGTTGCAACTCCAACATGCAACAATCATTGGTGTGCAATAGGCCCACCCATTAAAATTTCATTTAAAATGCTTTAAATCCCTACATAAAATACAGTCTATATCTACAAATATAGTCCCAGCCACCTTTAGTTTTAAAAAGTCTGGGTATTCACCTAAAATGATTGTCTAATGTAACTCACTGGTGTGAACTTCATGAAGCAGGGAATGTTACTTTAAAATTAACCTATAAAATTAAGAAAAAGTATTAACCTCAGCTTCAATGTATAGTTTCCAGAATCTGCCAGAGCTCGGGAACTGGGTAACAAGTCGCTCATAGGTCTTCCGCGCTTTGTCTATGGGTTGGTTCTATAAGTAAAAACCATCAAAAATAATTTTTTACAACATTTAAAAATATGCAGTCATAAGCTTTTGACGTTTTCCTCCCCAGTCATCTCAACAAGAGGCAATTTCCACAACTGCTTTAGAAATCATATTGTGCAAGTTTTTGAACTGTATAGCAAACAAACATAACCCTATTTCACTAAACCTGTGCCTCTCGTATGAGAATGCTCCATGCATCAAGGTCATATGGATTTTCTTCTAATTTCTTTTCTGCCTTCTTCACTTTTTCAGGAACATACTCTGGAGCCTGTGGAGAAAGAGCATAAACTTACACGATCATGTGTACCACACCCAGCTGTTTTATATTAAATTTAACTATTAACCAAAACACTCAAAAGCTGCATCAACTCAAACAGCAAATTGAAGTAAACATCTTTAATAACCTACTCTAAAATTAAACATGTAAGTTGTATCCATACAGCACTTAACAGTACTGAAATGCTTAAATTTTGAACAGTTTTAATACAGTTGGATAACTGGAGTAAAAAAAATGGTTTTAGCAGATCAGGAGTTTAAACTTGAGAAACAAATCAATGTAGCACCTTCAGAACATCCCTTGTAAATAAAAGCCAAGGTTTTCAGCAACTTGAAAATATTAAGCATTTCATCAACTGAAAAAGCTTTGTGAGTAGCAATTTAAAGCCTTTATTATCTCCAATTTGTTTTTAAAAGTACCAGTCAACTGAGATCATGGCATTTTTTTAAAAATAACCTCGTAAGTAAACAATTCTATAGTTAAATCCCCTGATGCCAACATTTCACCCAGTAAGTGGTCAGCCACATAGAACAGGAAGGCACAATTGAGAAGTCACCCGAGTTAGGGACATGGTTACTATATGTGGGATACAGGATACAGAAAGCAAGTAGGCAAAAATGGGGCAAATTAAAAAGGACAAACAGGAGGCCACCAACTCTTTGGGAAGAAAATATACATTTTATGGTTGGTTGGCTCGCCGAGCTGGTTTGTTGTTCCGCAGACGTTTCATTACCCTGCTGAATAACATCATCAGTGCAATTGAATTGGTGGTTCTCCTTACCCATGTGGATAGAGATGAGTGAGTATTGGTTGTGTCGTTTTGTAGCCAATTGGTGTTCATGTACCTTTGTTGTACCAATTCGACTGGGGCAACACCAAAATCCTGGGACAAGCAAAGCAGAGACAGGCACAGGAATTCCTAGAAGGCTGGTACTCCACGAAGAAAGCCATCAATAAACACATAGAACTCGACCCCATATACACTGCACTCCGAAGGAAAACCGGAAGTGAGGCAATCCAGCCCAACAGACTCCAGAGTTTAAAAACCAGGCGGGAAAACACACCGGCACTTCAATGGAGGCTGCACTGATGATGTTACCCAGCAGGGTAATGAAACGTCTGCAGAACACAAACCAGCTCGGCAAGCCAACCAACCACAACACCCACAACTCGAGCTACAAATCTACTCCAAAACCTTAAAATGTACATTTTTAAATGTTAGGCATTAGGAACTTTGGAAGAATTTCATGTACTCAAATCACAAGAAAAAGGAGAAAATTATTCCTCAGGATTGAGAGAATCTTTCTTTTGATAGGATTCAAAACAAGTCGGCAAAATCATTACAGTTAAGAGTTTGGCATTGTGGAGTGAATTCAGTACTGTGCTCTCCACATAATATGGAACAGCACAAACATCTGTGAATTCTCAGTCAGTCAAAACTTTCAAGAAAAACTAGCAGATTTTTTGCATTCTTACGAGGATATCCAAGGAAATGGAGCAAAGGAAATTGAGTTAAGATTAAAAAAAAAAATCATATGTAACTAATTCATTTTTAGAACAGGCTAGAGGGGCTGAATGACATTCTCCAGTTCTTGCATCCGAGTTCAAACGCACGCCTGCGCACAATGATTTAAATGGCATTTCATATAGGAGTGAAAGGGCAATTCAGCTAATCTTGACTTAAAAGTAAACAAACCAACAAAGGTTCAAGCTGAATCGCTTTTAGAGGGTAACGTACTGAAACTAAGTCAAAGTAAACAATTTCAGGTGCTGTTTTTGGTACAGCTTGTATAAGGTCGTGAATAGCTAAATGATTCAGATAATGCATTTTCCATATTCAGTACTAGGTCTGCCCTAAATTAACTAATCTCTGCCATAAGAGGAGGTTTGGGATGGTAGGAATGGGAAGACAGGTAAAAGAAAAAAAGGAAATGCCTTTCACTGGGATAGAGCACGGCTGTGAACAGCGAGTGCGGGCAAAAATCGCACGACACCCTGACTTACCAAATACTGACACTCAAAAACATGCAAGATAAAGGTGAGAAAGATATTGGATGGAAACTGGACCACCTACGATGGAGTCAATACTTTTAGGAGATGGGAAGGAGAGAGAATTGGCAAGACAAATATACTGTAATTTAATTTACAGAAGAGCTAAAGGCTGTTAAGATAATGGTCTTAAAATAACAATGTGATGTATCTTAATTTAACAGTTGCCAGAGTCCATTTTGATAATGTGAAAATGGAAACTAATAGGCCAAATGAACAATCTAAAAAGAAGATTCTGCACATATCAGACCAAATCTAGTAAGAACAAGGTCAGATCAAGAAAATCACTTAAAAAGTTGATGGAATTTGGAAACACTTAATATTTGGCATCTTATTCACTATCATAGCAATTTTGAAAGTTCACATCAGGACTTGACTTCACAGGCTAGATGCTGAGGCGACAGTTATGATCAAGATAGACAAAAAACAAACATATTTAACTTAAACTTCATCCAGAAACACCATGTCAACCTACTTTTTAAACCAGGAAAAGGTGTGACATAATGCGAAAAATAATCAAAGTGACACAAATAAGCACATATTTAAAACATGATCATTCTTGGTTGAAGTAATTTAGACTAGTTATATTAGTAATGCAAACAGAAGTTATTCACTTCTCATGAAAGCAATAACATATTGACCATCACTACTTAAAGCTCTTTACATCCACAAAAACTTCAAGTCAAACTAATAACCTTGATAATTTGCAAGTTTGATTTTTAGAATAAAGGCAAATTTAGTAAGTTTCTAAAATCAAACTCTGAAAACTCAAATCTAAATTCTACCTTGAAGCTACATAAAGAAACAAAATAAAGCAAATTCTTAAACCCATGCCTAAGAGTTAACCAGGCTTTCATTAAAAGGCACTTTCCTCCTAAATTCAGTAGTCAATACAAATTGAATGTTTCTCCCTCATTAAAAGCTATAACTCATTGGACAGTGCAACAGGAGAAAGTTATAATTGAGATAGCCAGCTTCCAATTATTTTCTCCACTTCTCACTGTTTTGAAATACCAGGGAATTCCTTGACATTTTAAAAAAGATACCCAAACATTTGTGTTAACTCAAAAGTAACTCTCATCATTAAACTTCAGCAGCAGTAAAGCTTTACTAATGATTTAACACCGGAATAACATTAAAGCTGCAGCATAATCATTTCTTTAAACAAACTGGCTGGAATCTATGAAAATGATAACATTTTGATAATTGTAACACGTCAGTAGAATCAACTCTGCCTCTCTGTACAAATCAAACCAGTTTTGTAGGTAAGACCTAAGGATTCCCAAATAACAAATGTAGAAAACATTCAGTCCTACCCAAATAAATTTTGCTAGTTTTTCTTTAATCACTTTGCAAAAACGTACACTTCCTGCTGGGATAGAATATGGTGGTTGTTGCTAGTCTGGTTACAGACAAATGATCATTACTTGTGGGTATTCTCTCAGAAACTATTAGCAGCTTAGATAACCAGTGGTCAACAAATCATTAATCTGCAACCAACTAAAATGCAACTTATTCCAAGATGGCTTAAGGCAACATCACCAGTGGAATAGGAGATAAGACAGAATCAAAAGTGGAGTGACATGCAGGGGTTCCTTAATGGCTGGAACAAGCTGGAGATGGGGCAAGAGATGTCATGCAGAGATTTGCGCACACAATGTTAAATTCAAGAATGGGATGCAATAAGGCCGTATACGCATGCTGTAAAGGGGGTCCTCAACACACACTGGCGTTATACATCATAAAAGTACAACTTTTATGATCTACAAATAATAATCTACAAATGTTTTATTAACTAGCACCTATGGAACAGGAGTGAAGCAGGAGGTTGATCAAGAGGTCCACATATTTTGTACTTTTAAATTGATTAAGTAATAAAAACATAATCCAGGGGGTAAACACATCACATACTTTATTCACAGCATAAATCACTTAAATAAGACAACTTTGCCTTAAATAAAACTTACTGGCAAATTTTTCCCACAAGAAAAAAATGGAATAAGTAGGGATAGGGACTGTAACAAAATGAGAGAACACAAAGTGACTCAGAAGCATCAAGATGGAATGGAGGCACAGACGCGCACTGTATAGAAAGCAAACAACTTGTGAGTTGAACCAAGTCCAAAAAGACAATAACGCAAGTATGAAGGAATTTTACAATTAATTCCTTAAAGTCAACATGACTACAAAACAATGCATATAGCAGAACCCCTATGCAGACAGTTTGCCTTTTATCTTCCAAGTAGAGCCGAGAGACACACAGCAGCCCAAAATATGCAACCTTCCATCATGGTTCATGAAGTCTGCCCTTTGGAGTAAGGAAGCTTTACAAACCATAATATTCCATATTAGAGACAACAAGGTGCAGAGCTGGATGAACACAGCAGGCTAAGCAGCATCATAGGAGCTCCTATGATGCTGCTT